>NC_068918.1:25724826-26027857 GCF_023091745.1 Budorcas taxicolor
CAGAGTTTGCTTCACAGATCCAGGTGCTCCTGGAGAGCAGCAGGGCTCTCCAGCTATACCTGAGCGGGCAGACAGATTTTCACTAAATACTTCCCTTTCCACCTCCTCTGCTAGAGAGGCCACGACTGCCCCTTTGCCTCCACAGCAGCTGTGATACTCATGGCCCCCTAGTCTCATTTGAGGCCCAGTCCATCCCCTTTCAGATTCAGACAATGGATGTGTCTCCCAGATGTCCTACTGCACTGCACTGCACAGAGGCACTTGTGTTTGGTTATATGTATCCAATTAGTTTTCAATCAAAGGAGAGGAGAAAGTGAATATCTTATGCCACGAAGATGCTGATGTCATTCTCTGGGTTCTTTATTTCAATGGGTGTGATTGAGAGTTGGAAAAAAAAAATCTTTTTGTTGTTTTTTTCCAAGTGGGAGCTGATTTAAGGTTTAAATGCAGTACAGTCATTTCCTGGGAAAAACGGGGATGCAGGAAAATTTAGGCAGGGAACCTAAGACAGGCCACATTTCAAGGAAGAACTATAGGTGCCTTTTTTACTGTATAAAAATATTATTCATGCAAGGAGAGAGAGAGAAGTGTATCTGGGAGACAGAATTTTGTGTGATATCAACCCAATCTAGAGAGGTTTAAAGCCCATCAGGTTCGCTCAAAGGACCATAAAATTCTAGACTCAAAACCCTATCACTCAAGTTCTGGTTGCAGGATGGTGGCATAATTCCCTTCGCCCATCTTTCAAATATCTATAAACTCTCTGGACAAGTGAATTTAAAAACCCACAACTCGACGAAAATACCAAGGAGTAAACAAAGGCAGAAATTTTGTGGAGGGGACACAAAACTTGAACAATTGGTCATGCATCGGGGATGATTGCCTATTTTTTGTTTGTTTAGTTTTTTATTTTTGCCTGCTTTGTCCCTGGAGCCAGCCACTACGGTCCCAAAATACTGGTGATTAAAAAGCAATAGGGGCTTCCCTGGTGGCTCAGAGGTTAAAGCGTCTGCCTGCAATGCGGGAGACCTGAGTTCGATCCCTGGGTCGGGAAGATCCCCTGGAGAAGGAAATGGCAACCCACTCCAGTATTCTTGCCTGGAGAATCCCATGGACGGAGGAGCCTGGTGAGCTACAGTCCACGGGGTCGCAAAGAGTCGGACACGACTGAGCGACTTCACTTTCCTAAAAAGCAATAGATTCCTTCACCACTAGATGGCACCAGTTAACCCAGAATTTTCAAGACAATTTACTCAATTTGGTTTATAGATAGGATACAGGCCTTTTCACAATCAAAATAAGTATTTAAATTTAATACAATTTACAGAGTGAACAAGCAATCTCAGTAATACAGTGTGCTTAACAATTAGGACTCTATTATGAACAAAAATTTCTTATGAAATGGTAATAATGTATTTGTATCATATGGTAACCCAGAGTAAAATTCACAAAAATTTCACTCCTCTGTTCATAACCAAGCTTTGGCATATGCTTATCCTTGTTTCACAGAAGGCAATGGCACCCCACTCCGGTACTCTTGCCTGGAAAATCCCATGGACGCAGGAGCCTGGTGGGCTGCAGTCCATGGAGTCGCTAAGAGTCAGACACGACCGAGCGACTTCACTTTCACTCTTCACTTTCATGCATTGGAGAAGGAAATGGCACCCCACTCCAGTATTCTTGCCTGGAGAATCCCAGGGACGGGGGAGCCTGGTGGGCTGCCATCTATGGGGTCGCACAGAGTCGGACACGACTGAAGCGACTTAGCAGCAGCAGCAGCAGCAGTATCCTTGTTTATTTTTTATCATAAAAATATGAATAAAAAAAGAAACTCCTCTCACTTGCTACAACATAATCGGTGCTGTCTTGTTATATTGCTAGAACTTAATGTTCTTGAAGCCTAACTGCAAGACTTGCATGATTTCCATACCCACGGGGACTTTTAATAGAGTATAATCCATGCTTATTTATTAGCTAAGCTACTTGCTACCTTGAAACTGCCTGCTAGTAGTGAGTCAAATACAAGGCTTTAATTATATTACCTCAATTTAATTCTCCTCTAACAAAATTGAATTACACTCCATGCCTAAGTACTTTGTGAAAAAGTAATAAATATTTTCTGTTTTCTGTAACAATTCATCTTATTCTCAAATCCTCCTTCCTGCCAACAAAATTAATAATAAAACTATAGATTAAGATTATATCTCCTCGAGTGTTGAACGTGGACTTGAGGTAAATTTAATTAAAACAATTAAAATTCTCCATCAGGGCTGTTTCTCCCCTCCTAACATATCTTGCATCCTGTTTCTCCTCCTCAAAAGGGAATGTGACACAGAAGAAGCTGAGTGTCTGCATTTGGGGGGTTGGGCAGGTAGGCTCAGCTGGTCTGGCCTGTGTTCTGTCTTCTCGAGCTCTGCAGACCCTAGGGAGACGTCTCTGCCTCCGCCAGGGCCTCCAGCACAGTCGCGTGTTGTGTGAAGCGCAGCTGCTGATGGTGACCACGGGTCTGCTTTGCCTGAGGTCTCGAGCTCCTTCTCCTCAGGAGCCTCCTTACCCCCCTGCTCCAGGCCTCTTCTTGCCAGTAGGCTCTATTATCCCTTCTTCATCCTTTATATAAGAGCAAGGGGGAATTTATGTCCTAGACAAAATGTTTTCAGCCCTATCATCCCCCATATCCTCGGGGGGTGGGGGGGGTGGGGGTGTCTTTTTCCATAATACTTGTTTAAGAGCTGTGATTTATAATGCGTGCTGTAAAATGCATTGATGTTAAATGGGTAGTGGATTTTTCCTTTTATCTCAGGTGCCATTACGGCTCTGCACAGTGCTGTCACATTTTTGATAACCCTTCATAATATTCTTGAACCTTCCCCAGTATTTTCCCATCTTAATCAGTGGAAGAGATTTAGTACATTTGGAATCCAACCCACCCCCTTTCTCTCCAAGTCCTTTGATGAGTTTGCCCAACAAAGGTGTCACGAGAAAGACCTTTGGGCAACATTCTGTCATCTCTGTTACCCTGACACAGGTCCTAAAGCAGCAAGTGTCCTTCACACTTACCTGTTCATAGGAATTCACACTTCATGTGTCATTTGTGGAAGACTTTCCCTGTCTCTTTAGAGATCAATGGTCTGAAATTACTCCCTAGTTCTTGAACTGTGTGACTCAATTATAATCATTCAATCCCTAACTTTGCTGCCTGTCCTGTGTTCTCTGAAAGACAAGCGCTGGGATCCACTTGTACTAGTTTACCTACTGTTTCTAGCTTCGTAACACTTAACTGGCTAGCACATAAATATTGAAAACCCACAATTTCCTTTCTTCTGGAATCCAAGAATGCATTGCTGTACTTCTTGGCACATGTATCTTGGGAGTTTGTCCCACTACAGTCAATGACCTCATCCTCTTCACTCAGAAGAGATGTTATTGACATCTCTCTTAGATTTACCTCAACTAGGAAATGTTCATGTAATCTTTTAGATGTGTTTAATTAGTATTTACCCACTGTTTTTCCTAAGGCATCAAAGAATGTGAAGTGGAAACTAGAAGCATTATTCAAAGCTGCAAACAGCAAACAGAACATTTCTTTGAAATCTCATATTTTCTCTTTAAAATGCATAATCATCGTGCATTCTATTCCATAGTTCATTCACTCAATAATCAGGGCCTACTCAGTGCCATTGTTCCAGGGATACAGCAACAAACACAAATTTTTGTGTGGGTGTTTCACCTAGTAATACTGTATACCATTTTACACGAGTTAAAAAATGGAAACAATTTTCCCTGATTCAAGAGCAAAACTGGTAATTCAAGATGAGCCAATTACTACTTCAAATACCAGCCAGTCATGCTGTTACTGGGTGGGGCTTCCCAGGTAGCACTAATGATAAAGAACCCGCCTACCCAGGCAGGAGACCTAAGACCTCAGAGACCTAAGGGTTCAGTCCCTGGGTGGGGAAGATCCCCTGGAGGAGGGCATGGCAACCCACTCCAGTATTCTTGCCTGGAGAGTCCTATGGACAGAGGATTCTGGTGGACTGCAGTCCTTAGGGTCTCACAAAGTCAGACACCACTGAAGCAGCTTAGCATGCACACACGCTGTTACACATCTTGCAATTATGTGTGCTTCAGTTTGAGAAGCAGTCTTTGCTTAATTCCCAGAATACAAAGTCAACTGTAAACTTTTATACAGATGAATATATGTGGGAGTATCATTAGAACTAACCAGGTTAGTTTCATTTCCATTTCCATTTCATTGGGTTCTGCCTACATTTGAAATTACAAAGGTGGATATTCGATACCTGTAGAAAATGTACAAGACATAGACTTAAATGAGGGGCAAGTGTAATCATTCTTTGTACTTTAAGGTCAAGTCTTTATTGACCTCACGCTACACAGCTCACCACTGCTTTTCTTAACCTTAATTGAACCACTCTTTCAGGTTCTTGAGCAATTGATTAGCTACAGAAAGGATTTCACCTTAGGAAAAGCAAAATCTCGCGTAACAAACTTTTGGACTTCTCTTTGCATAGAAATACTGAATATTACTTCTATTTCTTTTTATTGTTCAAGATCAAGGTGGGTGATGAGTATTAAATTCTTCAATGATGGTTTTGTCTTCAATCATAAAGCCTGACTTTAAAAATAAACATGGATACTGCTGCTCTGTGGGTATACAGCTCTTGTACTTTTGAACACAGACAGCTGCCTGTAATAGCACAAGAGCTTTCCTGTTGGGGTTAAGATTCAATACTCCCAAACTGCAGAGACTGGATAACTTGCATGAAGCCTGGCTCTCCTACCTAGAGCCCCCAAGTCAGTCATTCCATATTATCATGAAGGTCTCATGCGCATCAATGTGAATGTGTGTAGTGAACAATCCCATGAATTCAGACCCCTTCAGACTGGTCAGCTAGAAAAGTTGGGAACGTCTCAATTCATAGACCTGACAACTGACAGTGGTGCTTCATCGGGAGTGTGCGTCACCGTCGTTGTATCTCTGGCATGAGCTCTCACTCACAAGGCTCAGATTGAGGCTCAGTGCTTATTAAGCTTCGCTGAGAATGGTCTAGGAGTGTACTTTTCCACAACTCCAAAGATGATTCTGACTCAGTTATTATTATAGGACTAAAGTCCATTTTACTCCTGACTGTTATATGGGCTTCTGTTTTTAAGACAAATTTATCATGTCTGAAGGCTAGAATTCAGTTTTAATGCCCTGCTCACTCAGTCTTCTAATATTTTATATGACTGAAAACCCTTAGAGTTTGAAAGTCACCACTGTCTCCACATAGAAATTCCTACTCCAACTCCTTGTACATAAACCCACACTTGTGTTCAGCAATGGCACATCTTCCAGCCTGGGTGTTTTCGGCAGGATCGCTTTCCAACACTAAATGGCTTTATAAACATATGACCTTCTTCCCATCAATAAGAGGAAGTGAACATTTTAATATTTGAAATTTTTAAGATCAATTTATTAAGTTCAATGATGAAAGCCATCAGAAGAATATTCTCCTGAAAATTATTTTTTTCTTAGAAAAAAGAAAGGAAAGTCAACACCCTCTCAGCATAGCCACAGATGCTGTGGCAGTCAAGCCTCTCTGCAGACGGGAAGAGTCCATCAGTCGGTCAAGTCACTCTCCCGGTCAGCAGGACTGTAGTCTGGATCGTCGTCATCGTCCTCCAGCTCCAAGTCATCCATTTCCTGGAACAAAGACTCATCTACCTCCACGTTGTTTCCAGCTGCAAAAGACAGAAGATTTCCCCTTTAGTCCTATACTCAGAAATAAAAGATACAACCCACTGGCAGGGCCAAACAGTCTTCCTAAACATGCAGCTGTAGCACACGTGACGAAATCCTGAACTCCTACTGCAAGTCACACCAGCAATGATCTGCACTGGTCAACAGAAACACACACTTCTTAAGAGCATCTTCAGGCTTCCAGTTCAGTCTAAAAAGACCCAACTACCAAAAAGCCCTTCCTAGAATGAATTACTTATGATGTGGCATGTTGTAAGCTGGAGACAACGATGACACAAAGTTGATGATCACTGACCAGGAGACCTGTACCAAGAGTTCATCTCTTTCCGTACTGGAGGCATGTATGTACATCATTAAAGCTCAACTATACATATAATCAGCTGATAAATTTATTTTGCTCTTCACTCTCATCCAGCTCCCCTGTAACTAGTGGTATGCCTTTCCAAGATTCCAAACGTCTAAGCCCTACAGGAAGCAATACTCAGGCTTTGCATGAAATGGCTTCATTCTTCAGTCTGTCTGCAGTACACAGAAGTAGGATATTACAGTACTCTTAATTGTTCACTTTCTTTCCCTCTCAGACTCTAGTCCACTGACATTCAACTCAGTGAGAAGAAACCCTGCTTCATGAAACCTAAGAGCAGTTCAGTAATAAAATACAATTTGGTATGCTCAGGCCAAAGAGTAATTGACTAGGCCTGGGAGAGGAAGTAGTGAAGCCTTCACAGAGCAGAGGACAACTGAAATATCTTCATGATAAATTTGAAACTACCCAGAAGAAAAGGAGCCAGGATGAAGCGATTCTAGGTAGAACATTATGCAAAAGCAGAGAAAAAAAGTTAAGACCTTGAATCCTTCTAATTGGAACACAAGATTCATGAAGAAAAACATCTGAAAATAACACAGATGAAGGCCAAATCGAAGGACCAAAGTAGGTCAACCCCTTCCTCTAAGCAGCAGAGAACCACCAGAGGATTTTAAGGGAAGAAACGGCACGATTAAACAAGGGTTTTAGAAATCCTGCCTCAGAGGTGGTAGCTACAAGGCAGGTAAGGGCACTAGAGGAAGAGACTGAGGCAGGGAAAGAATGAAGCTACTGCTAAAGTCCACCTGAAAAATAACAAATCTTCAAATCACGAGGAAAGAGTCGAAAAGACATCGCAGCGGCAGAATCAACAGAGCGCTTTTGATAAGTTATTGGCTGTAAAGAGATACTCAATCCACCAAACAGGAAAAGGAGTCAAAAATGAGTAAAGACAGTGAAACTTTTTTAAAAAAGACATTTGATACTTAACCTTCTTCCCTTCTCCAAAAGGTAGTCCAGGAATAAGGTCAAAAGGCCTGAGGCTAGAGGATCCCACAGGCACGATGGGCATGACACAGGATGGTGGAGTACAGAACTCGGGGAGCTACGGGAGGGTGACTGCCTAAGGAGCTCTACATTTAAGAGACACTCACTGGCCCCCAGCTCCATGAGGGCAAGGGACTTATCTGCAGTGTTCTCTGCTCTATCCTCAGTGCCCAGGACACTGCCAGGCTTATAGTGAAAGTGGAGTGAAGTGAAGTCGCTCAGTCGTGTCCGACTCTTCGCAACCCCATGGACTGCAGCCCACCAGGCTCCTCCATCCATGGGATTTTCTAAGCAAGAATACTGGCGTGGGTTGCCATTTCCTTCTCCAGGGGATCTTCCCAACCCAGGAATCGAACCCGGGTCTCCAGCATTTTAGGCAGACGCTTTACCGTCTGAGCCGCCATATTTGTTGGTGGATGGAAATGAACAGATGAAGACAGCAAGAGGATAAGGGTTAGGACAAAAAAGAGAAGGAAAGCACAAGGGACTAGATGCTCCAAAGACAGTAAGAGTGGTGTGAAATATAAGACTCTTGGTTAATTCCAGGTTTGCAGTTTTTATAAAGCTCCATGACAGACCGTGGATTACAGTTCCCATAGATTCGTGATACTATAACTTTGAGGAAAACAGGTGATCTGAGTCACAGTGACCTGGTTTACCAAGTGTTAGAGGCAAAGGTGATCATATTGTTTACCTACTGCTATCTTTGATTTTCCTTATCACAAAACTTTTAAAAAATACACTGCCATAGTTTAATGTATAACCTAATCAAACATTAGAATTTATTCTTCAAAGTGTGTTTTTTTAGAGCCTTGGGAGGAAAAATTTACATTAAGTTATCCCTATGCTGAAGAATTGATGCTTTTGAACTGTGGTGTTGGAGAAGACTCTTGAGAGTCCCTTGGACTGCAAGGAGATCCAACCAGTCCATTCTCAAGGAGATCAGCCCTTGGATTTCTTTGTAAGGAATGATGCTAAAGCTGAAACTCCAGTACTTTGGCCACCTCACGCGAAGAGCTGACTCATTGGAAAAGACTCATGCTGTGAGGGATTAGGGGCAGGAGGAGAAGGGGACGACAGAGGATGAGTTGGCTGGATGGCATCACGGACTCGATGGACGTGAGTCTGAGTGAACTCCGGGAGATGGTGATGGACAGGGAGGCCTGGGTGCTGCGATTCATGGGGTCGCAAAGAGTCAGACACGACTGAGCGACTGAACTGAACTGAACTGATGATTTTCATGGTTTAATATTAAAAACAGCACATTATGTACATATGGAATTCTAGTATTATCTTACCATCTTCCAAGAACTGGATATCAGATGTGTCGAGATTATGATCTGTTTCAAATAGTTGTCTCCCTAAAAGAAATAAACATATTTAATTAGAATGGCATAGTTTTTCTCCATCTTCCCTATAACCCTTTAAAAGGCATAATAATTTTAAAAAGTTAAAGATATAAAAAATCTGAAAACCCATTTTTCTGTGAATTTCAATAAATGTATGAACTCAGTAAGCAGCTAAGAAGCATATGAAATGTATTGGCATTAAAATGGAACAAGTGAAAGCCTAGTTTGAAAAAACGAATGGGTTTGATTCCACCACTCTTAAGCCTTGTGATCCTAAAAGTCTTGCAGCTATATCTGAAGATCTATCCATTGCAATAGATGAAAGATAAGCCATAAAAATTAATGATAATTATGTGCGAAGAAACATCGTCATATGGAGATAACACTCTCTTTTCGCCCTATATGCCTAAGTATATTATTTTCTTACAGAAATCTATCCAAATGATCCGCTTGCTATACAAGAAGTAATATAGGAGGGCTTAAAGGGAACAGGATATTGGGTGGGAGGTGGTCTCATACCGCTTAATTTATTTTTTCCTGCTTGCTCTTCTTCCTTCATCCGTTTCTTTTTAATTTCCAAGAGTTCTGCATCAAACTTGGCCTTCCAATTTAAGAAATTCTCAATTGTAACAGGAGTACCATGGAATAATTGCTTAGGAAAGAAAAAAACACATCACCAGATAAATGAAACAACAGTTAGAAAATAAAGCCTAATGAACTTCTAGACTAATGACCGCAGCCCCTGAGAGGAATCAAAGAGAAAAACGGTTTCAAGTCCATAATATTTAGTCTGATTTCTATCTGCACTGGCTACTCTCACTGGTTTTGGCAATTTACTCTAGAAAAGTCTGTTTTTATATTATTACAAAAAAACAAAGATAATATGTGAGGTGTTCCCATTGTTATTCACAATTAAGAAGAAAGTTGCTACTGTCAATATATAATATGTTTAAATATACATCAATTCATAACACTGACATCCCTGCTTACTTTTTTTTACTTAATTTTAGAATCTAAGGTTTTCTTTAAATTCAGTAAATATTTAAATTATTCTGACAGGAGCTTTATATTTCTAAACTTTATACTGTAAGTGAAATAATTTATATTTCTTGATTTTACCTGCATGCACTTTATTAACCTTTAACCAACTGACTGATCATTATTGTGTGATTCCCACCAAGTAAATGAGGGCCCTTCTAAAATTTTATTTAGTAAAGCTTTATTAAATTTCACTTGTGCTTATTTTTGTGATTTCCTCTCAAATTACTGAAATTTCCAAAACAAAAAAAACCCCAAATGACAAATTTAAAGAATAATGAAAGAAAATATGACTTTTAAATATACCTTTTCAGCTTCTTCTGCTTCTTTTTCTTTTTGTTTCTTTTCTTCTTCTCTTCTAGTTTTTATTTGATCTACTATTTCATTTAATTTTTCTTGCACAGCTGTCACTAAGGTGAAGATCATCACCATACCAAGGTTTTCTTCTGCCTATGTAACCAAAAAAGAAAAAAACGTGTAGTTAGAAACATAATTCTCAGAAAAATAAAAACAATTAACCAGTGGTAGGCGGGAGGTGTTTTAGTATAATCACTACACTCATACATTTACAATATGATCACTAATTCAGTTACAGCATAAGTTCAGACTCTTGGATCATTTACAACAGAGGATGAGATGGTTGGATGGCATCACCAACTCAATGGGCATGAGTCTGAGCAAGCTCTGGGAGTTGCTGATGAACAGGGAAGCCTGGCGTGCTGTAGCCCCTGGGGACGCAAAGAGTTGGACATAACTGAGCAACTGAACTGAACTGAACTGATGTGTGTGTGTGTTTGTGTGTCTATATATAAAGTGAAGTGAAGTGAAAGTCGCTCAGTTGTGTCCGACTCTTTGTGACCCCATGGACTATACAGTCCTTGGAATTCTCCAGGCAAGAATACCAGAGTGGGTAGCCTTTTCCTTCCCCAGGGAATTTTTCCAACCCAGGTTTCCCACTTTGCAGGCGGATTCTTTACCAGCTAAGCCAGCAGGGAAGCCCATATACGACATCTTAAATCTTAAAAGTCTTATAATTTGCTATATCCAACTGAAAACAGGTGTTTCAATAGATTCTATGTAATAATCATATATGTAGGTAGAATTCAGAAAACCTTTTTCTACAGTAGCTAACAACTTCAGTTCTCCAGCATATATTCATCATTATAGCTTTAAATCATTACAAAAAGAAAAAAAAATACATAAAGATAAATCATAAAAGTATCTACATTGTTATTATGTTAGAAATCCTTTTTTCTTCAAAATTCAGGTTCGTGTCACAGCTCTCAAAATATCCCCAAAGAACTAAAATGATGATAACATGCTAGACACTGCTAGCTACTGCAGGAAAAAGTTTTCTGAATTAACAGCAAGTGTTAATAAGCAGTTACACCTAACTGGTAAGATTAAGAATAACCTTTATTTTCTTCTTCATTGTCTTCTGTATTTTCTGAGTTTTTTTGTAATATAAATTATTTTGATAACTAAAAACTAATACAACTAAGAAAAAAGATACAAATATGCCCTAAATACCTCTGATCTCAGTAAGTATCAGAAATCAAAACTTTACTTTTAAAAGAAAGGAGTTTGAATATAAATAAAATATAAAATGCATATTAACAAAAATCACTCAGATTAAGAAACTTGTATTAATACATGAGTGACTGAATACAGTATATTGTTCCAGGCTTTCTACAGTGTTTCCAAATGAAGCACTTTAAACTAAATGATATAGAAATAATATGACTTCATACTGGGTAATGAAGTGAACAGGACCTAGAATCAGCATAAATTAATGTTTGATACATCTTCTTTCACTCCTCATTCTCTAACAGTTCCAGATATTTTTAAAATGTCAACACTGAGAGCACCCACAGTTCTTGAAATATACCAGTCATATTTACAGTGGAGACGTTTTCTGTCAGTTCTCCTTAGAAAAACAAACAAAACTAGGACTTCTGCTTTTACGATGGTGGAGGAAGATTTTATTTGCCCTCCCTGCTCTCTACTGTGAAGAATCCATGAAAACTCTACCCAAGTAAAGGAGAGCTTTAAATATCCACCACGCCTAGACTGTGACTAGCCTGACCCATCAGAGAACTAGCCAGGTAAGAACTTTCCAATACCCATTTTTTCTTCCAAGCAAACACCTGCTCTTGGAAGGGTCATAAACCATTATTGCTGTTCATAAGTTTAGAGAGCAGGAGAGATAGGAAAGAAAAAAATCAATCACCACTCCTCTCACCAAATTGCAGGTAACTAGACTGCAACAGATCAGAGGGCTTAGGAGCTTTACTTTTTTTTTAATTAGGATTTTTAAGTGTGCATGGGACTAGATATTCTGAAAACCAAATTATGATTGTGTTATAACTTACTGTACCTAATTGAACTTTTATCACCTAAAAGTCACAGAGCTGAGTTTCAAACAAGGGTATAGGAAGAACTTTTCTTATTCAAATTTTAAAGGTACAGGAGGGAACAATAATAAAGATGCTTTGTGAATGTGTGTGTGTGTATACACATACATCATGAATTCTGCTTGTTCAGTACACTCATTATACATATTTAATTTTCTAACTCAAGATTAAT
The DNA here is from genome assembly GCF_023091745.1 of Budorcas taxicolor. Taxonomy (NCBI): domain Eukaryota; kingdom Metazoa; phylum Chordata; class Mammalia; order Artiodactyla; family Bovidae; genus Budorcas; species Budorcas taxicolor. The sequence continues at coordinate 25,736,912 of NC_068918.1, forward strand.
GTATACTATTTAAGGCCAATAAAATAATACCATTATAAAACATGTTATTTCCTTACCTGTAATGCTAACAATTTTAAAATGTCTGCTACATCACTATCTTCTAGATTTAACTGGGCGAATATTTCATAAAGGGGAGCTTCATCTGGGTATTTTTCACTGTATGTAAACTTGAGGGTTGTCTGGACAGCTAAAGACATAAGAGAAGAGATTAATGCAAATACCTTAAAATGTAGAAAGAGGTCAAAATCTTTGTTGAATTAGTAATTAATTTACAATGTGTCAATGAAAAGTAGCACAAAAGATTGTCCTACAAAAGGAAAAAAAAGGTTACTATGAGACCAGATAATCATTAACATACATAACATGTACCGCAAATATAGGTAAAAACAAATCACAGGAATACCAAAGATCACATCTAACATGAAATACATCTGCTACTTATGAGTATTTCATCTTACGGCATGTCAGAGAAAGAGCATGAAGACACTCCTTTTAAAACCCTCCTTAAGATGAACGAAAGACACTGAATACGACACACAGAAAAGGTACCAACTTAGGCTCATTTCCAGGCCTCTCCCAGAGCCGGCGTCCAGTGCAGATCTGACTTTAGCTCCAGAGTCCATACTTCTACCTGCGCAATGCCAGCAGAGCATTGCTGAGCGACTGCTAAAGGACACGGGTGTAAACTGGAGAGCTTGAGAGGTTGTCTGAGAAACTTTTAACCTGACTCACTGACATTCTCCCCCAGTCTTTGGCCTGTGCCAGTTCACAGATAGGACATCCGTACAGGTGTGACATTCTTAAAGGGACATAAGTGGGAAGTATCTCTCTGCTACCTAGTCTGATGAAATATCAGTTTTGCCAGGCAATCTAATACAGAGCAGTAGTGCTAAATATTTTTTGTTAAAACCTATTTGTCAACATGACCCTTTGTCTCCATTTTGCCTTTCCTGTAACTCATATTTTAATGATTAAAACCTCCTGCTTTTGATGATTTAAACTAAGATCTAGATTTCTCTCCATGGGAATGGAAAAAAAAAAAAACCAAACACCTCAAAATCTGCTGGCTTGGTATTTTGGTGTATGATGTCAACAAAGAATTTTATGAATCAACAGATATAAGATAGGTAAGAAATATATAGTGTCTTTTAGCATTTTTCTTGCTTTTTTAATTAACATGTTTCTAAATTTTATTGCTAGCACAAGTTTTCTTTTTAATTTACTGATTCTACTATATGATGTAACAGAAATTCATTACATAAAATTTAGCAATATGTTAAAGGAAAAACAAAATTGATAATGATCTCATCCTCAGAAAGAGATCACTGTTACCATTTTGGTATCTTTAAAGTATCTTAAAAGTACTATTAAAAGGATACTTTAAAGTATCTCTCTATGCATACAGTCTTTTAAACAAAATGTCAAAGGATCCTCATGTGTAATTGAGACTTTATACATATAAATAAAATCCATCTATATAAATGTTAATAACTGTATCTAATATCTCTTTATTTCAGATTTCAGTAATATCTGTATTAACCTCATTTTCAATTCTATAAGACAGATTTAGAATTATCAAGTGATACCACTAAAATTGGTTTAACTGACTACTCATGACAGAATTTTAGTTGACTAGCTTAACAGGAAAAAAAAATTCTCAGGGTTAATGCCACCTTATATAACATTTTTATCAAATTACAATATTAATTGAACTTGACCAAAGCAGAAATAAACTTAAGATAGGCCTCTCCCAACATGTGCCAAATTAATTTAATCTTATTAGTTTTATAGCTCCCTTATTTCAATTTGTACGTTTGTCTTAGTTTACCAGTTATATAATATTGGTTTTTATCTGGCTTTATGTATACACATATTTAAATAACAGTATACTACCCAATCTAAAAAGAGGTAAAATATAGGTAGGTATTTATCCAGTCCAGTTTATAACAGCAAATGTCTAGTAAACAATCTAAATATCCAGTGAGGAAAAAGTCGATGGCATGCCATGGAAAACCACACAACCACTACATTATGCTTGTAGAAAGTCTTATTGACAAAAATTTCCTCCCCTTTCTCTACCCACTATATTGTTAACATTTCTGTTTCACTTTTAAAAATTAAGCTTTTTCTGCCAGAAAATCTCCTTGACTTCCTCTCTGTTTCTCCAGAAGTCATTATTACATAGTAAATACTGGTTAGAAACATGTTAACAATCATACTAAATTCTTAACAGAGCCTCAGCACCTGCACACATGCAATGGCCTGCTAAATGGCTGCTGAAGGAATAAAATCCCTGAGAGAAGTGCAGAAAACCCAGAAGTGTTTTTAATTAGACTTACTTTCATCATTTTCTCCAGCCTCAGATGTCACAGTAATGGTGAAGCTGGGTGGATTTTCTGATAATACTGCAAGAAAATATACACAGAGGTTAAGTTATTAACATTAGGCACATGCTCTTCCTTATTAGCAAAATACCAATTCCCAGTTCTGGAAACTGATCCCTAGCCTATATTTCCACTTCCACAAATACAGACTTAATAGTAACAGTTCAGATGATAAAACGTCCATCAATTTCTATTTAAATCTAGGGTTTTCTTTAATCTGAGAAAAAAATACCTGTAACAGATACTCTCTTGGAGTTTTATCAATTAAGTAATTTATGTTTTAATTCAAAATTTCCACCCACACATGGAAAGTCACATTCTAAAAAATTTCCAAATGAAATGGCAAAAGAAAAGTTTGATGTTTCTCATCAGAACCTACCCAGTCATAAATACTCAGTATTATCACTCATTTTTCTACATATATATTTTGAAATACAATTCAGAATCTCTACGACTGTCAGTAAATATCAATTTGTAAGAGTTTGTATCTTCTAGCTATCTTTCTCCCACATTGTCTCTAAAAACTTTGTTCTTTCCCAAATTATTGAAACCTACCATCTTTCATGGAATTACAAAATTATCCATGAATTCAAATATCAAATTACTTCCAATTTGTTAAGCAAGACATGTCAATCAGCATTTACGTAAGTAAGAAAGCTTTATATGCTATTTTACTGCCTGATGCCTATCTGATACTATTTATCTGTTTATGATCTATTCCCCCACAAGAATACTGTAAGAACTCGGAGAACTGTTGGACCAGTGCCAGGCAGTATCTAGAAACTCAATAAATTCTGGCTCAATGAAAGATCTAAACAATAAAAGGAGAAAGACAATAACAAATAAACTCATATTCGGAACCATCAGAAAACTAAAGAAGGAAAATTCAAGCCACCCTTGACTATTGCACTTCACTTCAGGCCTGGGAAGCACTAACCCCTACCCTACCAAGCTGGTAACAGCTCAGCAGCCTCTTTCTGACAAGGGGCTCCCTGAAGACGTCACCATGAAAAGGACTCAGCTTTTCCTACTCAGTAACTTCTGAAGTCTTCATAAATATTCACTATCAATAAAATTTTCAAGACATATGCCCTCATTCTAATTGACCTGAAGCAAAGATTAACACCTATAACTAGTAGAGAGGGTTTGTCAGAAAGGAAAAAAGACTCACTGGACGCACATTATAATAGGTCTCAGGCTGTCCAGCCTATGTTGAAAAAGTCCCTAAAAGGCAATTATAGTAGTAAAGCTTTTATAATACGATGGCCCTACCTCTTTTTCCTAACAAATGTGTGTAAAATATATTAGATGTATTTCATTCCCATTTTTTTCATAACTGACTTTTAGCATTTACATGTCATGAAATATAAAAATTGCAACTACAGAAATAAGGGTTCAGTGAGGCTGTAATTTAGGGGAACCTATACCCAATAACAGCTAACATTTAATGAGCATTACTTTGCACTTGTGCTCTTCTATGCATTTACACAGAGATCCTTTATTTCTCACACCAAAATGGTGATTTTATACTATCATCATATTTTACCAAATTTAAGATGCCATCAAGTATATGATTCACCCTACTTTACGTACCACTAAGAAAGAAAAAAAGGAACTGCCAACTAAACTATGATATGTAGTCAACTGTACAACAAATTCAGACTTCAAAGATGTTTAAATGTTAAGATGTCTTAGAATCAATTAAATACAGTATCATTGGCATTTTATAGATGTGGAAACAAGGATAAAAAAGCTTTTAAATAATGTGCCCAAAGCTATACAACTACTAACTGGCAGGACTAAATAAACTGTATAGAATTTCATCTAAAAAAAGAAAATTCCAGCTGAGACATTCCAGGGAAGTCATTGGAGCTAGGTGGTGGATTAAAGCATACTCTGTAAGTAGAGATAGAAAAAAGGAATGCAGGTTAGAGTAACGTGGCAGCAAGGGTATAATGGTAAGAGAGCTTAAGGAACAGACAAGGAATTAGAAATTATTCCATTGGTGGATGTATGTGGTGAATAAAACAGGTTGAAAATAAACAGCTGAAAGTTTAGTGTAGATAGTGATAGCTTTTTTTAGCGGTAGTAATAAGGTCAGAATTCTATTTCTAAACACGGAAGATAAATCTAGCAACGGTGCATAAAACAGAGGAGAAAAACAAGACTAGAGACAGGATGAAACTAGACAGCCGCTGAAACTGTCTCAGCAAAGTTAATGAGGTTCTGAACCAGGCTGGTAGCAATGCAAACAGGGAACAGGAAGAAATCGAAGATGGTGATGGGTGACACCCTGAATTTGCAGGCAGGACCACGAACAAAAACAAGGAAGAAATGAAAGACCAGACATATTTGAAGGACACAGGGTACTTTCAGCTGGAGATATCAAGTAATCAGAAACGGGCAAATGACGCTGAAGAAAGTTGGGCTGGAATTTAATTTGGGATCATCCACAGAGAGGTAACAGGGAAAGCCATTTGACTAAATGAAATCACCAGAGAGAACACAGAGGGAGAAAAATAAGGGCCAGGATTAGCTGTGTAAGGAGTCCTAAACTTGGGGAACAAAAGCAAGAGGAGGAAATGGTTCCAGAGACTGAAAGGAAAGCAGTCATGACAGGTCAACCCTCAAGAGACGCCTCAGTGCCTAGGGATGCAGGTCTGACAAGGCAGTGCCTCCCATGAGCCATGTGTGTCTGAGGAGCTATGGTGAGGGTCGTGGAGAAGGAGCCTGTAAGCACATACCTAAATCCCTCACAAGGCCCTTAGTGATCTGGCCCCTGCATACGTGTCGGGCCTCATTTTCTGTGTCTCTCTCTTTACATTCTAGCTAGACCCAACTACCTGTCCTTTGCACACACGGCTCTCACAGTCACAAGTCTGCACGTGTGCCCCCTCCTCAGTCTTGTTTACATAACTCCACATGACCCCTCAGCTCTCCAGAACAACTCAGTCCCCTCTCCCTCGGTTCCCTCTGCATTCTGTACACACCTCCACGAAAGAATCATCCCATTGTGTTATAAATTACTTATATGATGTCTTTGCCCAAGAGACTGAGCTCCTAACAGTACCTACAGTAAATATCTGGTAAATGAGGAAACCATTTGGTACAGGAAGGCAGGGGAATGCTAGCAAGAACATCACTGAACTGCCTGACCAAGATGAACAAGATAAAAGCTGATAAACTACCTATCCATGAGAATTTGTGATGAGACCCATGTCCAGTAAAAGCCTGGAAAAGAAAGAACTGCAGGGCTACAAAGTTTAGGGATGGAAAGAGGCGAAAATTTTAAAGATGGCATTTCCAAGCTGTGACTGTCACCCCATGCAGTTGGAGGAAATAGAAATCAAAATTGTCTGTTGATAAAGACAGGAGTTATGAAGCCATCAAAAGTATCAGAAGCAGCAGCAACTAAGATGGCAAATTTCCAGGAAACAGTATCTTATATTTGTTTAACAGTTATGAAGTATCCACACTAGTACAAGTGTTCATGTTCAGTTGTGTCCAATGCTTTTCGACCCAGTGGACTGTAGCCCACCAGGCTCCTCTGTCTATGGGATTCTCCTTGCGAGAATACTAGAGTGGGTTGACATTTCCTCCTCCAAGGGATCTTTCCGATCCAGGGAGCAAACCCGAGTCTCCTTCATCTCCTACACTGGCAGATGGATTCTTTACCACTGCACCATCTGGGAAGCCCCCTGGTGGAAGCTCCCCTGGAGGAGAGAAGAGCTACGCACTCCAGTATTTTTGCCTGGAGAATTCCACAGACAGAGGAGCCTGGTGGGATACAGTCCATGGGGTTGCAAAGAGACGGACACAACTGAGCGACTAACTCTTTCACACTTACATTATTCCTTATTAAATAGATAAGGAAGCAAAGGCTTAGAGAGGTTATATGATTTGTCCAAGGACAGAGAGCTGATACCCACTGCACCAAACTGCCACAGAGAAAAAATGGTGAATCAGGAACAAAGATTTTGGAGAACAATGCTAATTTCTGCAATAGCCAATCTCCCCTTCTTTCAGTTACACCATTTTTAACTGAGTGTACTGCCCATCCAGAATAAAAACTGGCATTGCCAGCCTCCCTCCAGTTGGGTCTCACCAAATGACTGAGTTAGAGCCAATAGGATAGAAGGAAGTAAGTCCTTTGATAGTTTTTGAGGAAATTTCCTTAAGGAACTGCTGTCTTTTACTTCTTTTTCCCCCCTCCCCTCATTCCTTTATCTATCCTACTGCCTGGAAAAGGAATGCTGCCATCCTCACCATGAGGGTGAGACTACATCTTAGGGATGACAGAGAACTAGGAAGAAGACTGGGTCCCTGAAGAGATCTTGAACTAGAGCTACACAAGTCTCATTTATGTGCAAGAGTAATAAATTTTTACCTTTCTAAAACCAGCTATTTGGGGTTTTCTGTCATAGCTAAACCTAATTAAAAAAAAAACAGAAAATGGAAAGGGATAATATTCCAAAGCTTGGAGGCTACTAAAATAGGGAAACTTACTTGATTGGACTTGCAAAGATGAATTATTCCTGAGTTCTCATGAAGTGATAATCCTATTCCAATGCATCACTACCATACTGTGAGCTGAGGCAAGCTGAGGAAAGATTAGCTTTCACTAAAGAGACCAGTCAATCCTAAAGGAAATCAACCCCAAATATTCATTGGAAGGACTGATGTGGAAGCTGAAGTTCCAATACTGTGGCCACCTGATGTGAAGAGCTGACTCATTGGAAAAGACCTTGATGCTGGGAAAGATTGACGGCAGGAGGAGAAGAGGGTGACAGAGGATGAGAAGGCTGAATGGTATCACCGATGCAATGGACTTGAACTTGGGCAAACTCCGGGAGACATCAAGGGACAGGGAGGCCTGGCCACAAAGAGCCAGAGTCACAAAGAGTCAGACATGACTTAGCGACTGAAAAACAACAACAAAGAGACCAGGTATCCACCACTGCGAGTGGATCAAAACCCTTTTGAAAAAAAGAATAAAGTTGTTGGGCGCTGTTCAAGGAACCAGTGGAGGGGCAGGAGAAGTGTTAGGTGATAGAGGGGCAGATGATGGTAAACCAGACAAAACTAAGAATTTTGTCAAAAGCAGAGAAAATGGAGGTAGTAGCTGAAAGGGACACCACAGGGACACACAAATGACACACAAATGACAGTAGCTGAAAGGGACACCACAGGGACACACAAATGACAAAAAACCAGATCAGCCCACATTAAAGGAAGTCCCTGTGGGTCTTAGAGAGCAACTGTCCTAGAAAAACTGCTTTCACAAGATGACTTCTGCCCCGTGTCTAACTGTTAAGCTCATGGCTGTTAACTCAGAGGTACTAACACAAGCAAATACAGGATTACGTACACCTCTTTGTAAGGTCGAACAGAATCAAGGGAACCTGACTTTTGGCTAGCCTGAAGCTAACCAATTTGATCCACACTTACCATATATAGCCAGGGACTTTGATACAGAAATGGAAATAACCAAATTCAACTATCTTAGCAGGATCTTATCAAGTGAAGCACTGCTGAAGGAGAATGTGGCATCAGGAGCCTCCCTGTATATTTTAGAAGACTAGTTGTTAGGAGGATTGGGTTAGTGTGCAATCAAGTTACAGAATGGACACAAAGAAGAAACTGTATTATGATCTGTTAGAATTCACCACAAATGCAACACTGGGCCAAAAGTTCTCTGCAAATAGCCAGGAAATCAGTTCTCAAGTCAGGTTAGGTCTATGTGCCTAGGTCTACAGCTAGATGAACAGTGCCTCTTCAGCATCCACAAGGGGGCCATGATGTACTTAACAAAGGCTTCTCTGTCAGCCCTCTATCGTTTATTTTAAAAATTATATATATATGTACACACTTACTTCATCAACAGCATTGAGCACTTACCAAGTCTAATATTCAATGAAATTCAAAATGAGATTTGAAAACTACCAATTATTGTTCCTTGGCAAACTAATACAAACAAGCTCTCTTTCTTAAACCAGGTATGAAAATACTAAAGTATGAAATCATCAACACATAAGAAAGCTATAAAAAATAGTACACCTTGCAAATCCTCAAAAGATTCCAAAAGACCAAACACAGAAATAAATGACTCCAAAGTCTGCTTGCCTTTGCCTTGAGATTTCTTACAGAAGCTGACCAAAGTTCCTAAATAACTATAAATCAGGACAGCTCATTTTAACTTATTTAATGCAACTGTAGGGGTGCTGATAGGAATTAAGAGACAGAAGGGCTCAGCTGATACTGCAGAATACTTGAGGCGTCCAAGATCCACAAATTTTTCTTTTATTAACTTGGCTCAGAATTCTCAAGCACTTTTGCATCTGACAAGAATTTCACATACCCAACTATATCAGACCCTAGTACAATTTGAAAGAACCATCCAATTATTTTAGGGTTAAAATGTATCACTTTTACAAATGTTTATAAGCACAATATTTAATGAGTAAATCTTAATGTTCAAAGAAATGAGAAGAGCACATCTTGTGCTTTCTTAAGTCTGCCTATGTTGTGCTCATGCCTGTCCCATTTCCAATGTATCAGAAATGACCAAATGTCATGATTAAGAGTATATCCAGCAACTGACCCTATATTCTGTTTTATTTAGACATTGATACATAAGCAAGGATAGAGAAGGGAGCCAGACTCCATACACACTCACCCAGTTAATGACACTCTCAAACCCCTCTTCACTCATCCCCTTAACATCCTCACAGCACAGCTGAACTGCTGGTGAGAGAGAACATGAACAGGACTGGAACTATACAGGGATAGCTGAGAGACATAAGCCTGTTGGCAAAGCAGAACAAAATTTGCTACCATTGCAAGCAGTGATCAAAGGGTAGAGCTAAGAAAACTAAGCTAAACAAGGACAAGGGAGAGGGGTTGGGGTTCATGAGTTAAAATAACATTACCTTACACTCTGAATTCTGACAGTCAGTGATGGACGACACTCAAAGGACGGGGTAAAGAAGGTAAGTCCCACAAACCTAGGCTATACTCGCTCATATTGGCTTTATTAGATCACCTCTCAAAACCTGAGTGTCAAGTGAGAGAAGCCATACTGATATGCTTATCTTGCAGCATTTTCAGAATCATCAGAAGGATGGTTTACTACAGAAGAATTCTCTTCCTTGAAAATATACCTAATGAACTTATTACCATTTTACATTAGCCCAACTTACCAAGTAACCTTCTGCTCCCAGTGATACCAGCTGGAGTGGAACCGAACTCTTATTACCAGTCCTGCTACTAACTTGCTGGCCAACCCAGAGCCAACCGCTTGCCTTTCTTGAGCTTCCACTACCTTGCTTCTAGCAAGAGGAAGCCAGGCTGCTGCTGCTGCTAAGTCGCTTCAGCCGTGTCCGACTCTGTGCGACCCCATAGATGGCAGCCCACTAGGCTCCTCGGTCCCTGGGATTCTCCAGGCAAGAACACTGGAGTGGGTTGCCATTTCCTTCTCCTAGATGACGTCTAATATCCTACTACAAGTCTAACTACCTGTGATCTTACAGTGGACCTGAAATTTGAGCCAACTCATTCATTGGGCAATCTGCAGAATGTCAGAACATAAAAAAAAAAAGAGAGAGAGAGAGAAGAAAAACGACAAACTTCAGGGACAAGACTACTCTCAAAACTGATCCTGGGTAATTTTGAGAATTCTGAATCCCACAAATTTTAAAACACCAAATATGAGAAAAAACCGCCTGAATAATGGTGAAAATGTGAAAACTGACAGTTCTGCGGCTCTGGAAAGACTACTCCCACTTGGAGCACCTTCATTCGTGTATTTCACTAAACCTCGCGCTCCTGTTAGTTCAGGTCCCTTCAGTCGCTCAGTCGTGTCCGACTCTTTGCCACCCCATGGACTGCCGCGACACAGAACCAAAGTGCACCCGACTGAATTCCAGGCCTGCCACTCCAGGGACCTCGCCCGGACTTTCAGATTTCAAGGAATTAGCGGAGAAGAGAGAACAGCCGTAGAGTTACTAGTAAATGCCCGATCACTGCAAGAGAAGAGCTAGAGGAGAGAGTGGCGAGCGAGGTGGCCACGCGGCCTGGCTGTTCCCTTCTCCATCCTGGCCGGGGATGTCGAGGGCCGTGGAGGCGGCGGCCCGTCCCACTCCACCTCGGGGAGCTGCGGGCCCGTGGCCGCGGAAGTCACCTGTGAAGGAGTCAGGGTAGATGGACTCCAGAGCCTCCAGCTCGTTGCGCTGCTCCTCGCCGTAATCTGTCATCGCGGCCCTCGCTGCAGCCCATGGATCGCCCAGAGACCCAGGCGGCGTGCTGCAGCCTGGACCTCGGCCGCGCCGGGAGAGCAGGCAGCGGCCGGGCGGGCGCAGGCGCAGAGTCCCAGGCAGAAAGGCCTGGGGCCCACAGCCAGGCGGGCCTGCTGATCAACAGCCCCGCGCCGGCCTCCGTCCGCTCCCTAGTTCCACGTTCGACTCGTCGGGCCTGGTCGTTGGGCTGACTGTCCCACGCCCGCTCGGGACTTGCTGGGATGGGGAAAACACCTGGTCTGGCATTTGCCACAGACACCTAAGGATTGGTTACCGGGTTTTGCCCAGCCAGAACATGAGAAGGCCCTCAGCGCCGCATCCTCGCTCTACTAGTCTGGTCTTAAGGCCAGCCTCGGGTACCCGGGAGGGACTGTCTAGCTGGAGGCGGGACGCTGCGGGCGTCCCTGCACTTGATCGCTTCGGGTCTCCGGGTCGCGACCCCGTGGCAGCGTCCAGAGGGCGGGTGCCCACGTCCTAGTGCTGACTAGTGGCGTGTCCCAGGAGATGTCTACGTTTCTGGAACCTCGAAGTTCTCGGCATCCCACAAGACTGTAGAATCCAGTGGGCAGAGGAACAGCTCTCGTAGTGCATCAGACGGGTCCAGAAAGCTCGGCCCAACCTCCGAGTAACGAGTCAGAGCGGATCTGGGGGAGAAAGCAAGTGAAAGTCCTGAGATCATCTGAATTTGTAAAATGAACGCGGCAAGATGTAGATCTAAATATTCTGAGATCGCGTATTTCTGAACTGATGAAAGGGGGGTAAGTTTCGGTAACAGTTTCGGTAAGTATTGCCTCCGAAGAACACTCACAACCTTTGATTTGGAAGGATGAAACTGAAGAAGTAATAGTACTTAATACATATACGTCTCTTATCTTCCAGTTCATCACAGCAGTTACAAAGAGAGTTTAAAAAAAAAAAAAGAAAAAAAAACTGTAATGGCACAAACTAAAAAAATGGCCAAACATGGTACTTTTATGAAATGAAAGCTAAAGATCTATTTATGTGTATAATAAAGGAAGATTTTTAGTTTTTTAATGCAGAAAAATATAAGAACATTAAAAGATTTTTCATATTCGTCTGTATTTTTCTTTTTGTTTTTGTATTAAAGCTTAGAGATAAAGGCTCTGAAGTTTTCTCTTGCTAAAAGGATGATGTCCCATGGACCAGAAGGTATCTTGATATTCTGTTGGGACTTATTGCCTCCTTGGCAACCCACTCCAGTATTCTTGCCTGGAGAATTCCATGGACCGAGAAGCCTGGCGGACAAGAGTCCATGGGATAGGAAAGAGTCGGACATGACTGAGCGACAGATACGCACTGCTTACTTAGCAGAAGGATATGTGAAAACGAACATATTCACTTTGGTACTGATTCCATGTCTTCGGTATTAAGAGTTATTAGGGGAGAATCCCAGGGACCCGGGAGCCTGGTGGGCTGCTGTCTATGGGGTCACACAGGGTCGGACCCGACTGAAGCGACTTAGCAGCCTGCAGCAGGGCATTGTTTTAAATTTTCAAGAAAAAAAATGGAAACTTTTCTGAGGATGGTAAGAATCACATGAAATACATGAAGTAACTTTGCAAATACAGGGTGCTTCTGGATATCCTCGGTTTAGGGAAATCAGGGATTTGTTACTGGAGAAGAAGGTTCTGTGCAAAGGGGAGAGCCAGTGCTAAGATCCTAAGGTGAGAGCCTGCTTGTTATTTTGGAAGCCAGTGTGGCTGGTGCATGGTGAACTGGTGTGGGAGTTTGCAGGTCCCATAGGATCATTGGAGGATTTAGGTGGAAGAGGGACAAAGTCTGAAAGTGTGGAGACCAGTTGCTGCTGCTAAGTTGCTTCAGTCGCGAATGACTCTGTGCGACCCCATAGATGGCAGCCCACCAGGCTCCACTGTTCCTGGGATTCTCCAAGCAAGAACACTGGAGTGGGTTGCCATTTCCTTCTCCAATGCATGAAAGTGAAAAGTGAAAGTGAAGTCACTGAGTCGTGTCCAACTCTCAGCGACCCCATGGACTGCAGCCTACCAGGCTCCTCCATCCATGGGATTTTCCAGGCAAGACAAGTTAGGCCATGGCAATAATCTAAACAAAGATGATGATTTGGACGAAAGCTATAGGACCAAACAGATTCTGGATATATTTTGAAGGTATCAGGATTTGATATGGATTGTAAGAAAATGATGAGTAAGGGGTGATATTTGGCAAGAACAACTGGAAAGATGAAGTTCTTTTGACCAAAATGACAAATGAGGAAGACAGAATGAGTTTGGCAAGGAAGTTGATAGCAGCTTTAATCCATGGATCAAAGAAAAACACCAAGTAAAAAATTTTTTAATTTCCTAAATGATAATCAAAACACAGGTTATCAAAATAGATGCAGTGAAGCAACCAATTTAAGCTTTATATTAGGAAAAGAAGGTTGGTTACAAGTTTTAATCTTGTAAATGAAGCGCCCCTTCATCTCCTTTACTTTTTCATTAACAGAATTTTTGGTAAAACATCATTTTCAAATCTATTGTATATTTACTGTAAAACCTTCATATTTCAGGATGCTCAAGAGTGATTCTTTAATTTTTAGTACTAAAGATAACTTCCAATGCTAATGTAAGCAAGAGAACTCACTTCCAAATCTTTGTGTCACCTATTTGGGCATCATTAAGCATTTTTGGTTGATTTCTAATTTCCTTTTGACACAGACACTTCACAAAACACCCACCTAAAAGTGGGTGATTTTTATGAGACAAACTGGCTTTCTTTCAGTGTCTCATTTTTAATTTGTAGTTAAAGATGTTACAGGATAAGTGTGTTTCAAGCTCTGCAGACAGGTAAACGATATAGTGGAACCAAGCATCACGGGATCTGAAGCCAGAAGTGGGAATCCCAGCCTTAGCACTAATCTTTACAGGTTATATAAACTTTTTAAGATCATTCGAATAACACGAAACAGTGTATGTGAAAGCACACTGCAAATTTTCACATAGGTTATCAGCATTAGTAATTAGAAATATATAGAAATATGTATATATTCCTCTGAAGCAGTTCTGTTTTTTCTCTTCTCTATTAATCTTTATTGCTAAAGAAAAATGTCCGTGAGAGATTCATTGTATCATTTGTGTTTTTTTCTGCAAATAATGCAAAGTCACAGTTGCTACTTCCCAATATTAGCAGTCTTCAAAATGTGTTTTGAAGTTTATTTTTGCTTTTCTGTGCTTATGAGTTTTTTAGGCCATCTCCCTTTTCTCAGAGGTGCAGAATTGAGAATTCCCTATTTAAAGGTTAATCTTAATTCTCAAACAGTTCATGTGGCTAATGTTTCATTTAGTCTGGTGTTTCAGACTCGATACCCTCATAAGTGCAAACACCATATGAAATTCTGATTCTGAGAGTTCCTCTGAATGGTAGTGAATCTCTGAATCACTTCCAGCCTAATTAATCTTCCTGACTGACTTAACATAAAGGGACCAGAGTGATCTGTTACAGTGTAAATCAGGTCATGTTACTCTTTGCTCCTGACTGCTCCCTCCCCATCTCAGATTAAAGGCCCGGGTGTTGACAGTACAAGCGGCTCCCTGACCATCACCTGCACCTCGCAATTTCTCTGACCTTACCTCCTATTACTCTGTCACCCATTCTGTGCTTCAGCCTCACTAGCCTCCTTGCTGTTCCTCAAATATGCGAGACAGGCTGTCCTCCTGCAGAGGGACTGCTGTTCGCTCTGTCTGCAGTGCTCTTCCTCCCATGCCCGCGTGGTCTACTGCCTCATCTCCTTGGAATCTTCTTCACATATAACTTTTCAATGAGGCTGCCTCAACCAGTGTACTTAAAATTACAGCCACTATTGATTCCCTTTATCCTATTTTATTTTTCTCATGACACTTTAAAATTACACTATGTATTATGTTTATTCTCTCTATTAGAATGTAAATTCCTTAGGGTCAGTGATTTTAGATACTGTTGTACTTTATGATATAGGGTAGTGCCTGACACACAATAGGCACTCAAAAAACATATATAGTCTCTGAAGGAGTGAATCCTATGCAATGATAACATGGTATGGTTCTAAAAGCACTGGACCAAGGAGTTATAAAACTATAGCCCTTCTTTACAGTTGAATTACTATATGTGTTTGGATAAGACCCATCCTTCTCTGGGTCTCAGCTTCCCCATCTGTGAAATGGGGCTGTTGGCCAAAAATTATCTTTGTGATGCTTTCTATGTGTAAGAATCTATGGTTCCTCAAGGTCATGTATATACTGAAGATAATTGTGTGAAATCAGACTTCAAAGTTAGTGCTTAACATCTCTGACCCAAGGTGTCATGGCCGCAAGAGTGGTATCTGTGGGTGGAGTTGTTACACTCCTGACACCCTTGACACTAATATTCTTGAACCAAATAACAAGATGGGGGCCTCCATTCTGGAGAACAACAAAGTGGGGACAATGTGAGTTTTAAGTGGGCTGCACTTCCAACATTACCTTGCACATAAGGATGACGTATGCTGTTTCCAAGAAGCAGCATCTGTACATGTTCCTTTTCTCCACCTCGTAAGGACCCTTTCAATCACTTGTTCTCTTTTTTCCGCCTTCCCTTACCCTTCCTCCCTCTTCTCTCTCTCTGGCCCACACGCACATATGCACTCACGGGTACATGCACTTTGCTCTGGATTTGAAAGGGACTGAGTGGAGAAGGAAGAGAGAAAATAAAGGAGCAAAGGGGGTGTGGAAGAAGATAGGGTTAGTGAGATGCAATATGATTTTTTAAATGTATGGAGGGAAAACAAACTTGGAGGTTAAAGTGGGAAGCTAAAATTTAAGTCAGATTATGTTTTTGGCTTCCTGAAAGAAAATATAGTGAAGGTTGGGCCAGGGATGCCCCTAAGTTTGCGCAAAGTCCTGGGCAAACATTTCTGTGGGGTCCTTGGTGATACAATAAGTAATGATATTAAAAGATGTATTTTAAAAATTCATGGGCTCATGTAAGATCCAGTGGTTAACTGATGTAGAATAATAAAGAGAGACACCTACGCATTAGTTTACTGTTTAATCAGTGTCCAAGCACCATCCCTTCCTGCTCAGGTTGAACACCCATTTCTTCCTGTTCTTTATTGTCAGATAAACTGGTTCCATCTAATTTCTATATCTCCTACATGACTTTCTAAAACATAGCAGTGCTGTTACTATAGTCAATACCGTGGCTCTTTGTAATTTCTATCAAAACAATACCGTTCTTGCCTCTGCAGTATTCAATTACCATTTCACTGGTGACATCATTACTCATTAACTCCATCATCATGGTGCTGCTCCTGAACACTGGCTTCCGAAGATTTTCTTGAAGAATGTACCTTTAGATGATATCCACAAATACAATTCTTACTCAGGATATGCAGGAAAATGTGAATGACCATTTGTTTTCTAGTCACGTTACATTTACCATCTTCCAGAAATGTCTTGATTTCTTTGGGCCATAATCACTGCATTCCTAGCCTGGGATCTGTTTTGGAGTCGGATGCACCCCGTCTTCCACACATCGCCACCAGCTGGGAGGACCAGACCAGAAACTGCAGCGGAGCCAGAACGAGGGTCCCTTTTGCATGCAAGGAAGGAGTTGACCCACCCAGCAGAGCACAGCGTCATCACCCCGTCAGCAGCCAGAGAGGACAGCGATTGGAAGGGCGTCTGAGTACTTGTTGCAGCCGCCCCCACCCATCGACCCAGGCGCCCACCCTCACCCAACCACGCGCCCACTCTCACCCACTGCCTGGTCAGAGGCGGGCAGCCGGCACGCAGTCCACCCTGAGCGTCCGCGGTGCTGCGCACGAACAGAGGGGCCGCCCTCACGGCCAACTCGGACGCTGTAGCCGGAAGCTGGCATCTCTGGTCGAAATACCCCCGGCACCCCAAGCTCTGGGAAGAGGGTCGGGGAGCGCACAGAAATCAAGAAACCAGACCAAGCGGTAGGGCCCCAGAAAATCTCCAAGAATGAGCTCAAACGCAGAGCTTGCTGACCACAGGCAGCACAGAACTGCCTACTTACTCCGTTTTATTATTCTAACTCTGCCCGTAATAACTTGGATGGTTTTTGCTTTTCGCTTTATCTTCCCTGAAAAATAAAGGCCTTTCTCACAGTACTCTTAGGATCCATTAAATCATTAATGGAGTAAAGATGCTTGACATCATCAGAACTGTAATACTCTTTCTCAAAAGCAGCTTTCTCAAATTCAAGTTATCTCCAAGGGAAAGAATGGCAAGCTTGAACTTACTAGCCAACTATTCTTAATTTATGAAATTTAAATAATAAATAAAACACCCCATGGATCAGGATTAGTTTTTTTCCCTTTGGCATTTGTTTTCCTACATTTCAAATGCTGGATTATATCCACAATGTGTCATAGAGTATAACATATGGTTCTGTCGATGTCATTAACTGGCAAAGACACAAGACAAATGTAATTTAAATATTTTTATTTGTTTGGATTGAAACATCTGTAGAAACAAAATGCATATTCAGCTGTTCTTTCAGCACTTTAGAACACCTTTAGAATATTTTATATTTTTATATTATAAATATATTTGTTTTCCTAGAGCAGCGGTTCTCTAGGGCAGAGTATTAATGCATAAATACTTATGCTATTAAGTACCTTGAAGAGGCCTTATCCAAAGCATGTCACTCATGACAGGCTTGTGGGGTCATAAACTCCTGAAATGTATTGATATGTGTGTTTGTTTCCTATCTCCACTGTAGCCAATTACCACAAACTTAGTGGCTTAAAACAATGCAAATATGAGAACTGTGAGAACGGTATATATTTCTTACTGTCAAACACAGGTCAGACACAGGTCTCAATGGGCTCCAGTCAAGGTATCAGCAGGACTGTGTTCCTTCTAGGGGTTCTGGGAAGAATCCATTTCCCAGCCTTCCCAGCTTCTAAAAGCTGCCTGCACCCTTGGCTCAGGGTCCCCGTCATCTTTAAATTAACCCAACTGTGGCTGATTTCTCAGACATGACTCTGGTGCTCACGACACTCCTGTTTCACTGCCACTTGGTCTTTTCTCTGACTTTGGTTCCTCCTCTTACAAGAACCCCTGTGATTACAGTGAGTCCACCGGGATATTCCAGTACAATATCCCTGTCTCAAGATCCTTAACTTGAAGACATCTGTGGTGTCTCTTTTGCCATGCAAAGTATCAAGTAAGATTCACAAATTCCAGGGCTTAGGATGTGATCATGTTCAGAAGGCCAACATTTGGTCTACCACAATACACAGCCTCTGAGGTACATGGGCCTGTGTGGGTATGTTTGCACAGTCTCTGGATAATTCCTCAAGATAACTTTTCCCAGAATGGCCCTTCAAAGGGTCTGTGACTCAGGACAGTTTAAGCACTTAACTCCCACAATTTGATCAGCCTCTCTATCTTTGGGAAGGGAAATTAGTTCCAGAGAGACTGACTTGTACAAGACAGTGTGAATGATGAGAGAGTGTGTTTTCCTTTGTTCCACTTTGACCCTTCATAACTATACCCTATCAAAAACAAATTGACAGATTATAGCAGTGTTCTGCCACTACCAGAATGAGAAAGTGAACACCGGAGATTTAGTCTGTAGCTAATAAAATCACTGTCGCTGGTCGTTGAGTAGTTCAGGTCCAAAGTGACAGTAGACAAGTCACTTTGCTAAGAAGAACACTGCCTTGAAAGTGAACCCTTGTATATGTACGTGCAGTGGAAGTAGATAAGAGATAGGCAGGTAAGATAGGCATCTTAGTTTTAGAACTCAGGCTGGTTTAGTGATTCACAGACAGGGGTAGGAGGAGAACCTCCTGACATCTACAAGGCCCTGGAAGGTTTGTGATATGCCTCATGTTGTTGTATTGAGTGCTATGGAGTGCAGTGTCAAAAGTCAGACTAGCAGGGAACTTTAGCGAACTGCTTGACTCCTCTACCTCAGTCTACCTCATCCATAAAATGGGAGAACTTATTTTATTTGGGTCAAATAAGACTGGATTCAAATTATGAACAATGATTCACCAGTTATCAAATAAAAATAATTATAAAAAAGCATTTTATTCATATAAGAATGTACACCACTCAGAATTCCTTCACATTCTCTATGTCATTAATGTCATTTCAGCAATTCATTTCCTAATATGTGACTCTACCATTTTGCTGTAAAGAAAGAATGGGGTCATTTGTTTAAATTAGCTTCATAATATGTAAATAGTAAGAATTCTTTTGGGCTTCCCAGGTGGCTCAACGGTAAAGAATCTGCCTGCAAGGCAGGAGATGCAGGTTTGATCCCTGGGTCACAAAGATATCCTGGAGAAGAAAATGGCAACCCACTCCAGTATTCTTGCCCAGGAAATCCCATGGACGGGGGTACTGGTTGGCTGTAGTCTATGGGCTCTCAAAAGAGTCAGATACAATTTGGTGATTAAGCAATAACAAAAGAATTCCTTTTACAGCCGCTGCTGTGGCCACTATACTTGAGTGCAGCCATCTGTCTATACCACGAGGGGGCAGCAGAGGAAACAAAACTTGAAAAACATCTCTGAAGTTCTAGTGTACTGAGATTAGAGTTTAATTGTGCATGCTGAATCTATGAGGTCGCAAAGAGGCCGTTTCGACTGAGCGACTGGACTGAACTGAACAGAAGAGTAATTCGGGTAAGGGACTATGAACTTTGTCTCTCTGAAGGTAACATCATTGCTTCTTGGTCGAGGTCTCATTTATAACTGTGCCCCACAGCTCATGGAGTCAACTGTGTAGCTGTCTACTCTAAGGACAGCTTCCCAACATTTACTCCTTTAGTAACCAGTGCCAAATTTTGGTAGGTTTGTTTAGAAGCTAAAATGAAAACTCTAAATCATATATTTTGAAATAGCAAATAGCTGCTGAGTCTTGCATTTGGAAGGCCTCTGATTGGTTGTGATATTTCAAAGTTTTAAGGTTAATGTGATTTCCCCTTGTGCTACAAACAGAATACAAAAAAAAAAAATTTTTGTAAAATCACATTGCTGTTTCTTATTACAATCATCAGAGAAGGCAATGGCACCCCACTCCAGTACTCTTGCCTGGAAAATCCCATGGACGGAGGAGCCTGGTAAGCTGTAGTCCATGGGGTTGCTAAGAGTCAGACACGACTGAGCGACTTAACTTTCACTTTTCACTTTCACGCACTGGAGAATCCCAGGGAGGGGTGAGCCTGGTGGGCTGCCGTATATGGGGTCGTACAGAGTCGGACACGACTGAAGCAACCTAGCAGCAGCATTACAATCACATGCTAGAATTTTTTTAATGGAACTGGAGACTGAGAACAGAGAAAGAAGACAAAAATGATGAGTATAAATATGATTCTGCAATTCAGCTTTGGAGAGCATAAATAAGCAGAGTAAAACATGTCTAAACATTGGGATTGTATTTGTCTCCTGGGAAGGAGGCATCTTGGATTGTGGGAGGCAGATGTGGGAGCTGATGAAGGTAAGAAATGAGCAAGTCTGTATTTATGCCAAGCCACAGCATTTGATGTAGTATCCAAAACCACTTGGTAGCAAAATATAAGGTAATATTAGCACATAATTGATTTTAATTATATGTTTTAAAATTACATAAATCCATTAAGCATAAAGGAGAGGAAGCACAATGTTCTTAATGGAAAAGTTTTGTCCAACTGGCTATGGAACAGAAGAATATTCTGGACAAAAAAAAAATGGCAATTTAATTTGTTTAATTTGAAATAGATAAAATACAATAAAACTCAAGAACGTGTACTATTCTTTAAATGTTCATACAGATGCTATAAAACCCTTTGAATCTATACAGAAGAGCTCCAAAATACTTACAGTCCTTTGAGAGAAAGTGAAAGATCATGATTAAGTGGTCCAAAAGATAAATTGTATGCAATACTCTGAAACAGCTTGATTTAGAAAGTGCTTCTAGAATTCAGTGGAAAAAAACTTTCCTGGTGTCAGTATATGAACAACTATTCTTTCTGATAATATAAAGTTTTAACTTCATACACTCTGATTTTGATAACTGAAAATCTTACTGTTTATTTTCATTTCTGTATATTATTCTATCAGAGTGTATTTCCTGAAAACTAATAACTCAGATCATGGTATAAAATGTTACTTTAACTGAAGAAGTGAAGTGAAGTGAAGTCGCTCAGTTGTGTCCGACTCTTTGCGACCCCGTGGACTGTAGCCTGCCAGGCTCCTCTCTCCATGGGATTCTCCAGGCAAGAATACTGGAGTGGGTTACCATTTCCTTCTCCAGGAGATCTTCCCGACCCAGGGATTGGACATGGGTCTCCTGCCTTGGAGGCAGACGCTTCAACCTCTGAGCCACCAGGGAAGCCCCCACTACTTTAACTAGTGTGTCCCAATACAAAACAACTTCAAAGATTCTCAGAGCCATGGGATTTGGAGCTGGAGAAGACGCTAAAGAACAAAGTAGAGATGGCCTTCCATAATGTGTTGTTCAGTCGCTCAGTCATGACTGACTCTTTGTGACCCCATGGGCTGCAGCATACCAGGCTCCCCTGTCCTTCACCATCTCCTGGAGCTTGCTCAAACTCATGTCCATTGAGGGGGTGATGCCATCCAACCATCTCATCCCCTTCTCCTCCTGCCTTCAATCTTTCCCAGTATCGGGGTCTTTTCTAATGAGTCAGCTCTTTGCATCAGGTGGCCAAAGTATCAGAGCTGTAGCATCAGTCCTTCTAATGAATATTCAGGATTGATTTCCTTTAGGATTGACTGGTTTGATCTCCTTGCAGTCCAAGGGACCCTCAAGAGTCTTCTTCAGCATCACAGTTTGAAAGCACCAATTCCATAATTACACAGCTTATTTATATCAGAGCAGACCAAGACCCTACTTCCGTACTTACTTCTATTTTTTAAAGATCCCTCTTGTCATGTCATATCAGAATTGTATACAGAATTAGATAAGTGGACTAACTTTTCTCGGCCACTTGAAAAAATCAGTACACTAACTTTTTTTTTTAAGTGGAATGCCAGTGAATGTCTAGAGAGGAAAGCTCAGAACCAAACTCAGTGATATTTTCCTTTCAATAGAAACAACCTAAGCTACTAGCGCCCCAGAAGACTGTACACTTATTCGCCTGTATACATGTAAACATCTTATTAGACTTAGAAAGGACCTCAAGAATTCGTTTGGTTCAGTTCCTTCCCTTCCAGCAGATAAGGTATCACTATCCCAATTTACAGATGCAACAGCTGAATTCCAGAGAGACTAAGAATTTGCCCAGTAAGTGATGGAGGGGGAGGAACAGGTCTCCTGTCCTGGCAAACTACTATACTGTGTATCTCTTATTGGTTAAAAAATAATAATAATCTTCTTAATATTCATCCTTATTGTTTCTATTAAATTTGAAAGACCCATAATTTCACACAAAATGGACCCTTTCATGACTGTAAGATTACCAGGTAAGTGATTGCATTTTAGATGGTCAAATTCTCTGGTCTCCTTGAAAATGAATCTTGAAAGTCACCTTGACTACTGGCAGTTGGTCCATTGCTCAGTAAGTAGCCATTATTTTGTTTAAAAGATAAAGGAAAACCCTCACTTTGCTTATTTTGACCAATGAACCAGTTGTTCAAGTGAATGTGGCAAAAATCAGAAATAATGAAGATAAAATAGAAAACTGTCAAATATAAGAAGTGAAAATTTAGGTAGGTCTTCCCTTTTAGAATTTAGATAATGGATCTACAAATATAGCTTACAGCCTTCCTTCCTAAAATGGATTTTGAGTACAAAGTTGTGATAACAAAAAGACATAGATGGTGTCCTGGTAGTGGAACACAGGGGGAACTTTCTAGAATAAACTTTCTATATCATACCTGTAAAAATGTTTCCACTATGGAGGTGCCACAAATAACATTAATGACACCAGTGAGGATACAATATGTGTCCATCTTTCCTTGGGTATGGCAAGATGACTCAACACCTTCTTGCCTGGGCTTCCCCTCTACATGGTAACAATTTAGAAAGGATTTTTGGGTTTTTTTAAAATCTTGATTCTCAAAGGTCAGATATTTAAGCTTGAAGAAAACGGAAGAAGCAGTGAAAAGTTGCTGGGTATTATACAGAGGTAGAAAATTTAAAAAAAAAAACTTAGACATGGAGGAAATAATGATAAAAGACAAGCAATGCAAAGAGGAAGGGCAAAAATAACATTTATGAGCACTTATTTTATGAAAGGCACTGTGCTGAGTACTTAGCTTGTATTATCATATCTAAATGTCATATACGTCCTCAAAAATCTCTGAAGTAGCTGCTATCTGAATGCAGATACAAAATAGCACGCGAAGGTATTCATTTTTGCACAGCTACTAAGTAACAAAACTAGGATCCAAATTTTGATATGACTACAATTTTCATATTTGTAAAAAAAAAATCAGACCAATATATGCACTACAAGACCATCAATGAAATTTCAAAACGAGAAATTGTTACCATGATCAGATAAATTGATTTTGGAAATAGCATTTCAGATGAACTGACATAAACAAATACCAGAAGAGAGAGAAAAAGATGAAGGGATTACATGGAAACTCTGTCCTTATAAAAATAAAATATTTGAATTGTGAAAGGTGCTATGATTAAGGTTTTAATTCAATATCTTCTGATCTGCCTTCCTCATTATCCTCATCCACCCTGCCTCCAAGGAAGCCGTAGTTACCTTGCATGTCATTACCCATGCAGATAAAGCTGGGGACGGACATCTCTCTCCAGTCCTGACATGAAGGAATATGGATGTGTCTGACATCTTCGTTTCCAGGAATGAAGCCAAATAGCTTCTTTATGCGCTGCAGGATGAGCAGCCGTGAATGCTGTGCTGCGGCTTGTTCAAAGAGTTCCCTCTCATTGTGGAGGTGGTTGGTCCAGTAGCGATGCTGCAGGGAGGTGAGGGGTGAGCAGCACCTCGCCAAAGAATAGGAGACTAGGGCAGTGATGGTTGCCAAGGTGATCAGAATCCAGCCCAGCATCTTCACATAATTATTCAAAAGAGAAACAGAAAGCATCAATATATTAAATATTCAAGAAACAACCATGATGGGAGGGATCCCCACAAATCTGAGAACTAAAATATGGGTAAGAAATTTGCTTTTCTGGTCTTTAGCATATTGACAGGTGCTATTCATCTGACCCTGGGTGCAGGTGTGACACGGGATACAGGCCCAACCATCTTCAACTTGGCTTTCGGATTACAAAGGATTTTTGGATTTGGGAAATTTCCAAAGATTTTGAAGTGGATTCTAAATACTGTCCTGGAAGTGGCAAACTTTATAACCTGCCTATTATCTTTGCATAATGGACATAAAGTACATTTTTTTATTTTAGTTTAAGCATCAGGTGTAGGCTCATACATTTCTTTGGACACAATATATATTTAACAATTATAGTGATGAAAATTATGATATAATAGATAATAATGGTAGTTTTGTAAGCTACCAAGCTCAGTGATATGCCAGCATTTCTTCCCAAATTGCTATTTCCTTTTATTTTTTTTGTGACCGAAGAAAGTCAATGAGCAGACTCTCATGTCCTGAAATGTACAGCACCTATTGTTTTCCTTTTCATCTTCTTCTCCCTTCAAATAATCTTTTGCTGCCCAGTTTTATGGTTGGTTTTTGAAATATACTTTGAAAGGAAAGTCAACTAGATTTTATTTGCAACTATTTAGTTTCCACTTTTAAAGACTGACAAATAACAAATAACTGTTTTCTATGCTTAGACTCTTCTTTTTCCCTTTTTGGTATTCTTTTTTCAATATTTAGTGGTTGTTATGTAGAGTGAGACAGATGGGCTGCACACATTTAGGGAAACCACCAGTATGCAGCCACAATCTAAATGGTGAAGGCCTCTTCCACAGCAGGTGATTCACCAACAGGCCTGGAATCACCAGTGTGTGCACAGCAAGATAGCTTCACTCTAGAGAGGCTGAAGCCGACAAAGTCATACTCATCATGTCATGATTTAACTTATCAGAGGCCAGCATGGTTGAGGAAAGGTCATCTCAGATGCCCATTAATTCATCAGCTATCATTTACTGAGCCCGAGGTTGACCTCCCACCATGTGCTATACATACTGCTTGGTTCCTGGGACACAGATCCAGATAATTTTAGATACATTCTCTCTTTCCAAATCTTTAAGCCTAAAGAGGGAGACAAAATATAAAGCCAAGAAACACAGTAAAATAGGATAGTTTTGATAGATGTAAACACAAAGCCCAAGGAAGGACAATGAAGACACATGAACTTGTTTAAAGGAGAAGAGTGTCAGCGAACACTTCCCAGAAGAGATGATGCTCAAACTTAAATTATTAAAGACAAGTTCACCAGATGCAAGAGGTTGAGGAGAAGTCCAATTGGGGAAGTCAGAAAAAGAAGCATGTGAAGAGTTGGGAAAACCCCAAGAAGTTGAATTCACAAGGTCATAGGAATCATATGGGGAAATGGTCAGGGGCCACATATTGAAGGATATTGTATGTCAGGGCAGGAATCTGGATCTGTGCTTAGGCTGGTAGAAAATCATTGAAGAACTTTATATGGGTGACACTGCATGGAGCAGGGGGTAGAGGGAGGATTCATCATTCAATTTGCAGTTAGATGATTTTGGCATGGGTATAGAAGGTATTGAAATGGGATGAAATAAATGTCCAGAAGGTATAGGCAGAGACAGGATTTAAACTTAATTTGATCTGGTGGTCAACCCAGAATCATCCAACAGAAAGACAGTACATATTCCTCAAATGAGATTGGAGTATGAGGTAACTATAGAAGGTGGGAGGGCAAATAGAAACAGCCCCTGGTCTTTGGCTAGCTTGATAAGCCATTTATTAGCTCTATAAACTTATGAAAGTTATAAACTCTTTGAGTTTCAGTTTCCTCATCTGTAAAATGGAGTTGATTATACCTACCTCTTAGGATTACGAATAGAATCAAGATATAATGTATTTGTACACTATAGGATAAGCATCTCAATAAATATTAGTGGTCAATAAATATCACTTAGTTGTGTCCAACTCTGTGACTCCATGGACTGTAGCCCACCAGGCTCCTCTGTACTTGGAATACCCCAGGCAAGTATACTGGAGTGGGTTGCCATTCCCTTTTCCAGGGGATATTCCCAACCCAGGGATCGAATCCTGGTCTCCTGCATTGCAGGCAGAGTCTTTACTGTCTGAGCCACCAGGGAAGCCCAAATATTAGTGGTGGTGTCACTAAATCAAAAACTCCACTTGCTCATGGTACTCAGAGCTATAAAACTGTCTTTTCACAGAAGTCTGTGTATCATTAGACAAGATGTTTTATTTTGACCTTAAGAACATCTTACCATTGTGTATTACAACTTAGTTTTTTAAAGCAAGAACATCTTTTAAAGTCAAAATTGTCCCATTGATTTTTTCACTTTTCACAGCTCCTCTGCTTGACATTTAAGGCCAATATAAATAGGTTGAGACAAATCCTTTCTTAATAAGATTTCTAATTTTGTTTCAACTGGTCCATATATAACACTTCAATATTGTTGTGTTGATAGTAATTTTTTCAACTAAATATCATCAGCACTTTTAAATTTCAATAACTGAAAAGTGATGGGTCAAGAGAGGCCTTTGCAATAAGTAGTTTAAAAATCAATGTGTTTTTCTCAATATTCTATAATAACCTATATGGGAAAACAGTCTGAAAAATAATAAAAGAATAGATACATGGGTATGTATTAATGAATCACTTTGTTGTATACTTGAAACTAACACAACATTGTAAATCAACTATGCTGAAATATAAAATAAAAAGTAAATTAAGAAACATTACTGTGTTCTTATGGCATTGCAGTGATTTGAAATGTGTTTTTCTCCCAAATCCCTGGGAGAAACTGATGAACACCAATGATTCTTTCTGTACTGACAAAAATGTACTTTTACATCTTTAGATTTAACCTATAAACCTAGTAGGTTTAGGCCTTCCCCTCACTTCACTCCACTCCCTCCCACAAACCTATCTAATGACACTAAATTTAGAATTATCATCAGTGTTTATTTTTAATTATAATTAAGCCTCCTGTAATTTTAAATGTGATTTAAATATATAAGAATGCATATTTAAGAATATACATGCAGAAAGATGGAATTTAGTAATAATGTTTTTAATAACAATATCTAAAATTCCTTGTTGAAGAAAAGTTATGACCAACCTAGATAGCATATTCAAAAGCAGAGACATTACTTTGCCAACAAAGGTCCATCTAGTCAAAGCTATGGATTTTCCAGTAGTCATGTATGGATGTGAGAGTTGGACCATAAAGAAAGCCAAATGCCAAAGAACTGATGCTTTTGAACTGTGGTATTGATGAAGACTGTTGAGAGTCCCTTGGACTGCAAGGAGATCAAACCAGCCCATCCTAAAGGAAATCAGTCCTGAATATTCATTGGAAGGACTGATGCTGAAGCTGAAACTCCAATACTTTGGCCACCTGATGCGAAGAACTGACTCACTGGAGAAGACCCTGATACTGGGAAGGATTGAATGCAGGAGGAGAAGGGGATGACAGAGGATGAGATGGTTGGATGGCATCACTGACTCAGTGGACACGAGTTTGAACAATCTCTGGGCATTGGTGATGGACAGGAAAGCCTGGAGTGCTGCAGTCCATAGGGTTGCAAAGAGACACAACTGAGTGACTTAACTGAACTGAAAATTCCTTGTTTTTAATATATAATAGATTCTGAACACAGTACTGAGTGCTTTAGATGCATTAACTTGTTTATTACTCACTCCAACCCTAAATGACAGATCATATTAACAATATCTCCATTTTACAGATGAGAACAGTGAAGCATGGATAAATTAGATAACTTGCTTAAGGTTTTGCAGATTAATACATGGTAAAGCAAGCCTCAAATGCAGGTCTGCTGACTCCAAAGCCCAACATCCTAACCATATTTATTCAGCCACTCAGTAGAAATCTAACTGATGAGTGGCATCCAATTGGTGTTCTATAATCAGACAATATGAGAAGCAGCAGGAATGGAAAATGTTTTCAGTGATTGTAGTTAATATGAGATTGCTGTTGTTCAGTGGCTAAGTCCCATTCAGTTCTTCTGCACCCCATGGATTACAGCCTGCCGGGCTCCTCTGTCCTGGGGACTTCCCAGGCAAGAACTGGAGTGAGCTGCCATTTCCTTCTCCAGGGGATCTTCCTTACCCAGGGATCAAACACGCATCTCCTGCACTGCAGGCAGATTCTTTACCACGGAGCCACCAGGGAAGCACCAGTTAGTACGGGATAGCAGAGCTGAAAATAAAAAGCAAGAACTTACCTGTGACTGGTATCTGTGTAGAAGAGCTACTTCATCTCTGACCAGGATCATATTGGATGGAACTGATCTGCAGCACGGAAACCCGGCTAGGATCTCTTGCTGTTCGCCGGCACTAATATTGTCAAACGCTCGGTAACGGCCCACAGATACGAATTCACTTGCCGCACATTCGTAGTACGTGCCTGTCAGCAGGGTCACCGCCAGCCACGTTAATGGAGCAACAAGTGCCCTTCCGGTGATGCTGAAGAAGTGAAGGCAAGCCAGCCTGCGCTCCAGGAGGCTGATTCTCCGGAGCTGAGGGACACAGCTGCAGCAGTATTCACTGGTGATTGTCCACGTCTGGCTTCTCAGAGCAAAGCCGGCAACCAGAAGGATTAAGGCAGGAATGATCAGAAAAGCAGAACCATAGTAGAAATTTTTCCCAACTTGACAGGGACAACTGAACGTGAAAGAGGAGAAGAGTTGTTGCCCACAGATAGTCAAAGCAGCAATTAAAGTGTTGATAAATGTTCCACTTCTCTGCAGAGAAGATACAATGTTACCGAGAGCTGGGCTCATCTTGGGAAGCTCCTTCACAAATCAGCTCCTAGCCCTTTCTGATCATTAGACTCCACCAGCTATAACCATTTTATGGGATCTTACTGGTTTAACTGGTTGTGTCAGGCGACCCAACATCCTTACATGTTTAAAGGATTCTAGCATCTTTCCTTGTATACTTTGTGAATCCTGAGCTAATAAATGAACTTCAGAGTACAGCCGCAGGGACTTGAGGGAGAGATTCATCTGGCTTGAGTGACAAGGGAAACTTCTTCAGTATATCTTTCTACTAAGAAGAGGATGACTTGATTGCAAAGCAAACTGCTGCCATCTTCCTATGTGCTCCCTTGTGTGACACAAAATGCTTAGCACCAGCAAATACAGTATGGAAGAAAATCAGAACATTCTTACCCTTGTACTGGACCAAGAGTTTGTTACCATAAAATTATAGCATAAAGAATCATGGAAGTTATCTAATACTAGAGCAATCCAAATTTAGGGCTGTCTGGAGCATCTGTAATTTCAGAGTTCTTCCATATAGATTCCAAAAGTTTTCCCAAAAGAGATGAGCAAGACCTGGGTACCCCTAAAGTCAAATCACAACAAAAACGTTCTACTTTGCATAAAAATATGTTTGTGTTAACAGAACATAATATAACAATGTGTTGTCATAAAAGTTAAGTTGCAAATTTGTTAATATGGTATCATTTGTTATGTGAAAATATATTTGGGTAATTAATAAAGTTATATACATATAGATAAGAAATTATATAATCACACATAAAATGGCTATATTTAATCATCAAATGCTTTTTGTTTAAAGAGTGGTTTTTAAAAACCATATTGCTTTGGCTTATAAAAATGAATAAGATACAAGTTTATCTTCTTAAATAAATCTCAGCTGGCCTTGGTTAAATATATCATCAGTGAACTGAAACATAATGCTGAGGAATTGACCCAAAGTGCAGTATAAAAAGACAAAGAAATAAAAGAGTATATTTTTAAAAGCAGTTAAAGGGAATAGAAAACAGATTAAGCAACTCCATGACCTGTCTAATAGGAGTTCTGGAGGGAAAAATGAAGGAATAGACAGTATTTGAAGAGAAATAACTGAGAATTTTGCAGAATCAAAGAAAGTTCTCACATAAGAAAAGTGTTATCTATTTTAAATAGTTTCACTAAAGATAAATTCACACTGGACACATCATATTAAAACTGCACAGTGTGAAAGACAGAAAGTCTTAAAAGCTGTCAAAAATAAAAGACAGATAACCTACCCAAAAGTGGCAATATATTGACAGCACACTTCTCATCAGTAACAATAGGGACCAGAAGACAATGTCTTCAGAGTTAGTACCAGCTAAACCATCATTTGAAATAGAGCAAAATAAAGACAGTACACAGAGACTAAGGGAATTTACCACTCATAGAACCTCATTAACAGGATTATTAAAGGATATGTTTCAGCAAGGAGAAACATAAACTCTAAGGAAGACATAGGAGCAAAAAATAATGATGAGTACAAGTATATTTTTAAAGTTCCTTTATTAGTTATTTCTATAAATAACTACATTTTATTTCAAAAGATACAAATAAGATAATCCATGGTTATAGTAAGATATCACTACATATCTGATATAATGGCAAAAATTTAGAAAGGCACTCCATACCAAATGTTGGTAAGGATTGTCGAGCAACTAACTCATATACACTCATGTTAGGAATGTAAAATGAAACAATCACTTTTGAAAACTGTCAGTTTCCTTAAAAGTTAACTGTATATACCAGCCATACAATGAAACTTACTTCCTAGGTATTTACTCAAGAGAAATGAAGGCATACGTCCACATGAAAACCTGTACATGAATGACACAAGTTTGCTTCTTTACAATAGCTGCAAACTGGAAACAACACAGAAGCCATCCACAGACTGTTCTATATCCATGTAAGGGAAAGCTACTCAGAAAAATATGAGGAATAGGCTATTAATATATACAGTAACAAGAATGAATAACTGGACATGGAACAACAGACTGGTTCCAAATAGGAAAAGGAGTAGGTCAAGGCTGTATATTGTCACCCTGCTTATTTAACTTATATGCAGAGTACATCATGAGAAACACTGGGCTGGAAGAAACACATGCTGGAATCAAGATTGCTGGGAGAAATATCAATAACCTCAGATAAGCAGATGACACCACCCTTATGGCCGAAAGTGAAGAAGAACTAAAAAGCCTCTTGATGAAAGTGAAAGAGGAGAGTGAAAAAGTTGGCTTAAAGCTCAACATTCAGAAAACGAAGATCATGGCATCCGGTCCCATGACTTCATGGGAAATAGATGGGGAAACAGTGGAAACAGTGTCAGACTTTATATTTTGGGGGCTCCAAAATCATTGCAGATGGTGACTGCAGCCATGAAATTAAAAGACACTTACTCCTTGGAAGAAAAATTATGACCAACCTAGATAGCATATTCAAAAGCAGAGACATTACTTTGCCGACTAAGGTCCATCTAGTCATGTCTATGGTTTTTCCAGTAGTCACGTATGGATGTGAGAGTTGGACTATGAAGAAGGCTGAGCGCCAAAGAATTGATGCTTTTGAACTGTGGTGTTGGAGAAGACTCTTGAGAGTCCCTTGGACTGCAAGGAGATCCAACCAGTCCATTCTCAAGGAGATCAGCCCTGGGATTTCTTTGGAAGGAATGATGCCAAAGCTGAAACTCCAATACTTTGGCCACCTCATGCGAAGAGTTGACTCATTGGAAAAGACTCTGATGCTGGGAGGGATTGGGGGCAGAAGGAGAGGGGACGACCGAGGATGAGATGGCTGGATGGCATCACTGACTCGATGGACGCGAGTCTGAGTGAACTCCGGGAGTTGGTGATGGACAGGAGGCCTGGCGTGCTGCGATTCATGGGGTCACAAAGAGTTGGACACCACTGAGCGACTGAACTGAACTGACTGAAAGGGAAGAATTCAGGCAAAAGAATACATAATGTATGACATTTATATGAAATCCTTGAAAGTGTTTATTGACCTCTACTGATAGAAAACAAACTAGTGCTCACTAGAGAGTGGTGGAGAAGAAATAAGAAGAGCGGGTCTGCCAGGGCCATGGGAAGACTGGCGGGGGAACGCATGAATTTGAACCACGATTTTAGTTTATGGAGGTGACTGAGTGAAGACAGAGGCCAATGCCATCAAAAGGAAAATTTATTACTTACATTTATCAAGAGAAAGGGGCATGCCAGTCCACGCAGGGCCACTTGGGGAAGCAGCAGGTTGGGTTGGAGGCAGAAAAGGAGGAGGGGAAGCCGAAGCCAGAGCGTTCCCTGGGGTTACTGTGGGAAAGTCAGGGCAGGTGAAGGGAAAGAGCTAGCTGGCTAATTTAAATGATTCTGGTGGGCTTCAGGGCATGAGGGATGTTGCTATTTGTCTGATACCTGGTCCTGGGTTGATTAAGAGCAGAGGAAATATTGGCTTGGTGTATGAGAGTTAGATAAGAAGGTGGGTCAGAGTAGGGACTCTGGGTCACACAGGAGATACAAACTGTTTAGCTGTTGAATTGGCTGTGCAGTTAATGGATGCAAATTAGACAAAGAATCAAAGAAAACACAGTTATAAAACAGGAGTGATGGATATATTAATTATGGTGATTAATTTGATGGCTTCAGGGGTGTATACATATGTCAAAACTCATCAAACTGTAGTCACTTACATCTTAATAAAGCAGTAAAAATCTTAAGTATAATTATTAAACAATAGAAACACAGTGCATAGATCACTCGGAAAAAAGGGAAATAAAAAGAGAATAATGATAGGAAAAGAAACAGTAAACAGAGGAAAAAGGATGATAAACAGAAAACACAAAATAATGGTAGAAATGAGACCAAACACATCAATAATCACACATACAACATTTTAAAATAGCGAACAGTTATTGAGTGCTCACTACATGCCAGGTAAGAACATTATTTAATCTCCATAATAATCCTATGATGAGGTACTGATATTATCCTCAGCTTCTTTACAGATGAGAGAAGTGTAGTGTGGAGAGAGAAAGGAAACTGCACAGGGCCACGCAGAGATGAGGGAAAGGGCCGGGACCTTCAGGAGGTTTGGCACATGCCTTTAACTGCCACACCAGAGCTGGGGTAAATGCACCTACAGAGATGAAAAAACAGAGTCATGCCACTTACAAGTGACAACCTAAAACACACAAAGCTTGAAAACTAAAGGTACCAAAATGTATACCCTTGGAAATCACATTAATATAAGGCAAAAGTGAGCTAAAGGCAAACAAGTGTCAACAGGGCTAATTTTGAAGACTCAGTCATAAGAAAGGAATGATCCGTTATGAGCTATGACAGTCATCAACTTGTCCATGACTGTATTACTGAAATATATAAAGCAAAAATGTCAAATTATAAGGAAAAATTCTTATAATCAAAGAGATTTTTATCATATTAGAAATGATCGAGGAAACATTAGGAGATAAACATTGGGAGCAGGCAATGGCACCCCACTCCAGTACTCTTGCCTGGAAAATCCATGGACGGAGGAGCCTGGTAGGCTGCAGTCCATGGGGTCGCTGAGGGTCGGAGATGACTGAGCGACTTCACTTTCACTTTTCACTTTCATGCATTGGAGAAGGAAATGGCAACCCACTCCAGTGTTCTTGCCTGGAGAATTCCAGGGACGGAGATAAACATTGAAAGGATATAAAAGATACGGAAGAACAAAATTAGCAAGCTTTGTTTAACATCTAGCGTTCCATACCCTAAAAATATAGAATGCACTATTTTTATAAGTTCTCTGTAAATCCCTTGCTAAAACATACTGATCATATACAAGATCACAAAGGAAATTTCAACATTAATGTCTAATAACAAGGAAACAGTTTGAGAAACGATGGTAATAGAATGCTATAGAGTAGGAGTTGGCAGCCTATATATAATTCACGGACCAAACTGACCCACTGCTGCTTTGTAAGCCTTTTAAACCAAGAATAATTTTTACCTTTTAAAACAGTTTGGATTTTTTTTCAATATTTTATGACATGTGAAAATTACATGAAATCCAAATCTGAGTGTTTATAAAGTTTTATTAGCACGTATCCACACTGGTTCCTAATTGTCTAACTGCTTTCCCACCACCTGAGCAGAGTTGAGTAGTTTGTGACAAGAGTCTGTGTGGCCTTAAAACTGAAAATATTTACTATCCAGCCCTTTATAGAAAAAGTTTGCTGAGCCTCTGTGAAAAATAAATAAATTAGAATGACAGGTATGAATATAGATAAATCTTAAATAATTTTTAAGAATACAAGCTGTATGATACCTGCAGCATGTTACATTCTGTCAAGTTTTAAAATAAAATAATATTATATATTCTTCATAGTTACTGACATCTGTAGAATTTCGAAACATGTACAGAAACAACAAATATCAAGTTTCGGGTGGTGGTGGCCACTGAGGAGGAAAGAATAAGATTAAGAAGGGTACAGACTATTTCAACTGTATCAGTATTGCTTTAATGCTTAAAACAAAAACTGAATTATATACAGCAACTTGTTCAGTAGAGCTTGGTAGTAAGTACTACATCTTCCTTATGTTTATAATGTAATGTTTTAAAACCCCATGTAAAAGAGTATATGGTAAGTAAGAAAGCGGAGAAGGAAACTAGGCCACTCTTTCAGGGGACATTGATTAGAAGCTAGGGGCTGGTGCACGGGGATGACCCATAGGGATGTTGTGGGGAGGGAGGTGGGAGGGGGGGTTCATGTTTGGGATCGCATGTACACCCGTGGTGGATTCATGTCAATGTATGGCAAAACCAATACAGTATTGTAAAGTAAAATGAAGTAAAAATAAAAATTAAAAAAAAAAGAAGTCATTATTGAAGTGTCAAAGTCTTGCTGTAAGAAATTTGTTGTTACAGATTCTTAAGTATTTATTTTCATTTACTATTGAAAGAATTGACTGTCTGCAGTACCAGCACATACCTTGTCAATGATCGTGAATGGTCACATCCATGGATAATAATTGTCTTTGGGGCTTTACAGCCAAATGGTGTCATTCTTAAAGATACTCTGCTGTTGCCTGTCTGAATGAAAGTGAATGTGTTAAAGGCTCAGTCGTGTCTGACTCTTTGCGACCCCATAGACTGTAGCCTGCCCAGCTCTTCTGTCCGTGGGATTCTCCAGGCAAGAATACTGGAGTGGATTGCCATTTCCTTCTCCAGGGTATCTTCTCAACCCAGGGATCAAACCTAGGTCTTCTGCATTGCAGGCAGATTCTTTACCATCTAAGCCACAGGGAAGCCCATTGCCTGTCTAGCCAACATAAAGCATCTACCCCTTGGCAGGAATACCCTAGCTCATTCACTGAGCACACACAGGTAACACCGGTATGGGGAATCAGGTCTGAGAGACAGCGCTGTCCTCAGAGGGGTAGGGATGCTGAGCAAATTAACACTGATTTTACAAAAAGAAATTCACTTAAACACCAGAAGCAGGCTTAAATAGAAAAAGAAGCTGCAAAATGATAACAAGCCCCTGGACCAGATGTTATAGTATTTGAAGTGGCTTTGCCGTGTCTGAGAGTTTTTGGATGAGCTCACATAGTAAATATATTGCTGACAAATCAATAGGCGTCCTCCTCTTTGCATCTCCCCAGTTCTCTACTCAGCTGCCTGGGTACTTCTTCAAAGGCCGGTATAGGGGGTGGCCCAGTTCACCACTTACTTGTGTTGATTGGCTGCTGTGCAGATAAGATGAGATTGATGAATGTGTCATTCTTCCAACCCAGGCTCCAAATTCAGTCCTCAGTTACAGAAAGAATACTTAACGAAAGAGGGAAACTTTCCTCTTCGGCATTCTTTTGAAATGATTCGTCTTCCTAATTTGCTGCCAAGGCAGAAAAGTAGAATCATACAGCCTGTGGGGTCGTCAAAGAGTTCGGAGCTGACTTAGCCACTAAACAACAGCAACCTGTTTGAAACACAGTCTCTGTGCCTTTCTCTCTATTTAAGTGAAGGATGGTTTTGCATAAAAAGAAAGAGCCTGGGGAATGCAAGGCTCGCTCGGATCGGAAGAGCTGCTGAAGGCAAGTAGATTTCAGGGTCTGAGCACCAGAGTTGTGGTTGTGTTGGTTGTGCTTTTGCACAGGCCCGCCAGGAAGGGGCTCCTACCGTAAGCCCCATGGTCCTGGCTGCAGGGGTGGGAGAGGGGGAGACCCAACCACCTGGGAAAGAGCTGGGGGTTTCTTTTTTAAATTATGTATTTATTTGTAGTTGGTCTGGGTCTTCATTGCTGCTCACAGGCTTTCTCCAGTTTCTGCAAGCAGGGGCTACTCTTCTTTTCAGTGGGTTCCCTTACGGTGGCTTCTCTCATGTGGAGCATCCTCTGGGGGTGGGGGTCATGGGGGGCGGGGGTTGGGGGAGTTTAAGCACATGGGCTTTAGTTGCTCCTTGGCATATGGAATCTTTCCAGACCAGGGATTGAACCTGAGTGCCCTTCATCGGTAGGTGGAGTCTTATCCACTGGATCACGAGGGAAGTCCTGGCTTTTTCTAATGAATCCAGGATGTCCTGAATTCTCACAGTGGCCCTGATGTCACCACAGCATTAGTTCAGTGAAATCAGTTCCTGTATCATCATTCACCTCCCACCAAGTACACATACTTTTTCTGTTTCTCTCTGGATCTTTCATCTAGAACCCAGAATTACCCTCAAACTGGGCCCTGCAACATACTGTCAGCATACCTTCTGAGATTTTGTGAGTCGACCTCTAAAATATTTTGCTCTAATGTAAGTAGCATATGAGCAGTGAAAATAAAAAAAGACACTGCTGATTTGGAGTCTGCAGATTTAGTGCAAATTCCTCTTTGTTATCCACTTTCCAGCTTGTTGTTGTTGTTGGGTCACTCAGTCGTGTCCGACTCTTTGTGACCGTATGGACTGCAGCACGCCAGGCTTCCTTGTCCATCACCAGCTCCCGGAGCTCACTCAAACTCATGTCCATTGAGTCGGTGATGCCATCCAGCCATCTCATCCTCTGTCGTCCCCTTTTCCTGCTTTCAATCTTTTCCAGAATCAGGGTCTTTTCTAACGAGTCAGCTCGTAGCATCAAGTGGCCAAAATATTGGAGCTTCAGCTTCAGTATCAGCTAATCTTGAACAAATTTCTTTAGCTCTGACTTTTAGATTTCTATCCTTTAAAATGGTCATGATTATGGTACTGAATACTTCAAGGGTGTAATTAAGTTAAAATGAGACCAGATGGCTTAGTGTGCCAATGCAGGAGACACAGGAGATGTGAGCTCGATTCCTAGGTCAGAAGACGCCCTGGAGAAGGAAATGGCAACCCACTCCAGTATTCTTGCCTGGGAAATCACAAGGACAGAGGAGTCTGGAGGGCTATAGTCCATGGGGTCACAAGAGTCAGACACAACTTAATGACAACCACCACCACCAAAGAAAATGGAAAACATGTTGTAAACTGTACAGTTAATATAAACATAAGATGCTATTAAAATCTGCTACTGAAAAGTCCCACACTTCACAACCCAGCAAAACTGCTCTTCCTGTTAATGGTGTCCTGGAACAAAAGCACTAATAGAAATACCTTAAATATTGCAGCATTCTGTTTGATATATCACCTACAAAAATCATCTACAGTAATTCACGTTTGTATAGTACATTACAATGGAGAAGGAAATGGCAATCCACTCCAGTATTCTTGCCTGGAGAATCCCATCAACAGAGGAGCCTGGTAGGCTACAGTCCATGGGGTCGCCAAGAGTCGGTTTACAGGACACATCATCTCTTTGATACAATTCTTCTGTGAGGTGGGCCTACTATTGCCATTTTCCAGATGTGAAAACAGATCCAAATAGCAATAAAATGCCTTGCCCATGGTGACACAACCAGTAAATGGTAGAAACGCAGCTAAGCCTGAGCCTTCCAAAGCCGCCTAGGCTCTTTGAACTACATTACACTGTGCTCCAAAGTAGTCAGCAGTCTGTCACTATATAGCAAGAATTTTCCAGAACACATAAAGCTAATCAACTCAGGCTGTAGGAAATAGGAAACTACTTTCTCAAACTGAATTTTATGCTTCTATTTCTGGAATAGTTTCGATCCTCTGAACCCTGCAGTTGTCAAGATGAGAAGGTTTCTTGTTTTTAACTTGAGGTATCTCTACTTCTGCATAAATAAAACAGCCTTCAATAGCTAATATATTAGGTACTTTCAAAAGAAAGCTAAGGGCTTGCTTTCTCTGCCAGAATCATTATACATTATTAAACTGTAGAACATGCATTTTGGGCAACAGTTTTGTAAGAAAATATTATCACCCAAATTCTATCACACGTTAAATGGCTGCTTATGGAAAAGAAAAATTACCAAATTTGGATTTGTAATCACACTAAGTGGGGATCTTTCATACTTATTATTTGGGGGATAAAGTGAAACCCATTAGAGTTGTCAATTAGGTTTGAATCCAGGATTTAGTGTCTATAAATTGCTGATCCTTTCTTGAATTCACACAACAATCAATACAAAGACTAAACAATGCTAACATTTAGATCTATCTTGGATTGTGAAGATTTATGTTTGTGATTTTAAAACAATGCTTTGGCATGAGAACAAAACACCACTCTTATACTCCCTTGGGCCAAAGAATTCTCAGTAGCTGGTGCTTCTGGTCTGACTTTTCACTCTCAGCTTTTATGTTTTTAGTTTACAACTCGTCCCCACAAGTGAAGCAGTATTTGATTGCAGGCACTGTACTGGGCTATAAGACAGTCCTATCTACGATTGTTTTCCTCTCCAGTTCAGCCGAGGGCAAAAGCAGTCGAGTGCAGAAGCAGTACCCGAGTCTCAGAGCAAGGAGGAACTTACAGAAGCAACGCGAAAGGACAAAGATCGGTGGACTTTCTTCACCCGCCAGGCACAATGTCTCGTCCTGCACACAGAAGACCAGAATACCATAAAATAGTAAGATCTCTTTATAAATATATTCTCAAAGAGATTTTTTTTTCCTGCTTTAGAGAAAGTGTTTTCCCAAGTGATTTCTGAATTATTTTGAAAGGTGATGCTAGACTTTTTCAGTGCAGCAAAGGGCGTGTTTTGTGGAGAGAAACATGAATGACACTTCTCGGAATAGTTACAATGATCTTTTACATACTGTGAGAGAATAAGCAATTCTTTATACATATTTTAAAGTCTTCTTTTCTGACGAATTATATCTACAGAAGTGTCAAATTTTTCTTCTAACAGTAAAAGTAAAAAGATTAAGCAGTTCTTTGTATTTCATACTTGTAACTGGTTGTATTTCATACTTCATGAAATAGGAAATGAAATATATACAAAATAGATGATTATATATTACATTAAGTAGGACTAGGTCATCAAAAACTCAATAATAAGAAGATTGCCTTTAAAATATATTTTCTAGTCTTAAATTTGATTATTATTGTGACTTGGTGTGGGCTCTTATCTTTCCTGTATATTCCAAGTTCAGAGTTATTTTTTAAATTATTTGAGGATTAGATTTGGATAAGTGTTTTTCTTTAACTCTCTTTTATTATGGTTTAGAGGCATTCAGAAGTTACAGATGTGAAAATTCATCATTAAGTTTAAAACTCTGTTAATTATTTCAGCAGACTCAAGGGCATTGCATAAAAGTAACTCTGGGCATGAATACTTTGGATTGTATGACTAACCCATGCACACCCCAGTTGGAAATGGCTGCAGATGCCAGTCTGAAATCTTCATTTTTTTTATGGGACTCCTCAAATACTGAAAAATATTGTATGTGCTTCATATTGTACCTAAGTCACTTAATTTATATATCAGTTAAAACACATTTTTATCTTGATATATCTAAAACCTCCTGAAATAATTAATGGTGTTCTATTTTTTATGTAGAAAAAGATTGATTTTTATGTTTTTAAAACTGTGATGATAGATTTATATTGATCTCTCTTGTGATCAATCTGAGACCCTTCTGGACATGTTTTTCAATATACAGTCTTTGATCATGAAACACAATGAAGAACACTGGCCTTTATGGGAACCAAGCTTGAAACTCAGCTAGAAGTAAAACATAATTAGTATCCACCCACCAGAGAGAGAGAGAGAGGAAAGAAAAGAAAATGTCATTTTTTTTTCAGTTTAACCTTAATTATAAATGGGCACAATGTTGAAGCTATGGCACATAGATAAGTATAATTTCATCTCATTTTCTCTATTTTTCAAATTCTTTTGTTTTACTGCTGGCAGCAACAACCGCATTCATTCATTTCTCTCTCCCCTTCAACTTTGCTTATTCTTACACTGCCATATTGGCTTTTAACAGTGATTTATCTTCTGCTGTGGCTCCTTATATGTAAGGCAGATATTTTTTGTATAATTTACAGGCAGTTCTACAGAAGTGTCAAATTTTTCTTCCATCTCTAACGGTAAAAGTAAAAAGGTCAAGCAGTTCTTTGTGTTTCATACTTGTAACTGGTTGTATTTCATACTTCATGAAATAGGAAATGAAATATATACAAAATAGATGATTATATATTACATTAAATAGGACTAGGTCATCAAAAACTCAATACTAAAAAGATTGCCTTTAAGATATATTTAAAATCATAATTAGGTTCTTGGAAGGTTTAAATAAGAATGGAATTAAAACTGAATACATGATGACCCTTCAGTGGTTTGTTTAACAAATATTTTTGTTTAAATCACATGCTTTACATCATTGGTTTCCTACTAGAAATATTAATGTACTCATTTTTTTCCTATGCCTGAATTGTGTCCATTAGTGTCTAATGTCAGTTAATGTATTTAATGTATATTCTACACATGTTTACGACATTTTGATTTATCTTTTCAACAGAAGTTATGTCCCTATGCACCACATACTATTTGGATTCTTTTTATTTAAAATTTATCAAGTTATAATAAATATTGTACCCAATTAAAGAAACATATTTATCAT
This sequence comes from Budorcas taxicolor, assembly GCF_023091745.1. Lineage (NCBI taxonomy): Eukaryota > Metazoa > Chordata > Mammalia > Artiodactyla > Bovidae > Budorcas > Budorcas taxicolor. Next base: position 25,777,462 of record NC_068918.1, read on the forward strand.
AATAAACCATTCTCATAAGAGAATGGACACTGGTGGTATTGGGTCTATTTTGGAAGTATTTGGATCAATATCATATAACATTTCAAAGAAGCCACTTGGTAGAATAAACTATTTTATTGGTTTTCTGAGTCATTCCTACTTCTTATTTAAGAAAAAATAATTGAATACATATTATCAGGCCTTATCTTTCCCTCCATGTTGTGCTACACAAGATACCTGAGCCTGCAGGTAAAAACACCTCTTCTAACCTGGAATCCATATTTGATCTTTCATGAACATATAAGATTATGCACAAAATGAGATTATTTTTGACAATGGTATGCCTTCCTACCTCGCTCTCCCACTCACCTCTACTCCAGGCAGTGCCTTCTTTTGTGCACTTAAAAGAAAACTGCTATGATGGAGAGGAGCCTGCAATCCTAGACTCCACCCAGGCTCTGCCAGTCATGGCCAGCTGGGCAAGTAACTCGTTCCTCCTGAGACCTCATTCCCTGCTCTGAAAGACTGAAGGGATTGTAGTAAATTATCTCAGATATCCTCTTCTATTTCTTTGTTTTCCATAGCAGATGCAAAACAAAGAAACTTTTTTTTTTAATTGGACGATAATTGCTTTACAATGTTGTGTTGGTTTCTGCCATACAACAATGTGAGTCAGTCATAATTATACATATATCCCCCCCCAACCACCACCTTGAGCCTACCTCCCAGCCCCTTATCCACCCCTGTAGGTCATCACAGACAGCCAGGCAGGGGCCCCTGTGTTATACAGCAGTTTACCACTAGGTATCTTTTTAGCATATGATAGTGTATATATGGGGCTTCCCTGGTAGATCAGCTGGTAAAGAATCCGCCTGCAATGCAGGAGACTCAGGTTCAATTCATAGGTTGGGAAGTTCCCCTGGAGGAAGCATGGCAACCCACTTCAGTATTCTTGACTTTCTTAATTTGTCCCACCCTCTCCTTCCTCCACTGTCTTCACAAGTCTGTTCTCTATGTCTGTGTCTCCAATCCTTCCATGTAAATAGGTTCATCAGTACAATTTTTCTAGATTCCATATATGTGTTAATATACAATATTTGTTTTTCTCTTTTTGACTTACTTCACCCTGTATAACAAGCTCTAGGTTCATCCACCTCACTACAACTGACTCAAATTCATTCCTTTTTATAGCTGAATAATATTCCAGTGTATATCCATACCACATCTTCTTTATCCATTCATCTGTTGATGGATATCTAGGTTGCTTCTATGTCCTACCTGTTATAAATAGTTCTGCAGTGAACCAAAGAGACTTTTTAAAAAGGATTGATTGAACTTTGTGTTTTCTTTTTTCCATATTTTCAACATATCTTTGGTAAACTAAACCCAATTTATTCTGTTTTACTTTTCATTTTTAATTTATTCTGAAAAATATTACATATTTTAGAGATCTATAAGAAAAGTGCAAATTCTCCTTTTTTCTCCAAGTATAAAGAAAAACTCCAAATTTGTTGCTATAGTTGTGTTCAGCCTGATGGTCTCCTTAGCAGATCTGAAACCTATTAGGGATTGTGCAGACTCATGAGATATCTTACCCAATTTTTCCTTCCAAGTGAAAACATGGTCAAAATATACCAAAGGCCATTCTAGAACAATAAGAATTTATATTAGCCATAGTATTTTAAAAAACTTCCTCCATGAAAACATATTGTAAGTTGTACAAGCAAATGCATAGAAAGATGTCCTCATGGTAAGAAATTTATTTCAGAGCTCTTTCTCCACCAGCAATGTATTCAAATATAGGTACAATTTGTTCTCAAAAGTGAAAATTATTGCAGCTGTCAGACACAACTGAGCACATACACTTAGTGGGGAAGGGGATGGAAGAAAGGAACAGATGATCTCAAAGGCTGCTTCTGGCTAGAAAATTTTTCATAAAGGACCAGTAGTATATTTCCCATAACTTTGCCAATAACATAAAACTATCTCTTTTTCCCCAGAATAAAGATCTCTTTGTCCTCACCTATGGAGCTCTGGTTGCCCAACTCTGTAAGGATTATGAAAAAGATGAAGATGTGAATAAATATTTAGATACAATGTGAGTAGGAGTCTTTTATTCTTGTGGAATGGAGTTGGTCTTCCTCTTTTGACTTGTCTTGCTCCATTTTAGCTGCTCTTCCATGTCAACAAATCCCACCTAGAGAGGAACGTGATTTCTAATAACTGCCACTTGTGTTGCCATAAGGCCTAAAGCCTGGTGGCTCAGAGGTTAAAGTGTCTGCCTGCAATGCGGGAGACCTGGGTTCGATCCCTGGGTCGGGAAGATCCCCTGGAGAAGGAAATGGCAACCCACTCCAGTACTCTTGCCAGGAGAATCCCATGGAGGGAGGAGCCTGGTAGGCTACAGTCCATGGGGTCGCAGAGTCAGACACGACTGAGCGACTTCACTTTAAAACCTAAAGCAATAAGAAGGGGCTTTTATTCCATGAATATCAATCATGCCACATTTTCTTTTTCATTAGAAATCATTTCTTTGCTAGTGATCTGTAAGCAAAAGACGTGGTAAAACTGAAATTGCTCTTTAAAGAATATCGTGGGTCATCACATTTCTTTTCAAGTCTTCTGTTCTAGCGTAATTTCTTCTGGTGTAAATATGTGTTTCTGTAAGCATAGACTATCTATGGAAGGATCTGTGAAAAAACTGCTAATAGTAGTTGCCTGAGAGAACCGGAGGGGAGGGCAGGAGATTATGGACAGAAGGGAGGTTTACTGTTTCTTACGTAGTGTTTTTATTATCTGAACATGTTTAACATTACTCTGTTTTACTTTAAAACATATTAAAGAAAGAACTCATTCCTTCCTTTTAAAATAAAAGTCCATTCTCCTTTATTAATAGACATTTCTCCTACACTAATTCAGCCTTTAATTTTCAGAACAATTATATGAGTATTATATTACTGCTTAATAATAAAACATCTATAAACATACTTGAATCTCTTAATTATGGATCCTTAAAAGGTTCCTAACAGAGCAATGACTGGAAAATTTGTACTAGTTAGAAGGTTTCATTAGAAAGTTTGAAGAGGAAATTTAGTGTGGATGAGCATTTTGGACCTCTTTTAAAACGCTCATTGTATTTTTGATTGAAATACAGGAAAAAGACAACATTCAGAAAAGCTTGAAAGATTTTTTTGTGAGCTCTTGCTTTCCTCCCTTTCTATATGCTTATCCTTTTTCTATCAGAAAGTTCTTTTTCATTGTTCTAAGTTCTGTTCATTTTGGTCCACATATTCTTTTTAAAAATTTCTTCTTAATTAGTCAGGAGCACTTCCTCAGCTAAATTGTCTATAACAGTGGTAGCTTTTTAAGCTATTTTATATTTTACTCTTAAACACATGATAAAATATTTTCAGAAGTCAGATTATTTAACTTGTTAAATTTCCATTGTTTTGTAGAACAGCAGCATAAAATGAAGACACTCATTTTTTTGACCCCCCAAAATACCTATAGGTAGCCACTTGGGTGCATATTTTAATAAACACGAATGAAATATTAGTTAAAGAATGCATTTTGAGAGGCTGTAAGAAGGCCTTGCCGTAAGAAAAACAATAATTCTCATTTGGATTTCTTTAATAGCTTCTGCTGAAAGCACCTTACGTTTTTAACTTGATGTACAAAATATCTGCTTTGGAGAAATACATCCTTTGACCAAAGCAAGATGCACTGACTACAACATTCTGCCTTTCTATTATGTGTCCTAGTAGCTGAGCCTGCAGATACGCATAATATGGAAAACACTGGAAACATTTTTTCCTAAAATCCTGGTACAAGGATTTCTATTGTTTCTGTCTTTTAAAAGTCTTTTCAATGTGAACTTCCTGGCTAGAATCACAAAGCATTTTTCTTACAAGGCAAGTAAGCTAAATTGAATATTTCTATCTACTCAGAAATATAAACAGATAACCTCATAGATTTAGTAAATCACTTTGACATCAAATCCACCTCCCTCTCCCAGTAGACTGGTCACTGAATATCCACTCCCACCCTTTTCAAACCCTATGGAACAAATATAGCCCCGTACAGACTGTGATGTCTTTTGACTTGTTGAGCCTTCTGTTGACCTGTTCAAATTGTTTCACTAGTCCATGGACATGCGGCTGTGACATTAAAAGACCAATTTTGTGCCAGTTAGTAAGCAAAAACAGTCTTCTTTCTTTTATTTCCACTGTTAAGTTCATAATTTCTCAAGTAGATTGAAAGTTTTAGGTCTATCTTGTTGAATCTGTCTGCTTGGATATATTATCACATCTCAATAAAATGCTTGCAGAATTGTGCTTTAGGTACCACTCAAACCATCTGCTGTGAGATAGAGTGAACACATAACACAAATACCTTCTCCCAAGTCCCATACATTTAATTTGCCTACAATTTTTAAAAAATGGACTTTCGGAACTTTGCTTTTTTTGTTCTGTTCACTAAACTTCAGTGTAGCTGAAAACTAAATGGCACACAAATAAATTATTTCTGCATTCACTTCTTCCAGAACCAATCCCAGACATATCTGTTCTCCTACCATGGAAACTATGCTAAGAAAAGATGAGCATCTAGGTACCACACCTGTAGCAGACAAGTCAGCTAGAGCCTCATTCTGTTTGTGATAATGGCCAGTGATGAGAAAGCTAGCTGCCAATGAGACACATGAGGCTGCAAACACCAACCTCTTTTAATTTTAATTTACACTGTCAAGTTTGGGTCAGCCTTCACTCCTCAGACTTTTTTGCTTAAAGGAGACTAGTTAAAATTTCCTGGATGAGTTGTACTCTGTGGGCCATGTCATAAGGAACCCCCTGCCAAATTGCCATTTGACCTGTCAAGTTTGGTTTACTTTATTATTTATTTACAAACGTCCTAACAGATGAATCCATGCTGGAAGATGGAGGGACTTCACTAATGTCTCAAATATTATTTTCAGAGCACACTCTTTCCCTTCCTCCACAGGGGATACGGTATTGGAACACGGCTGGTAGAGGACTTTTTGGCTCGATCTTGTGTGGGAAGATGCCACAGTTATTCAGAAATTGCAGACATAATTGCTCAGGTAAGTGCATTTTAGCTTTGGCAGTATGTTTTGAAAATTTTTGATTGGTCCTGTTTGGTGGTTTTCTTCTCCAATTGAATGGGTTTCAACTGTATTTGTTACTAGGTGCTAAGAGAAGGAATTCTGATCAAAACGCACTTTATTTCTGCACAGAGATAAAGCTACTGTGAACAGAGATAAATGCTTCCAGGCTTTTAAACATCTATTGATTTTTCTGACCACATGTGGGGCGTGTACATCCCACACTGGGAAAAATGTTTTGAGAAGGTAAACAGAAAGGCAGTATAAAAGGCAGCCTTATAACACGTATAAGGGTATGAAGAAGGGGATAGCAACCCACTCCAGTATTCTTGCCTGGAGAATCCCATGGACAGAGGAGCCTGGTGGGCTACGATACATAGGATCACAAAGAGTCAGACACGACTGAAGCAACTTAAAGTGCACGTAACACGTATGCCCCAAACTAATTTCTTTGCATAATCATTTTCAGCACATGGAAGGAGGTAACCTTTCGTTAGCTCAGAGAATATTGGTGTAGTCATTTTGTTCCCAGAATAATGTTTTCCCCAAAGGAAAAAATAAGCTTCCTGTAAATGCATGTGCTCTAAGAACTTTCATAGCCCTTATATATAAGAAATAACTTTGAATCATCCAGCACAAGCTCAGATTTCTTGGGTATAAGGTTAGGAAATGAATCCTTAGCCAGAATTCATTTAATCTGCAGGCCTTATGGTTATTAACCTGGTGCTGTCTGTTTGTGGGAGCCCTAGAGAATAGGCATGGATATGAGATATTGATGGAGTCAGTAAGCTGCCTCCAGTTCATGCAACAGACCAGTTAAGTCAGTATCATTTTCCTTTCTTCTCATTCTTAACATAGTTATACATTGTTATACTGACTCTTCATCTAAGTGGTGATAATGGTTTGACATAGTGCTTTGTGATTCTAAGAGCAATTTTGCATACTTTTTGTCTTTCATTCTTGAAGTATCTCTGTGAGGTAGACAGGGTAGGAGTTATTGTCCTCATTTTCCAGTTAAGAAATCTGAGCTCCAGAAAGAATATGATAAACACTGAATATAGTATATGCGAAAAAAAATTATACACCAAAAACCACAACCAAATGAAAGATGTTCTCACATATTATTATTATTACTCTCATTATTTTGTGGCTAGTGAATCACATAATTTTGAAATTAAAATCCAGGTCTTCCAGTCCTAGCATAGTCAGTTTATTATACCACTAAACAGGTTAAAAGCATTTTCTTTCCATATTTGCAGATGGTAACTAAGATACTGAAGCAGTAATTTGAAAAATGAAATAATTTTTCACTAAATCACTGCTATGGGCAATGCTACAAGAATACTAGCTGTTTTAATGGAAAGTAAATACTTGAAATGTATAAATGTGCATGGTTATATTCTATTTCTGTAAAAAAAAAAATGCCCTTTGGATTTTGATAAGGATTGCATTGCATCATTAGATCGCTTGGTAGTATGGACATTTTAACAATAGCAAGTCTTCTAATCCATGAATATAAAATGTAATTCTATTTTTTGTGTCTTATTTAATTTTTTTTTATTAATGTTTTGCAGTCTTCAATATACAAGTCTCTCATCTCCTTAGTTAGGTTTATTCCTGGGAATTTCATCCTTTTTCGATGCTACTATAGATGGACTTTTTCTTTTTTATTTTTGACGGGTGATAGTTCATTGTCAGTGTATAGAAACAGTACTGATTTTTGTATGTTGGTTTTGTATTCTGCAGCTTACTGAAATTATGTATTACTTCTAACAGTTTTTTGTATAGTCATTAGGATTTTTATGTATAAGATCATATCATCTGCAAAAAGAGAGTTTTACTTGTTGTCCAGTTGGGGTGTGTTTTCTTTCTTTTTCTTGCCTAATTGTTCTTAGTGATTTCCAGTAGTACTATGTTGAGTTGAAGTAGTAAGAGCAGGCAGCCCTACCTGGTTCCTGATCTTAGAAGACAAGCGCTTGGTTTTCACTACTGAGTAAGGCAATGGAAAAAGCACAGCCTCTTCAACAAATAATGCTGAGAAAGCACAGAACAATGAACCTGGACCCTCATCTTATACCATACACAAAACCAACTCAAAATGGATTTAAAAAAACGTAAAATCCAAAACTCTAAAACTCCTGAAACAGACTATAAGGGAAAGTCTCATGACATTGGTCTTGACAGTGATTTCATAGATACGACATCAACAGCACAGGCAACGAAAGCAAAATAAGCAGGTGAGATTACACCAAACTAAACAGGTTCTGCACAGCAAGCAATCAACAGAGTGAAAAGATAACCTGTGGAATTAGAGCAAATATTTGAAACCACCTATCCGATAAGGAATTAATCTCCAAAATACATTAGAAATTTCTATAACTCTAATTTTAAAAAATAAGCCAAACTAATAACCTAATAAAGAAATAAGCTAAGGACCTAAGTAGACATTTCTCCAAAGGAAATATACAAATGGCCAAGAGGTATATGAAAACAGTCACTAACTGTCAGGGAAATGCAAACCAAAACCACAATAAGATATAACCTCACAACTGCCAGAATGGCTGGTTTTGTTTTGTTTTTAATGTTGCTGAAGATGCTCAGAAATTGGAACCCTTGCATACTATCAGTGGGAATACAAAATACAGCCACTATGGAAAACAGTAAGGAAGTTCCTCAAAACATTAAAAAATACAATTACCGTATGACCTACCATGGCTCTTCTGGATATTTACCAGAAAGAATTGAAATCAGGGTCTTGAAAAGATACTGGCACTCCTGTACTCTAGGAAACAACCTGAAAGTTGATTGACTGATGAACAGACAAGGTGATCAATACTACAATAGCATACTATGCAGTCTTTAAAAAGAAGGACATTCTGCAGTGTGCAACAACATGGTTGCAATCAGTTGCAGAATGACAAATCTGGTATGACTCCACTTATATGAAGTCTCTAAAATAGTCAAATTCACAGAATCAAAGAGTAGAATGATGGTTGCCAGCAGCTGAGGGAAGAGAGAAATAAGGAATTACTAATCAACAGGCATAAAGTTTCAGTCAAGCAAGATGAATGAGCTCTCTGAGACTTTTCAGATGGTCCAGTGGTTAAGACTCCATGCTTCCAAAGTAGGGTGTGCAAGTTTGATCCCTGGTTGGGCAACTAAGATCTCATGTGCTATGCCATGCAGCACCCCCCCTCCCCAAAAAAAAAGTAAGTTCTAGAGGCTTGTTGTAAAAAAAGACTTAAAAGAAACAGGTCTGTTTGATATAAAACTAAGAACATGTACAACATCCACTCTGTAATATCTCTTCTCTAAACATTTTATGTCTTTTTGGTCTTTCCAATGTCATGTAAATTCTTGTCAGCCTCTCCTGTCCTCAGTGATTGGGAAAAAAATCCACTTTTACTTCCATACAAGATTCCTTATTAATGAAGAAAGTGTTCTGTCACCCTTACCCTTCTCTTGTGCAGAGGGGCTGTCTGTGCAAGTGCCTTTGCACTTTCCTTCAAAGACCTGATTTCCTCCCTCTTGATCATTTCCACCTCCCCAGCAAAGTGTTCCTTTACATGTGGGGATGAGGTCACCCAGTTTAAGAGCATTTTAACTCAGCTGATGGGTCAGACTTTATACTCAGCCACTGATGCTTTGCTGATAATTAGTAGCTTTTGTTAAAAGGTTTGGCTTTCGGTAGCATTATCTCATTAGCCCTTGTAAACTCTCCTGGAGGAGGCAGGTGTAAAATGTTCCAGAGCTGGTGTTATAGGAAAGTGGGGCAAGGTCAGAGGGAGTTCACCTAGTCACATGCTGCCCTGGGGCACAGCACGATCGGGAACAGAACCTAATGGTGTGACTTCCGTTTGGCTGCCCTCTCAGACCATGCACTTGTACAGAACACTGCCATCATTATTTCCAAGTACCTACTGTATACCGACATGTCATGGCTTCCGCAGAACTCATGATTGTTGTCCTGGCTCCAAACAAGGAAAGAGAGAAAGAGGATGCATTTGAAGGAAATTTACTAGATGAAGAAATCTATGCCCATACAAGTGAAGTGATTCTCCAAAGAGCTGGTTGGTGAAAGACTGCACGTAGGAACAGGTCTCCTGATCTTATGCCTCTGCCTCTGAGGGGGGACAACTATTTAACTTTGGATATTAATAACATTTTCCCCTCTCTAGCTTTCTTCATTTCATCTTTTCCACACAACAGATCGTCACTCTGTCACTAGGCTTCTGAAAAATTCTTTTGAAAGTCTTTACCAACTTAGCTTATTAAAAAGCAGAGACATTACCTTGCCAACAAAGGTCTGTCTAGTCAAAGTTATGGTTTTTCCAGTAGTCATGTATAAATGTGAGAGTTGGACTATAAAGAAAGCTGAGCACCAAAGAATTGATGCTTTTGAACTGTGGTGTTGGAGAAGACTCTTGAGAGTCCCTTGGACTGTGAAGAGACCCAACCAGTCCATCCTAAAAGAAATCAGTCCTGAATATTCACTAGAAGGATGCTGAAGCTGAAACTCCAATACTTTGGCCACCTGATGTAAAGAACTGACTCATCTGAAAAGACCCTGATGCTGGGAAAGACTGAAGGTGGGAGAAGGGGACGACAGAGGATTAGATGGTTGGATGGCATCATTGACGCAATAGACATGAGTTTGAGTATACTCCGGGAGTTGGTGATGAACAAGGAGGCCTGGCATGCTGCAGTCCACGGGGTCGCAGAATCGGACACAGCTAAGCGACGAACTGAACTGAACCCTTAAATTGCGCCATCTAGTGGTGTGAGAAGAAATCTCGTGCCAGACACCAAATCATTAATCCAAAGAATCTTTAGTCAGCCTTACATTTTATAGAAAAAGGACATAGGCTAATTATGAACTCAACTTCCTGAAACATTAAACATGTATGAATTTCATATGTTATTTTGTCATATACAGGTGTACTTTTTGTGATTATTGCTTCAAAATACAACTACAAATTTTAAGTAAGACAGTATATAATAATTAGCATTATAACATGTGATATGTAACAGCATACAATATTTTAAAACGTGAGTAATACAGAGCTTTTCTTCAGAAAAGCTCAAAGTAATTTCCACCTATTATCTATTTTTCTATTACAAGAACCGTGTGAAGTAAAAAGGCATCTGTCATTAGCCTCATTTTACTGACGATGTAATTAAGACTTAGATGATGTCACCACAAACACATAAAGAAGAAAAGCCAGTTTAACTGTTGATGTGAATCTAAATTGATGCAGTCACTATTTTCATAGTGTATGGAGATTCCTGAAAAAATTAAAATAGAACTAACATAAGATTTAGCAATTTCACTCGAGTATTTACCTGAAGAAAATAAAGACACTAATTAGAAAAGATATATGCACTTTTATGTTCATTGCAGCATTGTTTACAGTAGCCAAGATATGGAAGCAACCTGCTGCTGCTGCTGCTAAGTCGCTTTAGTTGTGTCCAATTCTGTGTGCAGCCCACCAGGCTCCCCCGTCCCTGGGATTCTCCAGGCAAGAACACTGGAGTGGGTTGCCATTTCCTTCTCCAATGCATGAAAGTGAAAAGTGAAAGTGAAGTCGCTCAGTCGTGTCCGACTCTTAGCGACTCCATGGACTGCAGCCTACCAGGCTCCTGCGTCCATGGGATTTTCCAGGCAAGAGTACTGGAGTGGGGTGCCATTGCCTTCTCTGATGGAAGCAACCTGCTGCTGCTGCTGCTAAGTCACCCCAGTCGTGTCCGACTAAGTGCCCCTAAATAGATGAATGGATAAAGAAGATGTGAAACACACACACACGTGTGTGTATAATGGACTACTACTCAGCCATAAAAAAGAATAAAATCTTGCAATTTGCAACAACATGGATGGACCCAGAGTGTATTATGCTAAGTGAGATGTCAGACAGAGAAAGACAAATGGTGTATGACTTTGCTTATATGTGGAATCTAAAAAGCAAAATAAATGAACAAACATAACAAAAAAGAAACGGACTTACAGATACAGCGAACAAACTAGTGTTTGCCAGAGCAGGGAGATATGAGAGGAGGGAGGAAATGGTTGAAGGGGATTAAGAGGTACAGACTATCGGTCATAAAATCAATAAGTCACATGGATGTAATGCACAGCACAAGAAATACAGAAAATATTTTTAATAATATGGTGTATAATCTATTAAAATACAAATCATATTATACACCTGAAACAAATATAAAGGTGCAAATCAACTCTACTTCAATTTTTAAGATGTATAGCTTTCAGAGAAAAAAAGCCAGCTTAGAATTTAATTCTTCTGACTTTGTTCCAGTGCTTTTTCCAAAAATTAATTTTTCTTTAAAATAGACCTTTGAATAGAATATACATATATATATATATACACACACACACATATGTATAACTGAATCACTTTGCTGCACATCAGAAACTAATACATGTAAACCAACTATACTCCAATAAAAATATAAAATATACCTTTGAAGATTTTTCTCCTATTATGACCACCATTCTGAGAAAAATGAAAATGCAGAATTTTCAGTAGAGTTACCCTAGATGATTTTAGTTGTAGTAATGGAGAGTTTAAACTTAACAGCATACATCCCTGTGTTTATTATAAGAGCAAGTCAAAAAATAAAATTGTACTTCTCTCTGGTCTAAGGTCTAAAAGAGAGCTCCTTATTACACAAAAATGTATTTCATGGTTTCCAAACACATTTATGATGACAATTTTATTATTAGAAGAATCGAATCAGAGAAAAACTTCATCATTGAATCAAGATAATCATAAAGGATGGGCCTGACAAGCATTATTAGAATGTTGCCTTTAAGAGTAGCTTAAACATAAGGAGCTCCGATCCTCATCAGATTCGGAGCAGTAGTCTAACCAAGTTCAATGTAATGGAGGTTAAACATGAGTCCACATCCTGCTCAGCCACATTCCCGCTCTGTGACCCTGAGCAAATCATACAGCTTGTCCAAAGGTCAATGTCCACATGCATCAGGTGAGACCTCTTCCCGCTGTGGTTTCTGGATTTTCAGGTATTGCTTTCCCTAGCTAAACTCTGGACACAGAACTGTAATCATAAACAGCTGAGTATGTTGACTGTAGCTTCCAAAGTCTCTCCCAGAGCATCCGTGCCTTTGTGTTACGGATAGTGTTTTCAAATAGTTGGCCTGGTGTAAACTCTGTTCGTCAAAGCCTGGAAAGCTTTTTACTGTTAGGTCAATGTCATTGTGATGGTTGCTCTGAAGGGTATAGACGGAATTTATGATTTTCTAGAATAAACATCACAGACGTTGTCACAGTAAGATGAAATTTTTAAATAGAGAAAAATATGATATAAAACATATAAAAGATAGAAACAGACTTATAAAACTTGAAATTCTGATCCTTAGGCTGAAAAAATTGGAACTCCATATATTGTGCTTGCAATAAATTCTGAAAAGCAACAGTGAAATCTTTTACTTTGAATAGTATAAGTTGAAACCTTGGAAAGGTAAAGGAACTCATGATCAACCTTACTGAGAACATCTTTATTATGAAAATAGGGCAACATAAGGCTGTATTTTAGTTCAATCTTTTAATCAGGCTCTGACACACAGTTTCACTGTGTTTTTTGCCTGTTGATCTTCCAAGAATTTGCTGCTGGCCAGCTTCTTTATATATATTTCTGTTCTCCATCCAACAAGAACAAAACTGTTTCACAATGAATGAAAATAATATGAAGTTTTCCTGAGTTACGGTAATACACATAAAATTTGACTTGATACTTACATAGATTATCCAGAAAAATTATATTGAATTTCATTTCCCCATCATGTCTGTAAGCTTTTCAAAGGGAAGGATAATTTCAGGCATTCTTGGGGTCTGGCCCATCATGCCATGGCAAACCAGCACATTGTAGACGTTCATTAAATATTGTTGAAATGAATTTAGAAAGTATTTGAAGATTTTTTTTACACATATACACTGTTGCTCCTCCTAGTCTGTCCAGAAGAGGGCAGTGGGCCCTATTCATCGCCAAATAGACTCTTTCCTCTCGCTTCCTCTCTTACTGTAACTCTCATTACCTGCAAAAGCCCCCTTATTTCAAGTAATATTTACTACGGTGAAAATACAGTGCTCTAAAAGTCTCTAGTTGCTCGCTACAGCAAATCAGCAATAACAAGATTTGAATTACAAAAAGATCCTGAACAGGAAAATAACGCTTTCACTGCTGCTGCTGCTGCTGCTGCTGCTGCTGCAAAGTCGCTTCAGCCGTGTCTGACTCTGTGCGACCCCATAGACGGCAGCCCACCAGGCTCCGCTGTCCCTGGGATTCTCCAGGCAAGAGTACTGGAGTGGGGTGCCATTGACTTCTCTGGACTCTCACTGAATAATAGACAATGAACTCATCTTGATAATTTTACTGAAATGTTTATTTTTTCCACGATTTATAGAAGTGTAGAAATTTTCAGAAGAAGATTCATTCTTGTTACATTGATGTCAACTGTGATTACAAAATGCAAGCATTAAAGAGGTAATCCAATCCCATTTCACTTTTAATGGGCTCATATGTCTTCCAGTTTATTATAAGGGCAAATAGAAAACACAGTTGTACCTTTCTGTGGTCTAAGATCTAAGAAACATCTCCTAAGTTACAAAAAAATATTTCTCATGCTTTCCAAACACACTTATGGTTAAGTTTTACAGTCTTGAGAAGCTAGAGACAAAATTGATCATTTAAATAAATCATTCCCATTTATTACAGAAAATGTTTGAAATGTATCCTAAAACTCCTCATGGAACAAAATTGTGTTAGGGAGACTCTGGTATGTTGTTAGCATTTGGGTTGTTAGGTTATAGGGGCCTGTTGTGAGGATGTTTGGGACACCACAGCTGGGGCTCATGGAAGAATAGAAATGGAGTCTATCTTGTCATCTCAGTAGCCAGTCAGTACCCTGAGAATTTTAGGGTATTTAGTTAATTATATGGAATGTTGGTTATATGGCTTCCCTGGTGGCTCAGAGGATAAAGCGTCTGCCTGCAATGAGGGAAACCCATGTTCGATCCCTGGGTTGGGAAGATCCCCTGGAGAAGGAAATGGCAATCCACTCCAGTATTCTTGCCAGGAGAATCCCATGGACAGAGGAGTCTGGCGGGCTTCAGTCCATGGGGTCTCAAAGAGTTGGACATGACTGAGCAACTTCACGTAAACACACACACACACACACACACACACACACACACTCTTCAGATTTCTGCCATTTTAGTGACTCAGTTACTCTGGTTATTAAGCTGTTGCAGCTACCTACCAATATCGTTTTATTCTTCTTTCTCTCTCTCCATCTCAGTGATTTTGCTGCCCCCCAGTTTTGGCCGCCTCTTGATTTCTACTTACTCATTTACTCCAGGCATTTTTTGCTTTCTGCCCAACCATCTAATCTGTGATTTTCTCTGTGTGTCTAACATTCAAAATCCCAAAAAGAGAGCCTCTAGCCAGTGCAGCCAGTCACTAGCCCTCTGTTGGGTGGAGTTTTTATACGAAGCCACTTCCACAGACCCACAGCCAAACTATGGACTGACTGTCTCGGTTTTCACATGCCTGTCCTTGTCCATTGTGCTCAGTCGTGTCCGACTCTGCAACACCATGGACTGCAGCCTGCCAGGTTCCTCTGTCTGTGGAACTCTCTAGGCAAGAATACTGGAGTGGGTTGCCGTGCCCTCCTGCAGGGGATCTTCCTGACAGGGATCAAACCCAAGTCTCCTGCATTGCAGACAGATTCTTCACTGTCTGAGCCACCAGGGGAAACAACAGGGTAATGAAACACAAAGCACGGCCATCAAAGGCAACCCCTCAGAAAGGGAACTCGGGTGCAAAAAACAGCCTGCTGCTGCTGCTAAATCGTTTCAGTCGTGTCCGACTCTGTGCGACCCCATAGACGGCAGCCCGCCAGGCTCCCCCATCCCTGGGATTCTCCAGGCAAGAACACTGGAGTGGGTTTCCATGTCCTTCTCCAATGCATGAAAGTGAAAGTGAAGTCGCTCAGTCGTGTCCGACTCTGCGTGACCCCATGGACTGCAGCCCACCAGGCTCCTCCATCTATGGGATTCTCCAGGCAAGAGTACTGGAGTGGGGTGCCATTGCCTTCTCCAAAACACATTCTGAGACTTTCCCAAATGGGGAAAAGGAAAAAAGAACCTTATTCTTTCCATCTAGGAAATTGGTAGCAGTAATTTATGGGTCTTACTTTACTTGTGAACACTCTACTTGTTTTTATTCATCTTATGGATGCTACTGTTTGTTTTCCTTTGTTCCAGAGACTAGAATTCCTGTATACAATAGTGTAGCAGGCTCCATTTAGCATGCTAGCTACAGTACTGAAGAAGGGAATTGTCATTGTTACGCATTTTCATTTTGCAGACAATAATCAAGTAAGCAAACCTTTCCAAAAAAGAAAATGTTTTCCCTAGGAAGCAGTCCAAGTGAAACCACATTGTTAGTTGAAAGTAAATATTTCAGACCATTAGCAGGAGTGGGGCAGACATTTCTCAGAACACTAAACTCAAAGATACTTTGGTGGAAGGGAGATAACCAAGTTCTCCTAAGACAAAAATGATGTTGTGCTACAGTAGGTAGTATTTGGTTTTCCTTTTCAGCTTCTTATAAAAGAACCAATCATAAAAGTTCTGGTCCTCTAATCCTATGGGGGTTTTACTTTTGCTTCTCTTTTTCTAAATCCCTTGCAGTCTTTTCTCTTGGCATTCTATGTTTTTTCAGAGAATGTTACCAGAGATGACCTGATATTTTTATGTAAACAGAGAAACTGCCTGGGTGAAGTGAACTTAAACCAGACCATTCAAGTCAGAGACAACATCAATATATCTTAGGATGTTTTTTTCCCTCTTAAAAACAAAACAAAGCAAACAGTTTGTTCCTTATGCTTCTGTATTTTACTTTCTGCTTTTTTTTTCTGATTATATTTGGCTTCCTCATTTTCTTAACAATATAATTTATCTTTTAAAAAAGTACCTTCCACGAAAATCACCATATTTCACAATTCTGTAGTAATAATCAATCACTCAGTTGTGTCTGACTCTTTGCAACCCCATGGACTGGAGCCCGTCAGGCTCCTCTGTCCATGGGGATTCTCCCGGTAAGAATATTTGAGTGGTGTGCCATGCCCTCCCCCAAGGAAATCTTCCCAACCCACGGATCGAACCAAGGTCTCCCACATTGCAGGTGGATTCTCTACCAACTGAGCCACCAGCAAGACCCAAGAATAATGGGGTGGGTTGCCGTTTCCAGCTCTGAGTGTAAGCTAAATGGAATGCACCCAGTACCAGGCACAACATACATGATTATGTCGACATCTTAATTCTGTGCACAAAACAGGGAGGCTTTTTTCTGTGCTTTAAATGTTTGTTTGTTTTTTTCTCTTACCAGGATAAAAATTTAAATCTCAGTTTTAAAGTTGCCTCCATTCCCACGATGCACCCCCCACCCCCACAACACACAGATACACATAAACAGATACACACCCTTGCCTTTTACACACCACTTACTTAAAGGGATAGACAAAGAAATGCAGCCTGAATGGCACAAAATAAAGGGAGCCTTGGAACATTTTTATGGCTAGGCAACACTTGCCCTTTGTTAAAAGCTCTCACTGATGGGGAGGACTGGTTTTTGCTGATCCTTTTGAAAGGTAACGCGTTCATGCTGCCTTTACTGCCTCAGGGCCAGGAGCACACCTCTGATGGTGCCTCGTTAGCGGTCAGCATCACCAGTGATAACACACCTTCCTTCTTCTGCAACGCGTGCCCTCCACACTCAGCTCAAATCTCTCCACGTCAGGCAACTCAAAGCTGTAACCCGGATAATCTGCCAGGAATCCTAACACTGTGGGGTGGGAAGAGGGAGAGGGTGCTGGGGGCCACCGCTAATTTCACCTCCATGAAACCGTTTAACAGCCAACTCTGGGACAAAGATCCCCTGATCCTGAATTTTTAGGTATATTGCCAGTGTTTCATACTAGAATAATTTTTAAGTAGATGTTTGAGGATTTAGACATTATAATATGGGCTCCCATCCGTACCCAAAAGATTGAAGTGGGAAACTGAGGTCCTAAAACAATGGAGTCCTCAGAGTCTACCTGGCATCCAGGAGCCAGGCACCCTTACCTGTGATGCGTACAGGGAACTGAAGCAGCGGTGGGAAAGAAGCCAAGTGGCAGCCCGGATCACTCATCAGAAGCGTCTGGGCAGACCAGCAGGGTCAGGTTCACGACCAACAGGGTGGCAACTGAAGAGCAAGCCAGAGAGCAGTTCCTAGCGCAGCAGGGTGGGTGTGGGTTTCAGGGCTGACGCACCACACGTGCCCCGTCCCCAACGCCTTCCTAGGATTCCTGCTTCTTCTCATCCCAGTCAAGCAAGAGAAGTGAATCAGACTAAACCTCAACAGAACATCTTTCTTTGCTATTAATTGCTATTTTTCAAAGGCTAGCTCATAATCTAGTGGTAGAGGCCTACTGACTGACTTCACTTTTTTCCAACATACGGTATTAACGTAAGTGGGAGCCCTTAGTAAACAGGGATTAAATTCCATGGAAGTCACAGCACAGCACCACACAGCATTCCAGAGAAGGCTGGTCTCACAGTTAGCTGAATGTCAGACCATTTTCCTGGTTAGTAACATTGTCGAGCAGAGAAGACGGAAAAACTAAAAGGGAAAAAAAAATCCTTTATAGT
The DNA here is from genome assembly GCF_023091745.1 of Budorcas taxicolor. Classification (NCBI taxonomy): domain Eukaryota; kingdom Metazoa; phylum Chordata; class Mammalia; order Artiodactyla; family Bovidae; genus Budorcas; species Budorcas taxicolor. The sequence continues at coordinate 25,795,291 of NC_068918.1, forward strand.
CAGAAAATTCTCAATATTTAAAAATGATGAATATTAACAGCAAAGGGCACACACAAAATATTTTGAAAATTCTTATCATTTGGTCCAGAAATGTGTTTCTTAAAAATAAGAAAACTTTTTTAAACAAGCATAACCGTTTAGACTGAATTTTCCCCTCTGAGTAGGCAAGAACTGCCTTATACAAACACCCCCCACTCTCTCTGTTCCGTTTGTAGCTCTGGGAGGGGTGAAAGAAAAAAAGCGTGGGAGGTCTTCCTTTGTGAACAAGCTTGTGTGCATAACCGCAAGGTCGGTGGATTCTGCAGGCTGAAGGGGTCTAACCCAGAGGACTGCATCAATTGCTTTGGCAGATTCTCAGTATGAAGCCAAGGAACCTGCAGGAAAATTGCCCTTTAACTTTTTTTAGACTACATTTGCATAACATTATTTTTCTTTTAGACACAGATAAGTATCTCTTAAGGCTCAGCTCAGTAAATTCTGCAAGTTACCTCCCCTTACTTGTGAATGTCTATCTTCCACTTCTGTTCATGATCAAGTCTTACAGGCAAACGGGCTCTTCAAGACATCTTGTCTCCTTAGCACTATGACCAAAGATGTTCCAGAAGGAAGTGTTCAATCTTTCAGGGATCTCAGCACATGAAATCCAGGCTGTCCTTAATTTTCCACTGGAGATTCTTGGCTTTATTCCTATGGCTTAACTTATTTGGAAGAAACTCATGAAAGAGACTGGCTTATGAAACAAACTTAAGTGTTCAGGTTGAAAACAGCAATAGCATTGGGAGCATTTCATTAATGTAACTATTTATCATGAAATTCCTGACTAGGGCATGAAAACAGTTGAGGAAACATTCTGGGAAACAAAACCCAAAAGCTCAAGCAAGCTCCACCTGAGCCTGGAGATTTGGAGACACGTGGGCAGGCCAGCCACGCTCTAGGTCAGTGAGCCCTGCTTGGTGTGTCTCGTAGTTTGTGTCAGAAGTAAGATTCTGTCTGGATTTGCCCTGACCTCTCAGTGCTGCGCCAGAGTAATGGTTATCGACCCTGACTATTTCATAGAATCATCAGCTTCTCCCAACCCCAAATTCTGATGCCCAGGCCCTAATTTTGACCAATTAAATGATAGTCTCTGGGAATAAGGCCCAGGCATCAGAAATTGTAACATGTTCCCTATGTGATCTTTGGGCTTCCCAGGTAGCGCTAGTGGTGCCTGTGGAACCTGTCTCCCAATGCAGGAGACGCAAGAGAAGGAAGTTTGATCCCTGGGTGAGGAGCCCCTGGAAAAGGGAATGGCAACCCCTCCGGTAGTCTGGCCTGGAGAATCCCGTGGACAGAGGAGCCTGGCGGACTGGGTCTCAAAGAGTCGGATGTGACTGAAGTGACTTAGCATGCACTCACACACACATGTGATCTTTAACGGCACCCGCTGCTTTAGAGCTCGGGCTTCCCTGATGCACCAGGGTGATCTCTGCAGAGGTGAGGCGGCATGTGGGAACTGCTACTCCTCCTTCCCTCAGGTCAGATGCTTCCAGGGTTGCCACTCCTTTTTACCTCCTTTAAGTGCTTCAAATAGAATAGAATGTCACTGGGGAAAAAGTGGATAACATTAGAGGGATGTAACCAAGGAGAGTCTTGATGGAAACAATGCCCACCAGTGTTGGGATAACTAGTTTATCCCATCAGGGAGGAGGTAGGGAAAGAAACTGCCTCTTTCAGGACCTTCACTCCAAAGAAGATGAAATTGATCAAACGCTAGTTTGTAACTGTATGTTTGCAACTATGTATTTCTTTAACTGCTTTACTTCCTTTTTAGCATCAGGTGAAACTCACTCATAGTTAGCCAATAGTTTAAGGAAGCAAGCCTTTTAAAAACCCTGATTACTACCTCTCATGTTTCGTCTGTTGGCACAAACACCAACAAAACACCTGGGAGAAATCTTCTTGATCTGTTGATACCATCAGCAATTATTATTATTGCAGAAGCACATCCTTTTATGTTAAAAATCTAAGAATAAAATGTTGTTACCTTGCAACTAGTGGAGAAGAACATGGCAACCCACTCCAGTATTCTTGCCTGGAAGAATACAGTCCATGGGGTTGCAAAGAGTCAGACATGACTCAATGACTAAACCACTACCACCATGCAAGAAGTAACCATTTTATAGGCTGTGTACTCTGCCAAAGGATGCCGTGTATTTTAAGGTATTTTCTAAAGCAAAATTATTCAACATCACCTGAATTAATAACTTTTCTTACTTTATCCTCTTCGTTGAAACGATCTAGAGAATGTGATTAAGTAAATTAATTCATTTCCCCCAATTTAATCTCAGCCACTACAATTTAAAATGTTTTAAAGATTTTTTTTTTTTTTTTTTTCTGGCACTGGTGTGGCTGTAGGGTCAGGAAATTTGAAACTGTGAAAAGACAGCTGGTCATACAGACAGACAGAAAGATGTGCTCTCAAAGATAAATATTAAAGTTTGGGTACTCTTCTAAATCTTTTATGAACTTTCCATTGCTGAAAATTTCTTCTTTATCAATTGGAATTTTTACCTGAGGAAATAAAATATGATAGTGATGCTATGCTCTAACTGTGCTTCTGGTTCATCTCATCAATACGGTGAATGAGAAGCATAGTTCAAGCATAACTATCTCAAATGTCTAGAAACCCAAGTGAAAACACTGTACAGAAAGGGAAAGAGGCCAAGGGCCCAAATAGAGACCAAGCAACTTGGAGACAGACATCAGTTCCCAGGAGTACACCAAGAAGACAACGGACTAGGAATTTATGGACTGCAGCCTTAAGACTCAGGACAACAGAACTGAAAACAACTCTGATGTACTAATCCAACACTCAAATATTACAAGTGAGGAAATTCACTTTAAAAGATTAAATGAACACTTGAGAATACACCACCATGAAGCAGTATTTATGTGACAGAAGTTGAGTTACACTAATTCACGTCCATTTCAGGTCCAAACTTACGCTCCATCTCTTACCTGTGGCTTAAACATAACCTTTTGGAAATTTAATATTATTCATAAAGGTGGAAACAATCATCTTTCCCAGTATGGTTTTGAAATTTTAAATACAAATTATATGTAAAACATCCGACACATAATAGATTGTTAACAAATTTTAATTCTGCCTTTCCTCTTTAGTGGAGTAGCAAAATTTAGAATATAATCTCTCTTACAAATATTCTTTTATTTGGCTAGGCCAATATTCTTTCTGCATAACTCATAACTCATAATTTTAACAAACAACTGAACTTTGAAAATATTATTTGAAGCAGCCTAAAGTAGTTTTCTTCCAGAATCAAATATGACAGTTTATATTTGTGAGAAGAATCTTCCAACCTCCAAAATGGATTAAACTAACCTAATGCTCTTGACCAAAATCCTACTCCAGTAGGTACAAGTACAAAGGCACTGTCACTTGCCTTGCCTGCGAGTAACACAGGCCTCCTGGGGCTACCCTCCATGTTCAAGTTCAGCCTCAGTAGTTCAGCTTGCCTCCTTACCTCTCCTAAAACCTCATTATGTCCTGCTACTCATTTAGGGCTTCATTAAGTTTTAGTCAGAAGCCACTGCATGAGACAATTAAAACTGGAGCCAGATCCTTCCTTGTGTCAGCTCCCCAGGGCAATCTAGGCTCCCTTGGGAACTTTGGGGAATGAAGAGATTGGTTGAATACATGATAACAATCAAGGCCGCAACCACACAAATGAGAACAGTCATCCTTGCAGGTGCCACAGAAAAGGAGCATGTACAGATCCAACGCTCCTTGCTCTTTACGTCATAGGTAAGGGGCTGCAAATGTCAAAAAGTCAACTATTGACTTTATTCTGGTGGCCTGAGTGAACAAAGGAGAACAAACCAACATGCTATTAACATGCACATAAAAATGAACAGTTCCTTGAATGACCACATATTATGTGCCTCCCAATGTTATGCAGTACAAGAGGTAGTACAGTACAACCTGTACAATACTGTTTCCTAAAAAAATAAATTCTGAATTTAATCAAGATCTTACTGTTAGTGTAAAGGAAAAATAGGCAAAAGAAAACAAGTTAATTAACACCATGAGAAAATAGCCAAGTAAATCTGGAATATAGGACATGCTATTTGACATATGACCCAGCTTTCCATAAACAAATGGCATTTTAAAAAGGAAAATAAAAGAGACGTAACAGCCAGAAACAACATGTGGGCCTTATTTGTATCCTGTTTTAAGCAACGAACAGACACAGTATATCTTTGAGATATTTAGGAAAATATGAATTCTTCATTTTTATGTGCATGATAATAGCATGTTGGTTGTCATCCAACCAACTCATCCTCTGTCGTCCCCTTCTCTTCCTGCCTTCAATCTTTCCCAGCATCAGGGTCTTTTCAAATGAGTCAGTTGTTCGCATCATGTGGCCTAAGTATTGGAGTTTCAGCTTCAGCATCAGTCCTTCCAATGAATATTCACAACTGATTTCCTCTAGGATGGACTGGTTGGAGCTCCTTGCTGTCCAAGGGACTCTCAAGAGTCTTCTCCAACACCACAGTTCAAAAGCATCAATTCTTCTGTGCTCAGCTTTCTTCATATATGCATTAAGTAATAGCTTTTTCATGTACTCAAATAACTAGCACTTAGAAAATACCATGGAAAAAAGAAAACATTAGACTAGTGGCAAAGAAGAATGCAGATGTACAACATTTGCAAAAGTTAGGTGAAGAAAACTTTAAAACTATCCCTAAGTGATGAAAGGTAGCCTTGAATAAATAGAAAATACATGGAAAGTCACCCCATGTTCTCAGACAGGTTGATAATAGCACAGAGTCTAATTCTGTAATCTGCGGTGAGGCCTAAGATTCTGAGTTACTTCTGTCTTGCCTTCCCCAGTGTAGCCTGTTTTGTGTTTTAGAGCTGTTCTCAAGATGTGGTCCCTAGACCAGCAGCAGAAGCATCACCTGAGAAGTTGTTAGAAATGCAAATTCTCACCCCCAACCTGTCAAATCAGACACTTGGGCTCAGCAATCTATATTTTAACAAGCCATCCAGATGATTTTTGGCACACGTTAAAGTTTGAGAACCAGCACTTCTAAAGTTTAAGTTGCATAGAATCACCTAAGATCTTGTTTAATGGCAGGCTTGATTCAACAGGTCTGGGATGGAGTCTGATTCTGGATTTCTAACAGGCTCCCTCATGACGCTGATGCTGCGGTTTGAATGCAACACTCTGAGGAGCAAAGCTAGAAGACCAATCTGTTTGTAACTTACTCAAGGCCACCCTGTCCTGTGCCTTCCACTGTCATCTTTTTCTGGGTATTAATGCTAAAAATATGTCATTTTCTCAGTAATATGTTTATTTTAAACCAAATTAACTCATAGCAATGTGTTCCTCTCAAACCAAATTTAACCAAAAATCATTCTCAGGTTTTGATGGAGCTAGTTTGGAGAAGTAACTATTCACCATCTATCAAATCATTCCACAGCTCATTCACTGCTTACCGAAATCGAGAGGAAAAATCTATGCATAGGGAGATATTTGCATAATCTATATACAAATTCAGTGTGCCTCTAATCTCTCATTTAACAAATTCTGATTTTCACATATTAGTGTTCAGGATATCTTACTTCATAATGCCTATAATTTGATTGGCTTCAAACAACAAACATTTTTAACTCAGGGGATTTGGACAGGACACAGTGGGGACCCTTTTATAATATCTGCAGTCTGAGATGGTGTGGCTGAGAAGTCTGCATGGCTGGTATGACTTCACTCAGACCGTAGATCTGGGATCTTTTCCCCGGCTGTTTGTTGGGTTCTCTGGTTCTTCTCCATGTCTTGTCTGCTGAAGCTGGAATGTCCAAACAACTTCTTCGCTCAGATGCCTGGTAGCTAACCTAGAATGACTCAAGCAGTTGGAGCTGGCCAGCTATGATCTCTGTCTCAGTCTCTCCACTTGGCTACTTTAGCCTTCTTCGGGGCTTGGGACTCTTCATTAAGGTAATTGCATTTCTTACATGGTGGCTGGTTTTTACCAGTAAGCATTGCCAGAGACCAAGGCATAAGCTGGAATAGTTCTGCAACCTGGCTTCACCTCTGCTACATATTGTTGGTTCGCTAAGGTCAGACTCAAGGAAAAGAGGAAAAAACTCTCTCAATTGGCGCCATTAAGCCATGTTTAATCTACCCTGGTTAGGTCTTATTGCAGTGAAACTCAGATGCACCAAAGTTGTACCAGAGACAGTTTGGCTAGAATGAAAGTAAATACACCACAAAATCTTCTTAGAAGTTCTGGCTTATATTGTCTCTTCCTAACTCTGATTTCAGTGACATCACCTTCGTAACTTGAAATTACAACAGAGAAATGGGCAAACACTTCAAATAACCACCTTTTTTTTCCCCAGGAACCAATTGTCATACATTTGTCACACACCATGTTTAAAACCCAAGCAATATTGCAACCTCACAGCCCCCACCTCCCACTCTCCCACCTACACACACACACACACACACACACACACACACACACACACACACACACACACACAACATGACTCTGTACCTCCAAGTTCCCAAGGATATGTGTCAGGTCTTATACCTATAGGATCCTTTCCCCAGCTTGGGATAATGTTGCATGATAATAAGGAATTCAGCCCCAGGATTCTCCAATGAGGAGGCAAGGACCCTCCATGGTATTAGATGTGAGCCACAGCATAAAACATGGTACCTCTTCCTTAAATATTGATTCCATTCATAGATTTAAAGGGAACTAATGTATCTATATATTTAAACTAATGTGGATATATTATATAATAGAATACAAAATTTGCATTCTGTAGGAGCCCACTAAAGTGTTTTCAGTTTCTTATACAGTCACAAGGTAATAAATGAACTTCAAGGTTGAAAAAAAGTTCTAACATACAACATTAATATTGTTGTTGCTGTTTAGTCATGTCCAACTCTTTTGTGTCCCTATGGACTGTAGCCTGCCAGGCGTAGGCGTCTCTGTCCATGGGATTTCCCAAGCAAGAATACTGGAGTGGGTTGCCATTTCCTTCTCCAGGGGATCTTCCTGACCTAGGGATTGAACCTGGGCCTCCCGCATTGCAGACAGATTCTTTGCCTCTGAGCCATCTGAGCAGCCCTATACAATATTAATATATGCCTTTATATCAATAGTAATAAGTATAGGGGTGTGTGTGCTTGTGAGTATGTGTACATGTGTATTTTTTAATGTAGAAATCAGCCCATGAAGGCAAAAGTGCTTAGAGCCCACAAGAGTCATGATACAGCTCTGACTCCAGGGGTCTACTTTCAATGCATAGTGGAAACATGGGAAAAGCGCTGAATGTTTGGCATCATATCCTTTCAATGTGTTATATTTGAGAACTGATGTCTTCAGATTCCAAGGAAATGAATTTTAAATGGTAGCATTTCATTACATCCTTGGAAGGTAGTAAGATAGATTTACTACGAGGATTTCTACCAACTACACCGCAGATCCCGCTGTGTGGAAGTGGAGAGTCTGTTAATAACAGAAGTCTGTTAGGGGGACCGCGCTCACTCACAAGTCACCACTGCTGCCCCTGGATTCCGTGACTGTATTTACAGAGAGTGGCAGAACTTCTCGCATGGGTCTGTCAGTCATCAGATCTTAGAACCTGAAGCCCCTGAGCCCGACTCCCAACCCCCAACCAATACAAGAGCACCATTGTCACCATCTTTGGCCAGTCACTCAGCAGCACTTGGAGTACGCGAAACCTTTGTCCTGTCTCAAAAGCTGCTTGCCTTTGTGTTATTGTCTGATTAAGAAATACTAAACGGAAGAAAACACGGAGGTACTCAGGTAGCTGTTGATGCAGGAGGAAGGCGTCTGGACCCCGTGAGTCAGTGATGGTGGGTGAGCTGCACGTTTTGGGCGGTACCCATAAGCATCATTGTGGTCTCCTCATCCTCCGGGCGAAGGTCCAGACCATCCTCTACCACCCTGTGGAGGGTGCTGTAGTGTGGCCGATTTTGGTGGAAGGAATGGAGCTCCGAAGCAGCCTCCCAGGCCGCAAAGGTGGGCATGGGGAAGACATCTGGCCTCTTGTTTTCCAAGAAGCATTTCAGGTTTCTCTCACTCAGCTTTTTGGCGTAGTCCACGAATGTGTTTTCCAACTGCTCCTTCTCCTTCTGTGCATACGTCTTCCAAAAACTCAGCTGAAGGTAACTAACTTTAGATCGGCAGCGAGTATAACACGTGGTGAGCAGAGAGAAGAAAGATGCGGAACAAATCAGGAACCATCCTAGAATCTTAGAAAGAAAGAAATACTGAGCACAGCAAAAGCAAAGCCACTTCTCAAGGAGACGGGGTAGTGTTATTGGGAAGTGTATGGCTAATTTAATAGCAGACCTCAGTTGACTTCCGTCATCTTAATTATTAACAAGTTTTGTTCTTTGTGTTTTTTTTTTTAATCAAATAAAGTTAGGGTTTACCTAACCTCTGTTCTCCATCCTACCCACCATTGCTGGTATGCAAAGAAATACCCAGAAGGCAGGCAAATGGAAAGGAGCAAAAATATAGATTATCCAAGAACTGGAAGAACCAAGCCCTCATATAGTACTAGCTTTAAAGGAAAGAATTCTGTGTGTGAGCATATTACTAGCTCCTTAGTGGAGTATCTTCAGGCGTTGATACATGGATATTCGTGACCAGTGACTGATTTTTCCCACGTTACATTGTTTGCAGAGAACCGCAGACCCACCCTGAGAGAGGTATCATCACTCATTACCGTATCCTATCTCACTATAAAGCAAGACAAATGTAGCACAATAAGGAAACTGAAGCTATAAGAACTGGACGCTTGCGTAAAAGGCAAGGGGGAATAAAAGAACTTTTGGACATCAGTTCTCAAAAATAACACATTGAAAGGATATGATGTCCCCAAAAAAAAAAAAACAAAAAACCAGAATGAATTTTTTGGCCAACCCAATGTTTTTCACAATATGAGTTAATTTCATATGTGAACAACTAACAAAGCTCTTTCCAAGTTTCTCTTAATATTTTGGTTAAATGGCCCTTAGTATTTCTCAGCAGATGGGCCTATTTGAACATAAAAATAACAATCTGCAAATGAACCCATGCTGATCATAATAGAACAAATAAGTTCCAATGTTTATTTGGAAACCGATGGTTTCCAAACTCTGACTCAGACTGCGGAGGTCATTGTACAGGGTCTCAGACCCCACATGAGTGCCAGCTCTGGGTTGGCATCAGTTGGGTTTAAATCTCAACTTTCACTTTTTTACAGGTATTCTCTGTGCCTCTGATTCCTCAGTTGTAAAGTAGGGGTTACCCTCCTCAGAATGTAAATTCGAGGATTAAAATGAGGTGATGTAGAAATCCACATGTCTCAGTAAGTATCAGCCATTAGCACGGGCTGCTATTTTTCAATCGTATCCATGTCTAGGTAAAGGCATTACTGAACATAGGGTATCTTTCTGATGTGATTAAGAAATGAGATACCACTCCCATCGTGCGACAGTGCTTATATTTACTTTAGTCACTTGTGGTTGGCTACATCAGATCTTCCTCTTTTCTCTAACCTCTATCTTTTTTCCACACAGCCCATCCTCCTGTAGGCCTGTAGGCTTTCTCATTTCAGTATCTAAACCAATTCTGCTGAGTTATTCACTGTTTAATCAGCTTCAGGCCCTCCTCCTCTCATTGCGAGGACTTAGCATCAACTTGCTTTCACTTGAGTCCTGAGCACTGAGCCCTCTTGTTCTTCACTAATTCGTGGTACCCAGGATCTAACTAGACATGATGGATGGTCCCACCCCAGCCCTCAATAATACACCATTCTGTATGTGTCTTCTTCAAACCTTGGCATTTTTCTCACCAGTTTAAAATACTCACTGTGTGCCAGCAGTTTTATGCCCATTTATGTCTATCATCTCTGTACTTCCAAGGGTAGGTGTTATTACCCCCAACTATGAGGACACTGGGGCTCTCAGGGGTCAAACAGTAGCTCTGGGTCACATAGCTGGTGAGCGGTAGAATCAGGATTCAAACCCCAGGCTACGCAACTCCAAGGTGGAGTTCTTGCCACTACTCTACCTACCCAAAGGACGGACAGCCACCCAGCTGGATTTCGTTCCTCTGCCCCACCTATACACATGGCACTTTTTCCACCCCCACCCACATACCCAGCTGTGGGTCCGGACTGTTTGCTGCTCCTGCCTCTAGGAAGCACTGCGGTCAGCACCTGCTGTGATACAGCTCCCTTTGTCCGCATCTCTTATGCGTCGTCCCCTAAGGAATCAGCCCCAGGCCCTTCTCATTCCTCTGAAAAGTAAATAGGTCAGTGTGCCCAGGCTCAGCTGTGGCAGGACAGGAATGATTTCCTTATGCCTGTATTTAGAGAAGGAAAAGCTACCCAGTGGTAAGTGTTTGGATCCGCTGCCACCTGAATGGAGCCTGGTACCCAAGGACACAAATCATAAATCACTCATTGCATCATCACATTTGTAATTAAGACCTTCGTTCAGCAAAAGAAGGAAGATGTTTGGCAGCCTGGCATGTTTTTGTCTAAAATGTGCTTTATGCATTAAACAAAAGGTTTCGTGGGGGAGCTTTTTTTTTTGTCTAAATTTTGTCTAAAATGTGCTTTATGCATTAAACAAAAGGTTTTGTGGGGGGAGGCTTATTAGTTTATGAAGAGAATCTGAATATATTGCCAACCAGTTTGGGAACAAATTTTGCTTTGATGTGTTGTTGAAAAGGCCAGTCTATATTGAAAAAAAAAAGAGTAAAGTCTCAGTATTTTCAGCGCATTTATTCTTAAACAAATAGCCTTCCTGACAGAGTGTGGACCTGTTTATCTACTCCTATTGCTTGTTTTGATTTGTGGAATGTCATTCCTGCTCCTCACAAGTAGGAATTCAGTCTTTTCCTGAGGCCAGGGCCAGGCTCACATCTGGATTTGTGCTCACATCCCTGAAAGAATGACAAGCTACTTCCTTGTATCAGTTAGGTAAAGCTACAATTTCCTTCTGTTAAATAAAACAATGCCCCAAATGTTGAGCTCCTAAAGTAATGTAAGAAGAACTTTTTAGCTATAGAGCACAGACCGTAGGAGGAAAACTCCCTGGAGAATATGGTCCTGTTTCACTGGAGGCTATTTGAAGTCTGCCAACACCCTATTTTATACAGGAAATTATTTTCCATCTTAACAATATTTACACATAGAGATAGCAGTTGTCAGAAATCACGCAAGAGAATCTCTATACTAATTATATGATGTGCAACTTTGAGAAGTATTAGCTCATTTGGTTCAGATGTATTTTAATGGATGTATGCTATGTATGTATGTGTGTGTTTCTCTGAAAAACCAGTTTGAAAATAATTAATAGAAGGCAGTAATTTCTAATTACAGCTCTGCCATTAACACTTTATAATGAGTTAGTGTCATGCATCATTTACAAAGTCAACCCAGAGAAATTGTTTTAAAGTACTTAAGTATTTACAGATGTCTAACTCAAGAGGAGATTTTCTTTTCGGAGGTGGAAAAGACAATCCAATCTGCAATTTTATTAGCCATCCAACCTCTGAAAAGCTTTTCCTGAGACTGTCTTAACGCTGCACCACATTTCAATCTCCAGAGTTTCAGAATTCAGAATTTCAGAGTTTCAGGATTCAGGCTCTACCCTGGCTGAATGGAGTACAGAGAGAATACTTCAAGCTCACGCTGGGGGGCAGGAGGTGTAGGGGAAAGGCACCTTTGTCCCTTCTTACCTGAGACTGGGCTTGCAGCGACAATTTCAGTTCTTCGTTGTCTGTGGGGGTCATGCTGGTTTTTCCGCAAGATACTTTGTAAAGTTCTTTCCAGCACTCTTCAGGCTTGCCTTTGCAAATCAGATCGAGGAGTCTTGGACTTTGGGTCCCGCTCATTGCACATTCATAAAAAGTCCCATTGAGCAAAGCCACAGACAGCCACATCACGGGGGCCACCAATGAACTCAGGATGATCTGCCCGAGGACGGAGAAGAAGCGGCAGTTGTGGCCCCTGGGGAAGATTTTCCTGGGATTCACACAGCAGCCTGTGAAGAGTCTCCATGACCTGTTGTTCAGAAAGAACCCCAGGATCAGTAACACCCAGGCGGGAGCAAACAGGAAAGCCAGCCCGTAGATCACATTCTCAGTGCCGCAGGGACACTTGAAAGCCACGAGTGAAAAGAGACGCTCACCCCCCACGGTCAGCAGAGCCAGGAAGCTGTAGCCGATGACAGTTTTCTGGTTGAGGATGAATTTTAAAAACCCCTGAAAAGCATCCATGTTGGAGATACGCAGAGGGAAAACGCTTTGCTCTTCTTTGTTGGCAGAGCCGCTGTGCAGTGGCCGAGGGTGGAGCTCTTTCTTCATTAGAAACAACAGTCCTCCTTCTCAGACTGAATTCAGCCAGATAAGGAAACAGTGTCATTCCCTAGGAATGAATATTTCCCAACAGTGTTCAGATAATGCCTCCTACTGGTGGATGTTAGGGCCATGAAACTGGACCAAAACACTGAGAATCAGAGTAAATTCACAGTGAATAGCCCCCTCTTTTATGTTATTTCCATGTGGCTTGGATTGAGAATCAGAAAGAAATTCCGACTATTACAGATAATAATAGTTTAGGAATTTTCCATCCAAAGGAATAAACATTAGCAGAAGTCGGGTTTCAGCCAATTGGTTGGAAGCCAAATCAAGTCTCCTAGCCTAGACTTTCATGATGGTATTTTTTTCTTGTTACTTAAAACTTTTGCTACTTTGACTTAAGATCTGGAAGCTTTATTTTACATCCTCTTTAACTGATCTGTGACTTTATCAAATGTTTGGATTTGGGCTGTTTGAAATTTATATGGAAAAGTTCAGGGAGAGTTTGAGTTTTGAGTTAAAGACAAAGTGAGAAGGGTCCTCATCATTTTTTCCTAGGCTATCGTAGTAACCTCTTGATTGGAATTTCTGCCTTTGACTTCATGCCTACCCCCGTTCTCAACCTTAAATTCGTCCTCTATGCTGACACGAAGGAGATCCCTCTAATATAGAAATCCATTTCCTCCCTAGCCTGCTCACATCTTTGGGGCTCCCTGTTGCCCACAAGTTGATGAAAGCGAACTTTCCATGAACCTCATCATGGTATTCTGTGCCCTTGACATGTTCCTTCTATCTGAAACATCCCCCCGACCCCATGCCCACATACACACACACCTGACCTTGTCTACCTGGCAAACACTCGCTCAGTATTCATAAACAGTGTAGAAGCTTCTTCCTCTGTAAATATTTCAAGGGTTACTTCCTAATATACAACATTGTACTTGTGGAGCTTATCGTAATTTTGCAGTTATTTATTTAATATCTATAGCTCCTTTTTAACTGTAAGCTCTTATAAAACAGGAACTACATCTTAATAAATTTTGTATTCTGGGTGTAAAGATGATGTCAAACACAGAATGAATGCCTATTCAATAATTCATTTTTCGAATCGTTGTTGAATTTCACTGTGTGCCAGGCACTATGCTAGGCAGGCGGTGCTCACTGAATCATGAGCCTTTAGTACTTCTAATCATGTATAATTTAAGGAGATTGTCTTCACTTTGCTTCTGCTGCTGCTGCTGCTAAGTCACTTCAGTAGTGTCCGACTCTGTGTGACCCTATAGATGGCCTCCTACCAGGCTCCTCTGTCCCTGGGATTCTCCAGGCAAGAACACTGGAGTGGGTTGCCATGTCCTTCTCCAATGCATGAAAGTGAAAAGTGAAAATGAAGTCGCTCGGTTGTGTCCAAATTTTAGCGACCTCATGGACTGCAGCCCACCAGGCTCTTCTGTCCATGGGATTTTCCAGGCAAGAGTACTGGAGTGGGGTGCCATTGCCTTCTCCGCACTTTGCTTCTACACAGCTTTTAGTATTGAATACACTGCTTTTAATATGAAAATTAATGAAACCACTTGAAAGACAACAACAATCAAGCTGACAAATTTCCATTAATAAACCTCAGTTTCCAGGTCTGTATATTTTGTGACAAGAAAGTCACTTGGACTAGAAGCCAAGGAACTAAGTGATAGTGTAATCTTAGCCATGTCGTTTTACTTCTCTGAATCCCAATTTACTCGTTTGTGAAACTGGAGGTAAAAAGAAATAGTCCCCAAGGTTTCCTCTATCTCTACATTGTAAAATTCTTTAAGCTGTTTAAAACAGCGAACTTTCTTGAAAAGCTACTTAATGACCCACTTATGTGCCTGCCACCACTGGCCCTTGCTGCTTCTCAGAGACGTTATTCTTGGTGATGTGACTGCCTCCACTTCCCAAAGCATACTCTTTGGTTTAATCTTCCTCGACCCCCTCTGTCCCCAACTCTGTCACCTTCCTTTTTGGCACATGTGTCTTGGGTCCCTTCTAATTCAGAAGACTTTGCTGGGCTCATGTGACAAATATTATGCTAGTATGCTGCCGATGAGTAATATTTTAATTTCTTACCCTTCTAAGGAATATTTTTTTTTGAAAAAGTTTTTTTCCAAAAATACTGCCTTAACTTTGTGTTTCATAAACCATAGTGTTTCCACAGAAAACGAATACTTTAGGAGATTCCATGAAAAAAGTTTAAGAACTGTACATGTTGTAAGGTCAGTAAATTTCAAAGCTGAGTGTGAACTCAGGCTTTCTGACTATGAACTCCAGAAGCTTAACAATTGTGCCTGGAGTGGTATTTGGGTGTCTTACTAGCAGTTCTTTATTTTTCTTTATTTATTCTTTAATCAGAGGAAAACTGCATTACAATATTGTGTTGGTTTCTCCTGTACAACAACGCAGTTCAGCCACTTTGCTGTTATTGTTTAGTCATTAAGCGGTATCTCTTGTGCGACCCCATGGGCTCTAGCCCATCAGGCTCCTCTGTCCAGGGCATTTCCCAGGCAAGAATACTGGAGTAGATTGCCATTTCCTTCTCCACTAATAGTTATTTATTCCAGGCCAAGTTTTGTGATATTTTTTTTCCCTGTTTGCTAGGTTGCTTTCAAGATGTACTTAGGAATTACACCAACTGTGACGTGTAACAACGCAAGCAGAAATGAATTTTCCTTGATTCTAGACAAGAATCCTCTGGTGGAGTTTGTGGAAGAGCTCCCCACTGGGCGGTCTTCTCTGTGCTACTGCAACTTACTCTGTGGGATTATCAGAGGGGCCCTGGAAATGGTAAGGCACATACTTTATTTTGCCAGGGTTTGGAAGAAATGATGCTAAAGCTGAAACTCCAGTACTTTGGCCACCTCATGCGAAGAGCTGACTCATTGGAAAAGACTCTGATGCTGGGAGGGATTGGGGGCAGGAGGAGAAGGGGACGACAGAGGATGAGATGGCTGGATGGCATCACGGACTCGATGGACGTGAGTCTGAGTGAACTCTGGGAGTTGGTGATGGACAGGGAGGCCTGGCGTGCTGCGATTCATGGGGTTGCAAAGAGTTGGACACGACGGAGCGACTGAACTGAACTGAACAGTCATTATCTGGGCTTCCCTGGTAGTTAGCTGGTCAGGAATCCACCTGCAATGCAGGAGACCCTGGTTCAATTCCTGGATTGGGAAGATCCCCTGGAGAAGGAATAGGCTACCCGCTCTACTATTCTTGGGCTTCTTAGGTAGCTCAGATGGTAAAGAATCTGCCTGTAATGCGAGAAACCTGGGTTCAATCCCTGGGTTGGGAAGATCCCCTGGAGGAGGGCATGGCAACCCACTCCAGTATTCTTGCGTGAATAATCCCATGGACAGAGAAGCCTGGCAGGCTACAGTCCATGGGGTCGCAAAGAGCTGGGCACGATTGAGCGACTAAGCACGGCACAGCATTCGTTACCTAGTGCTGGCTAACTAACTACCCTCAAAGGTAGCTGCTCACAACAACAAACATTTATTATCTCACACAGTTTCTGAGGACTGGAAACCTGGGACCGCCTCCCTAGGTGGCCATGGTTCAAAGCCTTTCACAGTGTAGCGCACAGGCAGTCAAGCAGTTGGTTGGAGCCGCAGTCTCTGAAGACTTGACTGAGGCTGGGAATTTACTTCCAAGCTCACTCACTGGCCTTGGTGCCTTGCTCACAGCTGGCTAGAGGCTTCCTGAAGTTCCTTGTCACAGAGGTTTCTGTAGTGCTCTAAACACCACAGGTGCTGTCAATTCTGCTGGACTTTGGAGGGAACTACTTGAATGATAGGAGGTGGGGTCACTGGGGGCTGCTGGAGGCTTAATTAAAACAAATCTGATCTAATCATTCATTGATTTAACTAAGATAGCGATCAGCCATTGAGCATACAGAGAAAAACAAGACACAGTTGTTGCCCTTCAAGAGTCTTTTGTCCAGTATAGAAGGCAAATGAATGACTCAGGGTCATGGGAGGACCTGGGGTGGAACAGGCGTGGGGAGAGGAAAGCCTTCCTAGTCAGACTGTGGGCTGACATTTGAAAGATGACAAAGCAGTTACATGAAGATCTTGGGCTAAGGGGAAAATAATATTCCAGGTAAAAGGAGAACTATGTCCAAAAGCATACAAAAAATGTTTCATGCAAGGGACAAAGAAGTTGAATTAATTCAGTGTGAATTGCATATAGATAGAGAAAAAATCAAGTCCAAAATAGGATAAAGAAATCTCTTCAGTTTTCATGGATAATTGATTATACGTGCTGAATGACATATATGTATCAGACCTCATGCGGTCCCATATACCCAAATAATTTCAATGTAGTCTTCTTATTATTTTAATTGGTTTTCAGTTAAATTATGACTAATACAAGAAAGATCTTATGAGAAAAAAATGAGAGTGCATTTAACTTCCATATTTCAAAGTGCAGTGTACATCCTTTTACTGGGTGATGGGCATCACAAAGGTATGTTTTTTTGCACTCAGACAGCAAATAATTTGTCACACCATCAGTTCAGTTCAGTTCAGTCGCTCAGTCATGTCCGACTCTTTGCAACCCCATGAATCACAGCACGCCAGGCCTCCCTGTCCATCACCATCTCCCAGAGTTCACTCAGACTCACGTCCATCGAGTCAGTGATGCCATCCAGCCATCTCATCCTCTGTCGTCCCCTTCTCCTCCTGCCCCCAATCCCTCCCAGCATCAGAGTCTTTTCCAATGAATCAGCTCTTCGCATGAGGTGGCCAAAGTACTGGACCTTCAGCTTTAGCTTTAGCATGATTCCTTCCAAAGAAATCCCAGGGCTGATCTCCTTCAGAATGGACTGGTTGGATCTCCTTGCAGTCCAAGGGACTCTCAAGAGTCTTCTCCAACACCACAGTTCAAAAGCATCAATTCTTCGGCACTCAGCCTTCTTCACAGTCCAACTCTCACATCCATACATGACCACTGGAAAAACCATAGCCTTGACTAGACGGACCTTAGTCGGCAAAGTAATGTCTCTGCTTTTGAATATACTATCTAGGTTGGTCATAACTTTTCTTCCAAGGAGTAAGTGTCTTTTAATTTCACGGCTGCAATCACCATCTGCAGTGATTTTGGAGCCCCCAAAAATAAAGTCTGACACTGTTTCCACTGTTTTCCCATCTATTTCCCATGAAGTGATGGGACCAGATGCCATGATCTTCGTTTTCTGAATGTTGAGCTTTAAGCCAACTTTTTCACTCTCCTCTTTTAGTCTACAGTTTAACAAAGGCAAGCTGGTTGACCATGGAATTCTTAGTAAGAGAGGGGAACGAGTCAGATCTCAATAAATATTAATTAGTAGACTCAGGCTTTTTCACTTATTTGCTTTTACTAGGTTTTTTTTCTTATTTATCTTATCTATTCCTGTGACTTAAAATAACTGAAAAGGCACTCTGTTGAGGGTAGGTCTGCAATATGCTGCTCTTTTGTGAGTGTATTTTAACGAATAGAGAAGTAAGCCCTAAGGGTTTACTTCAATGTCTGAGAAATAAGAAATGCTTTATTGTGGAAAAGAAGGCCTGGGTATCAAATATTCAAGTCCACAATTTCCAGGTTTAATTTTATACTTATAATTTATTTAGTTGGTGTTGTTTCATAGTTCTCAAAAAGCCGTAAGTGATTGCTAAATGTTGTTAGGAAAAGTGATTATGTTATTGAGCTAATGACAGAATGACTTATAGCAAGTTAGCTGGAGAATCATTTAAGAAGCCATTTCTCCTTGGAAGTTCTCTTTGGCAAGGCACATTGGGTCAAGGCCATCACTGAGTTGGGAATTTGTGTTCTTGAGATAGATCCATAGTTTAGACCTATACTGTGAGCAAAAACAGGCCCTCATTCTGGGCTTGCCTGAGAATCAGCCAGGATGATTTGAGCCTGTCCTGGACCACCCTTCTCTTTGCAGACTCACACACAGAGCTGACCACAGCCAGACCATCAATGGAGGACACACAGTAAAGGGCCCTTCACCAACAGAACAAGCCCTTTATTATCATTCCACAAGGAAAGTGAGCTCTTTATGGGGTTTATCAAACTGAAAAATAGAAAAATTTAAGAGTTTTTTAAAAAGCTGAATGATATAAGCCCATTTTTTTTTTTTCTTTTCCTAGGTTCATTTGGCGGCTGATGTTACATTCTTGCAAGACAGACTAAAAGGCGACAGTGTGACAGAAATAGGAATAACATTTCTGAAAAAGCTAGATGAGAAAAAATACAGACGGAAAAAGTGAAGAAAAGCATGCAAAATGCCACAGGCTGGCTGGCTGAGGAGTTAATATTAGCTAAATATATATAGCCATATAAATTTTGAATTTCTTAATAGCATGGGATTTAAAAGGCTTATAAATCAGCCAGAAATTTGAAATGCAGGGCACTAAGATTTAAAGCTGTTTTTTCTTTGCTTGTAAATCACACATTTTCAATATCAAGTCCACAAGATTTCACATACAAATAACTCCTTGTAAGATAGCAAGCATGAATTCTACATATTATATAGTCTAGTCTAAGAGAGTCTGTTTATTTCATTTACTTATGGTAATGAAAAAGAGGCATACCACCTACACAGTTGGTGTATTTATCTCTTCTTGTTGGGAAAATGGATGAAATGATATAAAATTCACTATATAAAGATAGTTTCTAGATATTGTACATTGCATTCTCTATAGAAACAATATCAATTGCCACAACTTTCCATAGTTTTATTAAGCTGTGGATATAGACTAAATATCTATGGCTATAGACTTTTCTCGTATATTGGCTTGGCTTATAGCTTCAGCTTCCTGAAGTTACTACTGGTTTATAATTATCAGGACAACCTATTTATTTGGATGCTAACTCTGAAATATTTTAAAATAACATTTAATTTTAATTAACTTAATTTTTAGATAGCTGGTAGTAACTAAATTCCTTCCTTTATTCATGAAACATTGCTGTTGTTCAGGCCAGGAAATAAAGTGAGAGATAAATAATGTTCTTTGAGAAGACTTTCTTATCTTCAGTTAGAAATTTTGGTATCATTTTTATCACTTAGAAATTGCACAAAGTATATTCTGTCACCAGAACAGAATATAGTGTACTGGATTAAGTAAATTCACGGTGTACGGGATTAAATAAATGATAATCTTTACCAGACCATAAGCATATAGCAGTCCAGGACCTACTAGGCTCTGCAGAGAACTCAAAGGATAAGTAAAAGTTACAGTTAGTGTGGCACCATCAGTTAAAGCTGGCATAAATGATACGGTATTGATAGACCTCAACTATGTCTCAGGAGCCTAAACGTACAGACCCAGTTCTGTTTCTAGTGGCTTCAGTTAATCCTGACCAGTGGCTGATCCTGGCACATCATCTCTCAGCCTCTCTCTGCCTCTGTCTCTCTCACTCACTTATCTGTAAACTGAGAGGATTGAATGTAATAAATATCTGAAATTTAAAAGATATAACCACCACTGAAATTCCATATTTTCGGACTTTAGAAGGCTATGGAAAATTGTTTGTTCCCCACCTCCCTAGCTGTGTCTTTGAAAGGACATTGAGGTAGGTATCAAGAACCAGTTAAGGTCACTGGAGCAGCTGCAGCATCAGTGGAAGGAGTTTCAAGCCAGTTCCACAGAAGACCAGGAGTAGAAGCATGGAAGAAGGATGATATCTCATATCAGAAGGGATAATATCACAATTCCATGGATGCCTTCAAGAAGCATGTTGGCCTACAGTCCACCCCAAAACTTATTCTGGAATGTTTCCATCTTCTGCTCAGCTTTCTATTTCTTCTTTATAGTAGGCTCACTTCTCCAGAAACCCAAGATATTCATGTCTAAGGGCCTCCCTCTGAAGATAGCACTCAACTAGCCATCTTGAAAATGTTCCAGGCCCTGGAGTATTCTCCTACTTGTCTACACTTTCCTCTCCTTTCTCTCCCAACCCAGTCATCAAAACTCACTCGGCCCATGTCTTCATTACCCACCTCTGAAGGCAGCTGATCTAATACTCTCAGTGGCGCTGAGTGTTGAAACTGGTAGTGGCTTCAGGATGAGGTTTGTTTTCTGTCCTTTTTTGTCTTCCTCACCCTGGGAGACAGTTCTTTTGGCATTGAATTTATGCTATGAAAGGTGATCCATGTAACCGAGAGAGTGGCTTGTTTGTATTCAATTGTTGCTCCTTTCTGAAAAATGAAAATCTAGAAAGTGCCATTCAATAGAATTATGAGATTCATATATAAATTTTCTAATTAAATTCTTTACATTACAAAATAAAAAGAAATAGGTAACATTAATTTTAATAATTTCTTTCATTTAGACTAGTTATCAAAAATTATTTTAATATTTAGCTAATATAAAAATTACTATAGATATATTGCATTCTTTTTTATACTAAATCTTTGAGCTTTAATGTGTATTTTACATTTTTTGCACATCTCAATTCAGTGCTAAATTTTCAAAGTTTACAGTGAAATGCCATTCTACCAAAACAACCAAACAGTGTTTAGTGTTGTTCGATAGCTTCAGGTTTTAAATCTAAATTAGTTAAAATTAAACTACGTTAAAAATTCATTTCCTCGATCACACTAGTCACATTATAAATGTTCAGTAGCTATATGTGGCTTTAGTTGCTGTAATATGTAACACAGGTCCAGAATTCTCTGTCAAAGGGAATTAACCTTGGACACAATGAATAAGTGGGAAGGATCCAGGTTCATGGAGAGGGACAGAAGAGACTAATTGAAAAGATAAAAGGTAAGGGGGGAGAACACCCAAGATTCATGAAATGGTATCTCTCTGCAAACGGAGTGGAGATCCAGGAAAAAGAAACATTTCTTAGTAAAGGAAGGTTGCACACCACCTGCTGGGCTCCAAGTGTATCTTCATTGCCTTTGTGTGAAGTTGAGTCTTTACACAAAGAATGTACGAACTGCACAGCATAAACTACAGAGTTACATAATATCTTTATTTCATAAAAGCTTTCACTCTGAACCCAAACCCTTGATCAATGCAGAGATTTCTATCATCTTGGTAAAGCCAAAAGGGAAGAAAGGTTTGGGACAGAGGAGTAATTTAGTGTTATTCAAATGACATCATCAGATGGTTCCCCAGCTGTTTGCCAAGGAGGCCTGCCACGGTTGCGTGTTCGCTATTTAAAGCTGCCAGGAATCAGACACATTTCTCTCAGCAGCCTGCTCATCTATTTATTATCTTCTCAAATCTCTCACTTTCAACCACTAGTTATTGGAAGCCCGGATCTCTTTAGTTGCAATGGACTATCACGGATAAGTGGAAAGTTCCCTCTCCTCCCTGTTTATGAGGAACCAAAGTAGAAATTCAGAAAACCAGATGCTTGAGATGCAAAGATGATATTAAAATTTTATAACCAAAGAGGTCACTTTAACCAGTATCTGCTCAATGTTAAGTAACACTGCTGCTGCTGCTGCTAAGTCACTTCAGTCGTGTCTGACTCTGTGCAGCCCCACAGACGGCAGCCCACCAGGCTCCCCCGTCCCTGGGATTCTCCAGGCAAGAACACTGGAGTGGTTGCCATTTCCTCCTCTAATGCATGAAAGTGAAAAGTGAAAGGGAAGTCACTCAGTCGTGTCCGACTCTTAGCGACCCCATGGACTGCAGCCCACCAGGCTCCTCCATCCATGGGACTTTCCAGGCAAGAGTGCTGGAGTGGGGTGCCAGTACTTGCCTTCTCCGGTTAAGTAATACAGTAAATGCTAAAAGCCATATTATTCATTGCTTAGTGTCTCTCCATTTGGGACCGTAGACTCTGGGTGGTTGTGATAGTTCACAGCCTCATCCACCAGCTACAGAGTCTAATTCGTTTCTTCTCAGTAACACCGAAGCTGTCCCTGATGAAGGTGCCTCCCAGCCCTGGAAACTTGGTGTAACAAAGGATTCTCTCTTTAAAAAAGAGAGCTGAATTTCCTTTACACTTCGTTGCATATTCCTTAAAGAATCAGTCCAGTTGCTGTACTTCCTTATTCTGGGAACCTTCCAGAACTTTAACTGGACATGACTAGTGGTCATCCTACAGCGGCTATGGCAAATAATCAGCAGATAGAGGAGAGATGCAGTCAGTATAAGGTACCTATTTGTGATCTGAGAAGGAAACATGTAGTCCTTATTCAGTCAGCAATAGATGCCCTAAAATTGAAAACACACACACACACACACACACACACAAAAGCCATAGCCACAGAAAAGCAAAATTTTATTTTTCAAGTGTTTCCTTAAGAGAGGAGAGGTTAAACAAAGCACATGAACAGTTGGAAATACTTCACTAAAAACAGTTAAGAAATAAATGTCCTGGGATAATTCCTTCTCCCTTATACCCAGATTCTGTCGTTCCCACCTAGATCTTTCTTTGCTTTTCTTCTTTCAGTTTCTTGTGTCTTCCACTTTCTTTTTCTTCTAGGAGCTGTAGTGCCACTGCATACACCTTTTCTTCCCCCAAAAATGTCCCTACAACTCCTTTACTTCCTTTTTAAGTTCTCTCTATCACTATGCTTCATGTAATGGACATTTGTTGGCTGACTTTGTCTTACCCCTTGTAAAAGAATTACATGCTTCTATTCAGGTGCCCACCATTTTATGAGGCAATGTGTCTACTTCAGGTAAGTCATCCGCAGCCCCAGCTCCACTGCTATTACCTAGGCTTAGTGGCTTTTTACCAGGTTAAAATCTTGCCACCTAGATCCAAGCCAATCGGGACATGGCATTAGCCAGACCAGAATCACCACTGCTGACATAGGGAAGGGTCGAGACTCAATAGACTGAAGAGAAAAAAAAAACCTGTCTGTTACATGAGGCCATAAATGTACTATATTTCTTAAGCAAACAGAGTTGGGTTTCTGTTAATTCAAGTTCATGGCATGATAAATACGCGATAGGTCAGACAATTCACAACACACTGGAGAATACAAAAGAGAATAATTCTTTATCAATGCATTTTTTTTAACGTGATTGAACGCTCAGTGGAATAAAATTTGGATTGACAATAGCTCTTTTCCTCACAGAGAGGAAAAGTTTACAGGACAGAAAATAGAACCTGAATTATAGTGTGTGTCTATGTGGCATAGGTCCCAGAAGAGTGAGATTTCATAGAAAGAAGACATTTTCAATCAGTGGTAGCTCTTAAAAAAAAATCATAAAATTTCAGGTTGCTCTTTCAACTATTTCTACTGGAAACTTAAATCACACCTGGAGTCACCTGAGGATTTCCAAGTCAGAACCTTCTAATTTCTGGAGCCTCCCAGTGGCCTAAATCTTTCAAGTCAGCAAACTGTATTTAGTAACTTGCTATTTCCGTGTAGCCCGTGAACCACATAGATTTTAATGACTTAAAAAAGGAAGTGCTGAAACTCCAAGGGGTCTGTGTATACCAAACAACAGAAACACCTGGAAAGGCTGCTTTCTTGGTTTCAAATTCAGTTAAGATTTCTATCAGGTGCTAGGCATGTTAATTATGTGGTATGTCACTTCATTTTCATAACAAGCTGTGAGGTATTAAGTTGGTAACAGAGAAATGGGGCTGGAGCTGAAACCACAAAGGGTCTAAATGTGCCTGCCTTAAGTGAATTACTCATGGAAGCAGTAAGTCAAGAGAGTTAGCAATCAGACTTCAGAGGCTGAGTGAGGGAGGCAGGAAACAGAGGCAGCTTAGGAAAGAAGCTAACAAGCTTTGAATATTTTCAGTCTTGAGATGCCTTTGAAACATCCAAAAAACACAAGGAGCTCAGAAGTCTGAATTGAAGATGGACTTTGGATTCATCAGCATATGAGCAATAGTAAAAGCAGAGGATAAGAATGGCCACATCCGGGGAAAGCATGGGCTTCAGCAAATACAAGGAGCAAGACTTCCCTGGTGGACCAGTAGTTAAGACTCTACACTGCCAATGCAGGGCGCTTGGGTTCAATCCCCGGTTGGGGAAATAAGATCCCACACGCTGTAGAACACAGCCAAAAGATAAAAGAAAGAAGGAAAGAAAGAAAGAAAACAAAATACAAGGAGCAAAGACAGAATCTTGAGAAATATCACCATTCAAGAGGCAGCACAGAAAGAACACAAGTGAGGCTGGACCTTCAGTCAGAGATGGAGATGGGGGAAACTGATAATACTGAGGCCAAGAGAGTTTCGAGGAGAGGAGAGTGGTCAAGGGATTAGATGCCATAGAACAGCCAAGAAAATTAGTCAGAAAAGGGACACTGGATTGATGAGGAGAGGGTCTTTGTCTCAGGGTAGCTACAGGGCAAGACGAAGGCAGCAGCCTCATTATGGTAGATTGAAGAGTCAATGCGAGGCGAGATGCTAGGATAGGTGATTCTTGGAACTTGACTGTAAATAGAAAGAGATGTAGGATAGTTGGTATAAAGTTGGGCTTTTGTTCTTTTTTATTTTTTAAGAATGCAGGCATAAAAATACAGGAGAATGATTGCTAAAAGAAGATGGTTAGAAGGTAGAAACGGACAAGATTCAGATCATAAGGAAAACACTTGGCTCTAAACAACAAAAAGACTACCCCTCCCCTGAGAAAAGAGTGATGATGGTGAGGGTGGGCACACACAGGAGTGGGATTGGTAGCGTGAGGGGTAAACCTTGATGAAGCTTGTCACCCCTGGCCTCAATCTTTCCCTTGAAGCAATATGCAAGGTCTTTGTGGAAGTGGAGGTGGGCAGAGGCTGTATGAAGATACCTGCTGGGGCAGGTCACTGCCCATCCTCTCAGCACTCACACCCAGAAATCGAAAACGCCCCACCTTCAACTTGAGGACTACACAAGCCTGAGGAGAAAATGCAGATCACCTTTTCTTCCCCGGAGCTCTAATGGACCATGCTGCACCCTGGCATCAACACCTGGGGTATAACAGCCTCACTGGGTGCTCTTCCCTCAGACTCCACATGGATCATAAGTGGAATTCCCTCTCGAAGAAGAAGAAGAAGATGGGGAGATTCGGCAGTGGGCTCTTTTAAGGAGCTCTTCCCCATGACGGGGAGAACTGTGGCTACACAGTTGCTCCAGAATGCCCTGTGTTCTGAAACTGCTGATGGTACACACCAAAAAGTGACTGCTGAGGATGGCCAGGGAAGGTCACAGAGCTGAATGACCAACTCTTCTAAAACAGTTTTACCAAAGATTAGAAGAAATGGCATTGTTTCCCTTTGGGAAAGATTTTCCAAGGTTCACACAGAATCCTGTAAAAAGCTGACAAATGCCACTATTAGAAAAAAACAAGAAAAGCTGCATGAAAGCTGGATCCAATAAGTAAAAAAATGTCCAAGGTCATAAATTTTACTGCTGCAGAGATACTCTAAAACTAACAGAAAGAGTATATGTATAACTGAATCCCTTTGCTGTATACTTGAAACTAATATAACATTGTAAATCAACTATGCTCCATACATAAAACAAAAGTTAAATTTTAAAAAAGAACAGAAAGAAGCAAATCCCCATCCCCACTCTCAGCAGTCCCTAAAATCTGTAACCTATGACTGTCATATGGCTGCCTAAGAGATTTCAGACAGTCTGGGAGAGCTCCAGGTGTGAACCGTGTGCCTTTCAACCCCCTTGAGAGGTGGAAATTGCCTCTTTAAACTTTTCTAAACAGCCGCTGGGTGGGGTCTCTCCTAAGGATGTCAAACCAAAATGAATGAATGGGGGAAAGGAGGCCCAATACTAGTTGCTTCACTTTAGACAGCTCCAGGGGCAATTTTTTGCCAAGAATTCAACTTCTCTGGGTCCAACAGTTGAGTACGATGGTGTTTCTAGTTGAATAAGATGGTGTTTCTATGCACAGACTGGGCCAGCCATCTCTTGGAGAAGATTTGTGATACTTGATAGTCAAAAGTTAAATGTTCCTGAAAACAATGATATGCCTGGTAGCTACCTTTTAGAGGTAAAAAGGTCTGCAGCAAATCTGGCTTGGTGGTAGGGAGGCAGACCATGTGATACCCCACACAGTTCATCTCAGCTTTGGGATGGTAGATTTTATAGAAAAAGCTATAAAAATAAAAGTTTAGTACCAAACATGGTCTTAGAGATCATCTAAAGTATCCTCTGTTGTTATTGTTTAATCGTTAAGTCAGGTCCGACTCTTCTGTGACGCTATGGACTGTAGCCCGCCAGGTTCCTCTGTCCATGGGATTTCTCAGGCAAGAATACTCGAGTGGGTTGCCATTTCCTTCTCCAAGGGATCTTTCTGACCCAGGAATGGACCCAAGT
Source organism: Budorcas taxicolor (assembly GCF_023091745.1). NCBI lineage: Eukaryota > Metazoa > Chordata > Mammalia > Artiodactyla > Bovidae > Budorcas > Budorcas taxicolor. The sequence goes on from NC_068918.1 coordinate 25,821,955, forward strand.
CTCTTGCTTCTCCTTCAAGGCAAGTGAATTCTTCACCACTGAGCCATCTGGAAAACCCTACTTTTTAAAAAATTAATAAGGTTACTGAGACCTGAAAGCTTGATATTGATGTCAGGAGGAAGACCCCAGGAAGAGAAATTGATGAATAATTTCCAGTCTATAGATCTGCTTGTAGAGACACAGGCCCACTGTAGCTCCCACTACCCCCTCAGGAACCTTTTCCTAGTCACTTATCTGCCTTCGCCTTGCACATGGTTCCTCCTCATTAGCCTAAAAGTATGCTCAAGTCTCTACAATCCTAGAAAAACAAACTATATCTTTTTGACACTGCTTCTTTAATAGGCCATGAATGTCTCCTTGATTTGTTCACTGGCAAACTTTAAAAAAAATAATTTAGCAAAAAAGACTATTCTATGAACTGAATTTTGGTTATGTTGCTTTCCCACAGAATGTCTTAGGTTGAAGCCCTCACCCCAGTGTGATATTTGGAGGTGGGATCTTTGGCAGGGTATTAGGGTTAGATTAAGTCTTGAGGATGAGGCCCTCATGATGGGATTAATTCTCTTCCAAGAAGAGAGCCACAGGATGGCTCTCTCTCCCGGCCCAGTGAAGGTACAGCAGGGTAACCATCTGAAAACCAGGAGGAGGCCTTTCACAACCACCGAATCTGCCTGCACTTTGATATTGAAGCTCCCAGCCTTCAGAATTGTGAGGAAAAAAGTGGGTTTTTTTGGTTGTTTAAGCCACTAAACCTATGAAATATTGTGATTGCAGACCAAATAAAGACAGAGTGCCAGGTTTAAAACTGGACAATTCTCTGTTAAAATACTTATCTTAAATTTCTCCATCCTGATTCTTCTTCTCCATTTTAGCTAGCTATTGGTTCAAAAGGGCTTCCCTGGTGGCTCAGAGGTGAAAGTGTCTGCCTCCAATGTGGGAGACCCAGGTTCGATCCCTGGGTCGGGAAGATCCCCTGGAGAAGGAAATGGTAACCCACTCCAGTATTCTTGCCTGGAGAATCCCATGGACATAGAAGCCTGGTAGGCTACATGGGGTCGCAGAGTCTGACACAACTGAGCAACTTGGTTCCGTTGGTTCAAAGACTCTCTCTTTCTCTTTTAGTTCCTCTTCCTTTCAAAAATGTTAATATAATGAAAAATAATTACCTAATAACAATTAGCTATCTCACAGTCTCTGTGGGTCCAGAATTCAGTAGCAGCTTACCCTGGCTCGTTCTGGGCTTCCCTAGTGGTTCAGATGGTAAAGAATCCACCCGCAAATGAAGGAGACCCAGGTTTAGTCCCTGGGTAGGGAGGATTCCCTGGAGAAGGGAATGGCAGCCCACTCCAGTATTCTTGCCTGGAGAAGCCCACGGACAGAGGAGCCTGGTGGGCTACAGTCCATAGGGTCACAAAGAGTCAGACACGACTGAGTGGCTAACACTTAAAACCTTGGTTCTTTCTGGTTCAAGGTTTCTCTCAAAGCTGCGATCAGGATGTCAGCAGAGTCTGTAGCCATCCGAAGGCTGATGGAAACTGGACGGCTGAATTCCAAGACAGGCCACTCACATGGTTACTGGCAGGAAATTTCAATTTCTCACCACATGGGCCTCTCCACTGACTGCTCCATCACCCTCACAACCTGGCAGCTAAACTCCACCAGAGAAAGCAGTTCAGGAGGGAGAGAGGAGGTGGCAGCACATTTTTATGACCTAAGTTCTGAAGACACCAATATCATTGCTTCCACTGTTTTCCCATCTGTTAGAAATGAGTCACTAAGTTCAGCTCAGAATCAATAAAGGGAATTCATCTCTCTCTCTCTCTTTTTTTTTTTTTTTTTTTTGACTTCTCACATGGCATGTGGGATCTTAGTTCCCTGACCAGGGATCAAATCCATGCCCCTGCAGTGGAAGGGTAAAGTCTTAACCAATGAACCACCAGGGAAGTCCTCATCTCTATCTCCTCAAGGAAGGTGTTTTAAAAACACTACATGCTATTTGAAAGATGTCTCAGTGGTTTTCCATCAAAATACTAAGAAGGTATAATTTTGTTACATTTTTAGCCCTCAACTAACCTTAGGGCTAGCTAATCTTATTATCGGGGGTTAATTTTACCATCATTTTTGCCTTTTCCTCACACTGTCATAGAGATTTCCTTGTCCTCCATCTTCTATGAGACCCCTTGTTTCCTTGATCCTATGACTTTTCCTTTCTTAGAATCCTCCCTCTTCTGAAACTGCATACCTTATGGGCTTCATGATAAAGAGAGAATAGGGAACAAAGTCTGTGAAAACATTATCATTAAGCTTCCAACTGTTTTTCAGAAATGCAATGCCATTTGATTCTGGATTCTTGGTCTGTTATTTCTCTGGAAAACTTTAGGATCTTCTTATTCTCATTGTTCCAAAATTGCACCATGATGCATCTCACTGTGGGTCTGTGTCCTTCCAACGTGCTGATCATCTGATGAACTCTTCAATATAGAAATCTATGATCTATTTGGTAAAAAACATATCAAATTATTTCTTTGATGATTTCTTATCCTATTCTATCCATTTTTCCTGTTTTCCCCTAGACTCTTATTAGTAGGATGTTAGATATCCTAGACTGGTTCTCTATTTTTATTTTTATTTTCTCTCTTTTCCATCTCTTTATTTAAATAGTTTACTTCCTGGGAGATTTCCTCAAGTTTATCTTCCAAACTTCCCATTGCAGTTTTTAATTTCTGCTATCATGCTGTTAATTCACAAGAACTCCTTTGTCTTTAAATGTTTTTAATACAATTCTATTCTCATCTCATATATGTTTTGTCTCCTCTTATATGTCTAAAATCGATAATGGAAGATGTTTTTCAAGTTTTCTTCAAAGTGCAGTTTGCTTTCTCCAGTAACTTTTTCCATTTGTTTCTATTTCTTTCATACTTTTCTCAGATCACTGGCTCTCCTTGGTTTTCTGCTCATATTGAATAGAATATGAACTTTGGTGGGACTTGCGAATTATGGGCTTCAACATAGAATAACAAACTGAAAATTTTATTTTATCATTTTTTAATTTTAGTAAACATTTTATTTTAAAGTAGCTTTAGATTTATAACCCTGCAGGCCACTCATTTGTTTTCTCCTCTTCTGGATCATTTTATGAAGATTCACTGGGAGTGGGGTATAGATTGGAGTAAGGACTTTTTCCCAAAAATTACCACCTGGTGATTTTTCAGCTAGGATTTTGGAAAGCCTCTGAAAGCACATTATTTCTTCTCTGGTCCCACTTTATCTCAGCCCTGATGGACTGAGCTAGACCTGGCTTTGATATTGAGTGTCAGAGTTAAATACCCTGCTTTCTGACTCTGTCAATAGAGTTGGATAGCAACTGAGAGAGTTAAGAATAGCAGGCAGGTACAGAAGGGATCCTTAACATTTGGCTTCTGGACATCCTTCTCTCTCATGGGACTGTGATAAGGGAGTGTTAATCATTTCTGCTGGTGTCTCCTGACCCAGATCCCTCCCGTGGAACACAGGGAGTGTCTATGAGGGAAGGCCTGTTTGCTCAGATGGTCTCTTGAGTCTCTCCTCATACCATGCAGAGTGGTTTGAGGTGGCGACTGTTCTGGGCCCAGGATTCAGTCTGCAAGCAGACAGGTGGCTGTGGGCAGGATAATATCCATGGGCAGCTGGTAGACTTTGCTGTGAGCCCCAACCACATTCTCTGTTTAAGGGAGAGGGGTCTGCATTCTCCTTGGCTCTGGGTGTGAGTGGACAAGCCTGAAGTTGGTTCACAGCCTCTGCTGGATGTGAGATCACTCCAGAATGATATTCCTGTGAAATTACATTCCACTCAGGATGTGAAACTGGATTTGTGTGAGAGCCCTGGCACTAAAACTCAGGGCTCATAGAGGGGCAGGAATGCTAAGTGAGATATACAGCCCTTCTTTAGAAGGTGGGGAAGACAGAAAGAGAAAAAAATCAATTCTTAAAGGATTTTGCATTTTAAGTTGGTGTGCTAAAAGCACCCCAGGGAGTTGGTGGGCTTGCCACTCAGACTGCAGACCTGGTGTTAGTTGTCCCAGCTGCCTGCCACCCTGGCAGTAGGGCAAGTTGGGGAATTTAAATGTGAATCTCAAGATGTGTTATTTTGTTGAGATCTCTTCTCTTGGGTAGTTAATTTGCTATTCTTCTGACCTACTGCCTGGAGAATATAGGCCTAAATGCCAGCATTCTGGGAGCCAAGCAAGGGAAAATAAAATTCAGTATGTATGTTTTAACTTTTGTTCCACTTTGTTCAGTATAGTACTCCTGCCTTCAACTAGCCAGTTGTCCTAGTTTAGAAATGTTTAAAAAAAACTGTATCTAGAAACTTCCCTTGGTCCAGTGGTTGGGACTCTGTGTTTCTACTGCAGGGAGCGAGGGTTCGGTCCCTAGTTGAGGAACTAAGATCCTGCATGCTGCACAGCCAAGAAGACAAATTTTGAGCTGAATAAAGATGAAAATACCACATTAAAAAAAAAGAAAAGAAACCCTCTATCTGGCAATTAAAACCCCCCTGTTTGCTATGTTAGGGAGAAATAGCTGTCCAGCTGCTTGGAAGGGAGGCAGTGATCTGAGGGATCAATTCTTAAACCAGATTTCAGTCAATCATACTTTTAACTCTGCTGCCAGCCCCATTTCGAGATGACTGGTGCTGTTGATTCCTCATGCATTTTTACAGATTCCATGGCACAAATCATATTGCTTCTTATCTTTCTCCTGTTCTGGTTCAGGATTCAGATTTCACTCAGGTCTGTTAGGACAATCACCACTTACCATCTGTTTTCCAACTTCCAAAAAATGTACTGCTTTTTCCTCTCCTTTTCTGTGGTTACTCTATGACATGAAAAAAAAAAAACACCAACTTTTTATTTTGATTGTGGTTGAATATGTACTTTCAAATAAACAATTTTAAATAACAAGCATTCTTAAGAATGCTTAATAAATGCAATCATTGGCAGTGAAAGGCAATCCAAAGAGGTACTTCTGGTTAAAATTGTTTATTTGAAAGTATGTATTCAACCACAATCAAAATAAAAAGTTTGTTTTTTTTTTTTTATGTCATAAAGCAACCAGAGAAAAGGAGAGGAAAAAGCTGCATTCTTTAAACAAGTATAGGGTTTCCCTTGTAGCTCAGTCGGTAAAGAATCTGCCTGCAGTGCAGGAGACCCAGGTTTGATCCCTGGGTTGGGAAGATCCTGTGGAGAAAGAAATGGCAACCCACTCCAGTATCCTTGCCTGGAAAATCTCATGGACAGAGGAACCTGGTGGATTGCAGTCCATGGGGTCGCAAAGAGTCGGGCACAACTGAGTGACTAACACACACATACACACAAACAAGTATAAATTACTGAATCTCAAATTGGAGTGGGGATACAGAAGATATAAAGATGTAGATTTTTAGAAAATATGATGCCCATTTTATAGAGAGAGCTTTAGCACACATCTGCAGAGAGAGTTAGGCAGCACCTAGTGGGAATAAATGTGTCAGTGGTTAGGAAGCTGGCGGGATTGTGGAATTCTGTTGGTATGAACAGTGGCAAGCAGATTTAAAGATAAAGAATGTAGACTTGTTAAAGTTAGTCTTCTTAGATTGCATAGAAATTGAATTGGAACAGTTGTCTCATCAAGAAATCTTGAGCAGAGCTGGGAGCTGAGAGAGGGGTTAGGATTGTTTTGATTTTTAAAAGGAACAACATCTGTTCTTTATTTTATGCACTGCCCTCTCTCCCAGTGCTTTTAAGTATCTTTAAAGATGACGATCTGGTCTCCATGAAATAAACTACAGTTTAATGAATCCCCTATGTATACATCTACTTGCTTGGCTGTTGACATGTTGCCCCATAACTTGACCATGTCTCGGACTTGCGTTCATTCAAGTTGCTATTTTTGGATAGACTATATGATTTGAGAATACTGTGAGGCAGTCCAAACAACAGTTGATTTTCCATCTGCCTCTGATTATCGGAGGTACTGTTTCCCAAACTGTGGTCTGTGGAATATCAGTAACTCAAGTTGTTAGTGGATACTCCATGAGAAAAAAACTTTCGTCTTTTAAGTTTTGTTTCATTCCTATATACAAAAAATATATTAAATATATTTTTAACTGTTTTCCTTTGCTATAATCTGCCTTTAAGAAATGGAGTACCATACACAAAAGACCAACAAATAACATTTTTAAAAAATCACATCATTTACAAACACATGGTTTTCAAGTCAAGAAATGGTAGTGTATTGACCAAAATGCAATCTCTGGTTATTTATATATTTTCATGGTCATGGATTTTGTGTCTTAAAATTTCAAGAAGTATTTGTGATACTTAAACTATTTTTTCTTCTTCATGAAAGAATAAATATATTTAATTATTCTCACTTGTTTTCAATCAATTTTGTTGTTGTTTTGTGACATTTACAAGATCATCTCTTTTTTAAGTCTTCAAAAGGCATAAAATCATTCTTGGAAGAGAGAACACATAATTTTAATGTGAAACAAAACAGGTATATGATCAAGTGCTACACTGAGTTTGAGAGGTGTCATTGTGAGAGTTCAGAGAAGGAAGAAGTTGTGTGGACTGATGTAGTTGGGGAATGCATTGAGGGGGAGGTATGATTTGAAACAGGGCTTAAAAGTTGGAAGATATCGTGTGACGGGAGATAGCCCTCCATGAGTTTCTCGTGCTCTTGCTTGTCTTACTAGTATGCCAGGAATCAAGGCTCTGACTGCTTTTCACTAGGTCATCTCTTGGGTTGTTTGCACAACCTGCCTTGAGAGAATAATCTCTCTCTTGGACAAAAAGCAGGCTTGATTACCTCTTGCTATGAAACGGTGATGGCCCAAGTTCAGAGTTCTCTCCTACAACATTGTGACAGTGTGCGCAGGTAACCATCTTAGTTGTCTGTGTTGTTCCCCCTAGAACATGGGATGCAAAGGGAACCAATAAAAATGGAACACTCACACTGTCTGCTCTGCTGTGATTAAGAGTTTTTGCTCATTGGCCCAGAAATTCTATCTCTTCTGCCAGCCTCCATGATATAGTAACAGGTTAACTATTAATTTGTAAGTGGGATAGAATCAAATCCCAGTCAAGACATCGGGACAATGACTGAAAAGAGAACCAGCTGAGTGAAGAGGAAAGGCTGAGCCTTTCACCTTCACACTGTTTAATGTGTGTGGTACGATGTCAGAAGACTGATGAAATCTGAGACTATATATTGGAGAATATTAAGAAGTAGCAGTAGACAGGTGGGATGGAGTGGAGGGCAGGTAGATTTTAAATGCTTTGAATGATGATGCTACGGACTGCTATCTGCGACCCTTCAAAATTCATGCGCTAAACTGGTGTGTCTTGACCCACAATGAATGTCAAAATAGAACATTTGTGGTGCATTAGTAAAGAATCCACCTGCCAATGCAGGAGACACAAGACACGCACGTTTGATCCCTAGGTTGGGAAGATCCCCTAGAGAAGGAAATGGCAACCCACTCTAGTATTCTTGCCTGGACAATTCCATGGACAGAGGAGCCTGGTGGGTTACAGTCCATGGGGTCGCAGAGTCGGACACGACAGCATGCATGAGTATTGGGTTCTTTGTGACAGTCACTGTTTAATACATGAGAAAAGGTGACTGGACACTGAACACGCTGGGGAGAATTCTGAGCTAGTCTCCCTAACAGCATTGGTTTAAATTAGATAGATTCTTAAGCGGCCACTGTTTAAAAAATAAATAAAATTCTACACACACAGAATGAAACATTACATTGAAAAACACAATCACCACCCCTCAAAAGAGGTTGAGTTCAAGAAAAGAATGGTGCAGAGGAGCAAGCTGTGATGGAGAAACCATGAACTATCACTTCGAGGGGTAGGGGTAGGGTAGGGTGAGAATGCCTTAGGACTCAATGCTGATTGCCATGTTCTTAAGCGGCACTCCTCAGTAGGAAAGTAACGCACGGAAGCTTCACTGGGAGGCTCCGGGTGACCTGGGAGATTATTACACTTTTGGTAGGCTTGACTTTTCAGTCCCTCCCTGATGAATGGAATCCAACTCACTACGAAGCCTTAAACTATCGTTTTTCACAACAATTTCTTTAAATATTTCTAGGCAGAATTCATTTTCTTTTTTCTCAAAACACTTTGCTTATGTTTCTATTATCATATACCTCATTCCTACTCCTGTTATGGGTAGGATGGAGGAGGATGTTAGTTGCTCCGTTGTCTCCAACTCTTTGCAAACCCATGAACTGTAACCCACCAGGCTGCTCTGTCCATGGGATTCTCCAGGCAAGAATGCTGGAGTGGGTTGCCATTTCCTTTTCCAGGGGATCTTCCTGGTCCAGGGATCCAAACTGGGTCTCCTGCATTGTAGACGGATTCTTTACTGTCTAAGCCACTAGGGAAGCCTATTATGGTTAACTGTTTACTTATTTGCTTACCAATTCCTTGAGACTAAATGTTATCTCATTTCTCTCCTTTTCTCCAAGTCAGTTAGCCAACTGCCTTATAATAATAGAAATAAGTTATGTTTATCGAACATCTTCTAGGCATGATCTCAGTTAACCCTCACAAAAACCGTTTTGGTAAATACTTATGATTATTCTGCATTTTTAAAAAATGCTGAAACTGAGATTTGGAGAGATGTTTAAGGTCATTTCCTTAGCGGAGGCTGAGCTAGAACATCAACACAGTATCATAGACTGAATGTTTGTGTCCCTCTAAAATCCATATATTGAAACCTAACCCCCAATGTGATGGTGTTTGGAGGCTGAGCCTTTGGGAGGTGACAGCAGAGCCCTCATGAATGGGATTAAGTGCCCTTATGAAAGAGACCCCAGCTCTGTTGCCTCTTCCACCGTGTAGGACACAGCAAGGAAATAAGCCATCTGTGAACCCGGAAGTGAGCTCTCTCCAGACACTGAATGGATCGTACCTTAATCCTGGACTCCCCAGACTCCAGAGCTGTGACAAATAAGTTTTTATTATTTATACACCACCCAGTCTGCTGTATTTTGCCTCCAGTGACTGAGCTCTTAATCATGGCATCATAAAGACTCCCACATACAGTAGTTATTCTCAGTATTGATATTTCTTGAATGAAAACCAACCTATTAAAATGTTGGTGATGAACATGAAGGCAATGGTTGTGTGGAGGCCAAAACTTGACAAGGGGAATCACTGAAATGTGAGCTGCAGAGTTTTAAAAGCAATCTGTGACTTCTGAATATACAGCTCCATTTCTCACCAGTATCAGTTATTTTACCAAAGCAAGTTTTCTCAAGTTAATATCCTCCTAGCAAAACAAACTATCAAAAATGTACTTGATAAGAGACTACATACTCACATACACACATACTCACATACACACACACATACACTCCCATCCTTCCTATCTGACTTTAATTCCATAGTATCATTAGGTCTTATTCATCATTTCCTTAGTTCCAGGGTTATGGTCACCTATAGTCAAAAAGAAAGCATCACTTCTTTTTTAGAGTCAGCATGCTCTTGCCTTCTGTTGATTATCCCCAAGGATTCAATGGTCTGAAAGAGTCATCAGATGATTTATTTGTTGTAGGGAATGTGTAAGGTAGTTACTCAGTTCATTCAGAGTAAACACCTAAGTCCTTACACTGGCCCCAAAGTCTTCCATGATCTGCCCCTGCTTCCGTACCACTCTGAGCTCATGATCTAATTTTATAGGGCTTTGTGCAAGATCTGAGTTCCCTGAGCAGGGATCAAACCTGTGTCCCCTGCAGTGGAAGCACAGAGTCCTAACCACTGGACTGTTGGAAGCCAGCGTGAGGAACTCCGCCCATGGAAAAGGTCATGAGGAAGGAAGGTTGGCATACGCAAAGGCGTGTTCAAGCCTCAGGAAACCCCCTGTTCCCGAGCATCTACCCCTAAAACCAGAGTACTTTATGGGGAGCTCTCCCCCATAACCGTTTCTCTCAGAGAAGGAGTTAACTTGCAGCTCCAGTCAATAAAAATTCCTGGGCGTGATAAGAGTGTTTCAACTTACGAACTCTGGAGGTTCTCTGGCCTGCCTGATCAGGCTCATCCAGCCGCATGTGATTGTTTACAGCCTCCCAACTGTGATAGGCACGGGATGTTTTAAAACTTTCTAAATACAGATTCTTTTGAGAAGTGAGAAGATCATTAGTATAGTATAGTGGGTTGATTAGAAACTATATTGGTGAAGGGTTTTTTCTTCATTTGTCGTGCCAATAATTACTGCTAATTCCCTGCCCTGGGTGTGACAAGGATGTCTCAGGTCAAACCTCTCTGCTGACAGACTAGCTTGTGTGACAGCCTCTCAGCCATAAACAGCACAGAGAGTTTGGAGTATTAGCATAGGGCTTTTTTCATTGATGAGTCAATGATTGCCATCAGGCCTCCATATCCTTACGCACCTGGGAATATATTAATCAATGTATTTGGAATATAGAAAAGGAAATATAGTAGTTTTTGATGTTAGCAATACTAGACTTTTGAGTTAATGAATCTTCTCTTTTGTTATAGATCACTGTACTTTGTTATAAATCACTATAAATCACTATGCTATGTAAAAATGTAACTTTATCACTATCTTAAGACAAAATAGATCTTAAGGGGAACGTTGGTGAAGGGTTTACATTTGTTGAGCCAATATTTGCTGCTAAATCTCCATATTCCTGCCCTTATAATGAATATAACTAGCATATAGGAGAAATAAGTATTAACCTCTAAGATTAATCATGCTAAACCTTAGGTTAAGTAAATTCCTTTCTTGATTGTAACTCACTACACCTTCACCCTATAGGAATGCAACTTTATTTGGAGGGTGGCACCTGATGTAAGAAAAAATCACCCATGGAAAAATAAGCTTTCTGGTTAACTGACTGGTATCAGAAAGGGCCATAAAATGTCAGCAGACCTCATGGCTAGAAGATGATGAAACTCATAAGACCTTTGTATAATTTTATATGAAGCACCTGATTGTGACAAGGGTCAGGTCGCTGACCCCCGCGTGACTCTGTATTCATCCCTATGTATAACAAAAAGGTATATAAACAAACCTGAAAAATAAAGAAATCGGATCAGTTTCTGGAAAGACTGATTCCCCCGTGTTGTTTCTTTCTCGCTCCCCGTTTTCCTGGCTGAATTCCCATCTGAAATGTGGGTACTCACCAAGCCTGCTAATTCTGCCTGGGCTTCTGAGATCGGAGCGGGGAGGCCTCAGTGCCTCCTCTCCTTTGGGAGAATGGAAAGATGCCTGTGGCCTACGTAGGTGGTGATTGGTATTCCATGTAAACCAGTTATTCAGCCTCTTTTCTCCACTAATTCTCCTACTACACTATCTGTTTCTAATCTCCCTCTATATCTGTAATTAAATAAGTTTTTTCCAGGACGCCGATTCTGTCCCCACCTTCGAATTACCCTGGATCCACCGGGGCTGGACCCTGGCACTGGACCACCAGGGAAGTCCCCATATCCCTTTTGCAATATATGTATCTTTCCTTAGATAAGCGTCTATAATCAACTCCACAGTACTTACCCTGAAATTCATAAGAGTTCATAATTCGGTGATGAAAAGGAGGAAACAAGACAACTAAAGTTTAGATTTCAGGGCAGGCCTAGCACTGGACACACGTAGGCGCTCAGTGGGAGTTAATTGGCAGTGGTGACTGCTGCTGGGCTGACTCAGATGGGAGCATTTCTCCATCTTCTATCCTCGTGGAGTTATTCATAACAGGTCACCTGGTAGATAAGAGGCTTCAAAATTAGATCTTCCCAGAGGTTTTTCAACCAGAGACTAATTCCGAGGCTAATCCTACTCTCAGAAGCTTTCCTGGAGACTTACCTCTTTAAACAGTTCACTGAGTATTGACGTTCCTGTCCATGGCTTTGGCTGGAACAGAAAGAGCATGCCTCATCTTACGCTCTGTAAGTTGTATCGTCTTACCAGTACTCAATATATTGTGGAATCATCTCTCAGAACAACATGGTTGTTTTTCAGCAAATATTAATAGCAGCCATGTCTGCATCTCTTCTGAGGTTAAGGCTTTAGAGCAGCATAAAGCCATCATGATTATGAAGGACCATCTGGTGAGCCAGCAAAAAAGTATACATTGAGTATAGAAATGCTTCTTGAGTCCATGACACAGCCTGTTTGGGGTCAGGGTCAGAGGAGTGATGTATCCATTGGAATAGGGGTGACTGTATTCCCACCATGAAATAACTGCTGTGTCCTGATCACATGATGTTTGTTCAAAGTGGCCTTAGCTATCAAGAGTCGCCAACTTTCTGGATGAGATGAAAACTCCCGGGGGTCACTAAGGACATCTGTATCTTTTCTGCCCACCAGGGCTCATGGGTTTAAAACGGGTGTGGGGGGTGGGAATCTAACCCAGTAATAAACACAGCCAAGCAGCCACTTTGAAACACATGATCCAGAGAAGATTAGGCCCCTAGCTTCAGTTCTACCATGTGACCTTGGACTAATAATGTGACCTCTCTAACCTTCAATTTCTTACTTGTAAGTGTGAGTGAGGGGCTTCCCTGGTGGCTCACTGATAAAGAATACACCAGCTAATGCAGGAGATGCAGGTTTGACCCCTGGTCAGGAAGATCCTCTAGAGAAGGAAAATGCAACCCATTCCAGTATTCTTGCCTGGAGAATCCCATGGACAGACGGGATTCAGACACAACCTAGCGACTAAACAACCAAGCGTGAGTGATGTGTTTCATGGGTATTCCACAAACTCTTGAAAATCAAATGAAGTGAAAGATGCAAAGCTTCTTTATTGACTATAAAGCCCTGCACCAGTAATAAGGGTTCTTTTTAATCTTTCCTAATCATACTGTTAATATTTAATAATTAAAAATCTAAAGATCAAAAGTGCATGAGGTTTAAAAGAATCCTCTGACCCATTATTAGTCCTCAGAATTGACTAATTTTGACAATTTGGTGCTTCTCTTTAAGTATATACATAGGTATTTATTTTGGCTGTGCTGGGTCTTTGCCGCTGCACTGACTTTTCTCTCGTTGCAGTGAGCGGGGACTGTTCTCTAATTGTGGTGTGTGGGCTTCTCGTTATGGTGGCTTTTCCTGTCGTGGAGCTTGGGCTCCACGGTGCGCGGGCTTCAGGAGTTACGGCTCCCAGGCTCTAGAGCACAGGCGCGGTAGTTGTAGTGCACAGGATTAGGTGCTCTGCAGCACACGGAGTCTTCTTGGATCAGGGATCAAACCCGTGTCTCCTGCATTGGCAGTCAGAGTCTCTACCACCCAGCCACCAAGCAAGCCCTGTGCTCAGCTTTGTGTACCGTGTGAATGTGTGCATGAGTGTGCACATTCTTTTTTAACAAAAAAAAATCATTTCCTACTACTCAGTAGAATGCTACGCAGTAAGTTTTCAGGAGGTAAATCGCTATGTATATATACGCATGGAACAATGATATTTTATGTGAAAAAGCTGCAGAATCACATTTATAGCAAGAGATAATGCTCATGTGCACACAAAATGCACAGCTTTTTCTGGGAAGAACATATGGCAGAGGAATGAGGTAAGGTCACTTTTTCTTTCACACGGTTCTCTATTATTATCATTTTTATCTTAAGCGTATATACTTTCTCAGTAATATTAAAGACCATACAAGAGAAAGCGGAGCATAAGTCAATAAAATGGAGATCATATGATACAACTGAATATAGTATTATACATGCATATAAATGATAGGCCAGAAAAAATATTGAAGAGAAGAATATACTAAAGAAATTTTTAAATGAAGCAGAAATGAAAGTAGACATATGATTTTCAAAATTACTCAGTAGGGAATAGAAAAAAAATGGATCGTGCAGTTTCTGCTGCCAACTTTCTTGCAATATATAACTCGCAACAACAGAATATCCCGTTCTGCTGACCAGTACTAAATAATGGCCTCTATGCTACAAGAGGCAAATAGAAGCCGAAGCAAGGCTCTGCCAAAAGAGGAAGAAGGGCTAAATATGAGCCATGCTCAATTACTTTTGCTTTTTAAATGCCAGTATTTTAAAGACCCAAACAATGCGTTGTCTGCACGAAAGTGAACTTGAAATTAACATCAGATACCTTAAAGAAAGGTATGATGTTCAATTGTTACTTTGCTGTTTTTGCTACTAAATTGTTTTATTTGAAAGCAGCATTATAGCATATGGGCTAGGGATATAAATATTCTGATTTAGTTCCAGGGTCTCTTGATGAAAGTAAAAGAGGAGAGTGAAAAAGTTGGCTTAAAGCTCAACATTCAGAAAACTAAGATCATGGCCTCCAGTCCCATCACTTCATGGCAAATAGATGGCGAAACAGTGGAAACAGTGGCTAACTTTATTTTGGGGGGCTCCAAAATCACTGCAGATGATGATTGCAGCCATGAAATTAAAAGACGTTTACTCTTTGGAGGGAAAGTTATGACCAACCTAGACAGCATATTCAAAAGCAGAGACATTACTTTGTCAACAAAGGTCCATCTAGTCAAGGCTATGGTTTTTCCAGTGGTCAGGTATGGATGTGAGCTGGACTATAAAGAAAGCTGAGCACCAAAGAATTGATGCTTTTGAACTGTTGTGTTGGAGAAGACTCTTAAGAGTCCCTTGGACTGCAAGAAGATCCAACCAGGCCATTCTAAAGGAGATCAGTCCTGGGTGTTCATTGGAAGGACTGATGTTGAAGCTGAAACTCTAATACTTTGGCCAGCTGATGCAAAGAGCTGACTCATTTGAAAAGACCCTGATGCTGGGAAAGACTGAGGGTAAGAGGAGAAGGGGACGACAGAGGATGAGATGGTTGGATGGCATCACCAACTCAATAGACATGAGTTTAGGTAAACTCCAGGAGTTGGTGATGGACAGGGAGGCCTGGTGTGCTGTGGTTCAATGGGTCGCAAAGAGTTGGACACGACTGAGAGACTGATCTGAACTGAACTGTCACACTAAGTGAACCATTTAACCTTGCTTACTTTTTAAATAAAATAATAAAAAGATAAAGCTCTAAATTTCTATTTTATTTAATATTCTATGTTTCCATAATTGGAAGACCAGAGGAGTCATAAACAATACCCATATTTATTTTTTTAAAGGCATCAATAATTCAGAAGAGTTTTCTTTTCCCATTCATTAACAAGGTCATAAGTCTGTAGTGCTGTTCATATCAGATGAATCTACAAAGCCAAGAACAGGAACCGTTGCACCTTCTTCAGAAGATGTGCTACTTTGATTCTTCTGTTTTTTGTTCACATATTTGTGCAAAGTGCTGTAGTACTGCTCCTTTGGATTGAAAGTATATAGCGATGAAATCTTCTGCCAGTCTTTAATGCTTGGAGTGTTGTATTCCTGTGGATGTGAGCACTCAAAGAAACATTTGACATTTTCCTTTGCCAGTTGCGTTGCATGTTCTGTGGCTTGACTTTTAAAAATCTGCTGCTCCTGTTGCAAATAGATTTCCCAAAATTTCAGCTGCATGTAACTAACTGGAGACCGGCATCGATTGATTGACGTAAAAATCAGAGGGACGATGATAACAATTGCTATCAGGATCCAGCCTAACACCTTAGGTAAACACAACAAAACAGCGATTTAGTCACTTAATTTACATTTTTTTAAAAATTCAACAGGTAAAATTTGGACTACTCAGAGTTAAGATGGTGAACAAGCAACAGTTAGGTCTTATTCCCTTAAGAGAAAGAAGTGGCAGTAACTCCTTCCCCCACCTCAGTAGAACTGCTTGCTTGACAAGCCAGTCATTTTCCAAGTCATGTCAAGGATCCACAGAGGAGCTTACATGTGGAATCCCTGAAACTCAAAATGTGGAATTTCAGAAAATCCAGTGAAACAGGTATTCATTTCCAAGAACTTCTGAGCTTTACAAGCCCAGAAGCAGTGTGGGGTGATGGCTTTAAAGTCAGCCAGGCCTGGACTCAGTGTACCCACTGTTGAGACAAAAGAGAATAACAATAGAGATAAAGGACCCAGCAAGATGTCGGGTGTGGGGCACAGAGCAGATGCCGGACACAACAGAGTGCCGCAGTGCCTTCTTCCTTTCATTAGTTATACTCAGTTTTTTATAAAAACCTATCTGAGCCCGGGGGCTCAGATGGTAAAGTGTCTGCCCACAATGCGGGAGACACGTGTTCAATCCCTGGGTTGGGAAGATCTTCCTTGGAGAAGGAAATGGCTACCCACTCCAGTACTCTTGCCTGGAAAATTCCATGGACAGAGGAGCCTGGTAGGCTACAGCTCATTAGGTCCCAAAGAGTCGGACACGACTGAGCTACTTCACTTCCACTTTCATAAGGGAAGAGACTCTGAACACACGCACATACGTAAGACTGAAACTAATACAATATTGTAAGTCAACTATACTCCAATTAAAGGGAAAAAAAGAAAGAAATAGCACCGAGACGAAAGAAAGAGAGGGGAAGAGACGGAAGGAGGGAGGGAAGAGGTAGGGAGAGAGAGAAAGAAAAAGAAAAAAGAAAGACGATGTTCTCTGGTCAGTCATTTCAGTCGTGTCTGACTCTTTGCGACCTATGGACGGTAACCCGCCAGGTTCCTCTGTCCGTGGGACTCTCCAGGTCAGAAGACGAGAGAGGGTTGCCATTTCCTTCTCCAGGGATGGAACCCTCATCTCTTGGGTCTCCTGCACTGGCACTTAGGCACCAGCGCCACCTGGGAAGCCCTGGGAAGATAGATGACAGGTAGGTTTGCCTGTCGGCTCATTTGAAGCCAACAGCCATTCCAGTTAGCTTGCCTTCGGTGTCAGGAGCAAGGGCACGCATTTCTACCTCCCCGTCCGCCCCGCAGAAGCCAGTCCCTCTCCGACCCCCAGACCGCTTCCTGCGCGGGCGCCGGACCTGCGAGTGCGCCGTGAGCTCCCTCTGCAGCTCCTTCTGCAGCTGCTTCACGTCGGGCGCCTGGGCCTCCTGGCAGGGCACCAGCGGCAGCTGCGCGACGCAGCGCGGGTCGCGGCCCACGCACAGGTACCGCGCCAGGACCTCGCTCCCGCTGGCAGCGCACTCGTAGAAGGCGCCCCCGAGCAGGGCCACGGCCACCCAGGTGAGCGGCGCCACCGCGGCCGTGGCGCTGATCTGCGCGCACACCAGGGCCCCGCGCAGCCCCGCGCCGCAGCCCCGCGCGCAGCAGCCGGTCAGCAGGCGCCCGGTGCGCGCGCTCAGCACGTAGCCCAGGAGGAAGAGCGCCAGCGCCGGCACCAGCAGGAAGACCAGGCCGTAGGGCAGGTTCCAGGAGGCGCTGCACGGGCACTGGAAGACCGCGCTGGAGAAGATGCGCTCCCCGCCCGCCGTCAGCAGGCTCACCAGGCAGTAGCCCAGAGCGTTGCGGTGTTTGAGGTGCAAGTTCAAAACCTCCCGAAACTTCTCCATGGGTCTCCTACCCCAGGGCGCCCTGGACAAGGCTCGGCTGCTTCTGCCTCTTCGCCTCCCAGCTCCTCAACTGATTTGGGGCATCTGGGGTTTTCCCGAGCCCCGCTAAGTAGCACCTTCCAAAAAAGGGAAATGGGTTTCTCAGGGTGTCCTGAGCTTTCACTTTCTTATTTCAACGCAACTAATTTTGGCAAATCCAAGCACACGGGCCGCCGACTTCCCCAGTGCCCACCCCTTTCCAGAAGCAGGCGCATTGGTGACCTTTATCCCTCAATTGAGGAACTCTGACTGAGGGAAGATAGGGCCTGTTCCACTGTAGCTTTAGTTTCCTCCAAACCGACAAGGAACCAGGGACTTTCCTTTCCCTTAATGATCCCTTAATGATCGGGGTCCCCGGATGGAAAGAATAATTTTTACTTGAGTAAACTGGGAAAAACACCAGCTGTTCCTCTACTGCAGCCAACCTGTCTACTAAGCCAGCTCCCAATCAGACCCAGCAATTACCAGCAACAACAACAAACCCCCGCAAACCTCCATGATTTACAGGAAACATTATTCAAGGGTAAATGTCCAGTGTCTCTTACATAAACTGAATTGCAACCAAGCCCCGCTCAAATTCCAGTGTATCCATGATACCCTGCCTCCTCCCTGTCCCCCTTCTGAACAGAACTGCCACTTTTCTCTCCTCTACCTGATCTTCTACAGGACATTACCCTGAATATACTGTGGACTTCTGCCTCTTCTTCTCCCCACTCAGGTACGTCCTCACACTGGCAGTACATAGAGGTGTATCAAATCCTTACCCAGGGGCCACCAAATTGATCAGCAGAGGAGCGGGGTACTGGCTGTTCAGAAAACACCAGCTGAGCCAAAAACACTTCAAACGGCATCTACCTCTATCTAACGTGTTGTTTCCTCCACTTGCAGTTTGCTCAGAGCAGCATTCCTCTAACAAGCTAAAACCACTTCCGTGAAACTGAGCCTTACTCTACGTGGCTCTAGAGTGAGGTGAGGTGTACTTGAAAGAACATGGGTTTTGAAGTCAGGTGCACTTTGTGTGTGTGCGTGGTATTTAATACGTTATCTTCTCTAAGATTCACCATGCTCATTTGTAAAAACAGAATATAGTGCTGACAGTGTGAGATTGTTGAGACAAGTGAGTAGCATCCATAAAGTGCTTTGATACGCAGGGTGTGCCTATTAATGGATGTCCAGTGTGAGAGATTACCTTTCTCATTGCAACTTTAGGAAGAGACAACAAATAGCTGTGTAGTATTTAAGAATCCAAATGAATGCTCCATTTTAGACCAAGGATTGTATTCGGTGACTACCTTCAGAAAATCGCTGTGCCCTCGGTTGTCCATTTCACCTCAAGGAGGGTGCATGGATATAGAGTCTGGGTGGGCAGGTCAGAGTGAACTGGTTGCTGCTCAAGCCCATCCACTGGGTTTGCCTTATTTTTTCCGGGAAGAATAAGTAGCCTAGAGAGCCGAGTGAATTGTTGCAGAGAAGGCAGGAAACACCCTATTCTTAGTCCAACTTGCCTTTTTAGCTATCTCCCACCACCAGTGCCTGGCACAAAACCACTGTTCCCCAGCATTGTGATGAAAAACGATTCTCTCTGTGTGAGTGTTAAGAAGCTGTCCCCAGATCAAGGTCCTTTGTGTGATGCCGGGCAGATGGGGCCTCTTCTCTGAGGTTCGACCAGGTACTGCCAGGTTCTGTGTGAACTTGCATCGAAGTTGCGTGTTTGCAGCAAATCACTTCTGCTATGACAGTCATCTCTGTAATCCCGCATCTGCAGAAAAGCTTCCTTCCCTTATCCTTTGGGTTACTCAACACTCCTCTTACTGGTGGAGTCTTCACCGCCACCACACTCCTCTGAGATGTTGTCTCCCCTTCCTCAATTTTCATATAACGTCATGAAGAAATACCACTCTGTCAACACTTTTGTGTAGATGGCTTTATCCATATCCCTCTTAATAGTAACCAAACTAAAACATACCCTCCCATTCTCTTAAATGAGATATATTTATTCCCCCACATTTCTCAAAATAAGAGGGAGGGCTGGCATTCTCCCATTACTGCATCAAAACCTGGGTTTTTCCACCATGTCTAATATTTTTATTAGAAGTCTTATTCTCCATCAAGACTCAAGCTATTTAGCATGACCTCTTCCATCACCTCAGTCCTGCTATCTGTCTTCATTCCCTTCATTTACTAAGACTTCTGCATCTGGAGACAGCCTTCCTCTTCTTACCAGTTCCTGTCAAGGATTTGGTTTCAAATCTTTTTAGTTACAGAAATTTTGTCTTGGCAGTCCCCTATTTCAAGTTGAATAATTCGTTAACCAATGTATTAATTAGTTCATTTGCTGATGCAATCACTCATTTAAATATTTAGTAAGCATCCAGTATATGCTAGTACCTGTAAAAGTAGTGGGTATTATTGTTCACAAGGAACAAGACGAACAGATACCCTGCTTTCGCTGAGCTTGTGTTCTAGTGGAGAGGATATAGATAATTAGGGGGAAAGTCCTCAAGTGATGTAGGTAATTAAAATGGAATCATGTGCTGCAGAGTGTGCTAAGAAAGCCTCTATGTGGGGAGGACATTTAAGCAGAAATGGGAATGCCAAAGGCTCTGTGTGTAAGGGAGCTTAGTATTCTGTGGTCAGAAAGACAGTCAGAGTGATGTGGGCACGGAGGGCGAGAAGGAAGGCAGAGCTTCAGGTGGAAGGCCATTTAGGGGCTTTGTAGACCAGAGTATGCAGTTTACAATCCCGCCCGGAAACGTACAGACTGACCTGCATCCTCACCTATTATCCTGTCAGCTTGTGTCTCCAGACACCACCTGCTGGGGTTGCCACCACTGCACGCCCTCAATCACAGATCTCCCAGGTAAGATGATCATTCTGTTCTTATTACAAGTTTCCATAATTATTAGCTCAGTTGGTAAAGAATCTGCCTGCCATGTAAGAGACCCGGGTTCGATTCCCAGGGTGGGAAGATCCGCTGGAGAAAGGATAGGCTACCCACTCCAGTATTCTTGGGCTTCCCTTATGGCTCAGCTGGTAAAGAATCTGCCTACAATGTGGGAGACCTGGGTTCGATCCCTGGGTTGGGAAGATCCCCTGGAGAGGGGAAAGGCTACCCACTCCAGTATTCTGGCCTGGAGAATCCCATGCACTGTACAGTCCATGGGGTTGCAAACAGTCAGACACGACTGAGCAACTTGCACTTCCATAACTATGAGTCCAGCTACTGCCTGCCAGCCTGACTTTCCTCCCAGCCCCTGCATTTGAGTCTAGTACCCAGACATGCACCCCACCACCTCTGCAACAGTGGGCAGTTCTAGTTCTGGGCCTATTGAAGATTGTCCAGCCCTTTATACCCAGCTCTATTCTGAGAGGACATTGCTTAGTTCAGCCCTTAGAGCACGTAGAGTAAATAGTAATTCAAGAAGATGCAAGAATTTTCTCTAAGACTACCCTGAATAATATCTGAAAGACCTTTGTTGTGGTGGTGTGTGTGCTCAGTCATGTCCAACTCTTTGTGACCCTGTAGACTGTAGTGTGACAGGCTCCTCTGTCCATGGGATTTCCCAGGCAAGAATATTGGAGTGAGTTGTCATTTCCTCCTCCAGGGGATCTTCCCAATCCAGGGGTCAAACCCACATCTCCTGAGTCTCCTTCATTGGCAGGTGGCTTCTTTACCACTGAGCCACTTGGGAAGCCATGAAAGACCTTTATAATTTTGAAAATCTGTAATTTAGCACCAGTTTATTTAACTTTTAAGAAAACGAGTGAGAGATTCTCATGTTAAACACAGTGAAAAGCCAGTGGCTATGAGTTTTGTTCTGTTTTGTTAACTGTAGTACTTTGTTTCTCAGCACTATCATTACCAGTGTCAGACATGGGTTTCAGAGACCACAGAACATTTCTCAGAAAAGAAAGCAAGAGGAAACTCTTGAAAGAAAAGGCATATTCACACTGTGCACGTGAAAGTTCTTTTCAGTCATCCTCAAGTAAACTGGATCTCAAACATTATTCTCTGTAGCACTCATGAGAACTTAAGCTAATTGTATGGTCCTGCTTGGAATACAACTGCTAGATTCTAGCAAAGTGTCAGTCCTGGCCACAAGACCCACAAGAGTAAGATCAAATTAAGGTCTGCAATGTGCAAGATACAACTTTAGATGCCAAAATGACAAGTAAGGGCTTCCCTGGTGGCTCAGTGGTAAAGAATCTGCCTGCCAATGCAGGAGACGTGGGTTTGATCCCTGTTCCAGGAAGATCCCACTTGCCATGGAGCAACTAAGCCCGTACACCACAACTGTTGAGCCTGCACCCTAGAGCCTGGGCACCACAGCTACTGAAGCCCGCACACCCTAGAGCCTGTGCTCAGCAACAAGAGAAACCACTGCAGTGAGAACCACAACTAGAGAAAAGCCCACACACACAGCAAAAAAGACCCAACACAGCCGAAAATACATACATAAATGAAATTTCTTTTACAAACCAAAATAACAATTTAGAAAGTCTGACATTCTTAGCCTATACATTTCTGCATGTGCAATATATTTTTTATGTTAAGAAATGTATTGAAAATTTGGGATGTGTTATTATATGATTTCTGAGTGTCTATTTAAGTTATTCCTCTGGAAGTTATGAAGCAGAAAGAAGGAAAGACCAGACCTCCTCCTTAGTACAGGACTGTCATTTGTTAAGTAGCAATCCCATGACATTTCAAATACCTTTTAATGGATAGTTTCCCCTTTTCTTAACATGAATTTCCTAAACCTATCACAAAAGTTTAAGTATTCTGTGATCCCTCCAATTGTTTTTCTTATGGTAGATGATTATGTTAATTCTGAGGACCTAGGTGTAGCCAGTCTTTGTTGTCACCACCATCACCATCATCTGATACCATAAAAAGCTATTAAAGTCCTGGTTTTCCTTCCAAGGTTCTTAAGACCTTCAACTATTAGGAATCCTGGTAAACATACATTCCACTGTGTTTCCTCATAGGCTCAGATAGCTATTTTAGAGGTGATTTTAACCTGGGATACAGTTCACTGCCAATGGTCATTTATACTTTGCTTTACCACAAGCTCAGTTCCCCTGAACTCAAATTTGGCTTGCTAGTTTATGAAATATGACCAAAGATTTGGATTTTCAAAGATAATAATAATGAGTAACAAATAAGATTAAAGGATTAGGATAAAGAAAATGAAAGTAACTTAATAGGGGGAAATGTGTGCTTCTTCAAAGTATAAATGTCATATTGCAATATCTCAAAAATCTCAAAAAATTATTTAACAACTCATTGGAGAACTTAAACTGTTGTGAAAGATCTTCCCTAAAAGGATAAACCATGTGAAATATGCTGCATATTTAAAACATTCACAATCAAGGTGAGCTTCAGTTGTAGACTATTTATATAAATTATGGGCACCTATATAATAGAATACAGAGAAGATTCATATGATTGAGATGGATCTGTGTGTGGTGATATGGTTGAAAAGACAGAGTAGACATCGTAATTGAAAAAGGCAAGCAAAAACCCTGCTTGTCATACAATCAATCCGTTTGTGTAAAAATAAAGAAAAAAATTAAAGTTTATATATAGTATCTCATTTCTTAACACGCATATGTTATTTCAACAATTAAAAAATATTAATATAAAATGTCTTAATGTAATGAGAAGGTCTAAGGAACAACTCTGGGAAGAGGCTTTTTCACTCTTTCTCTCTTTGCATACAAGGCTCATATTAAGGGCTGATCCCTGAACCTGGAATCCTAATAACTCACCTCTTATTGCCCAAAGTAATAAATCCTAGTGAGAAACTGACTGTGATGCAAGAATATGGAAGATGAAGAACTGAGTATTTGAGAATTGAAAAATGTCAGAAATCAGTAGGAGGATAAAAGGAAAAGACCTGGTGAAGATGGGATTGGGTGGTATCTGTCCCGCCCTGGGGGATACAGAAGGGAGAGAGCCATCTGCCTCATTCAGACAAGGCTCCAGCTGTGCTCTGTAGAGTCTTCTTTGTGCCCACTGTTGGGACAGAGACAAGGCAGGCAGGAAAGGTGGGTGGAGAGGAAAGAAGGCGGGTGGGTGGCTGAAACTCACTAACCTTCTTCCCCACCCCCACCCCCAAAAAACTGAAAGTTCAAACCAGTCATGACATGGAGCTCACAATCCAGAATCTCTGGGTAGTGTGTGACAATCTCTACATCAGGTCTTCATGTGACCCCTTTGGTCCTCAGACTGTGAACTAAATAGATTAACCTGTTTCCCATAGTCAATGCCTAGTGAAGGAACAAGGTCAGGACAACAGCAGGAAACGCACCATTCTGAAAGGGCAAAATGGAAGTGAGCAGCAGCCACCAACTGACCTGTTTTTTTAATTCTTAATTACCTCTGGGCAAGAACTAGGTCTTCCCGGGTAGCCCAGTCAGTGAAGAATCCACCTGGAATGCAGGAGACTCGGCTTCAATCCCTGGGTCAGGAAGATCCCCTGGAGAAGGAAGTGGCAACCCACCCCAGTGTTCTTGCCTGGAGAATCCCATGGACAAAGGAGCCTGGCAGGCTACAGGCCATGATGAAGCGAGAGTCGGACATGACCTGGCGACTTGATGACTAAACCACCACCAAACCCCATAAAGGTCCCTACCCTGGGAACTGCAAAATGCTATTTCATTCTCAAGACTTGACTCTCTGAGAGGCTGTCTGTCATTGTCTTCAGCTAAATACTTAGTGGGCATTTGCCCTTGATGGCTGAGTAGTTTTCTCAGTTCATGTGCTCCTTGTACAATGTTGGAATTCTTAGTTCATGTGCTGCTTGTACAATGTTGGAAGACCACAGGTCCAGTTGGGATTGTGTCCCTCTGGCTCAAATGTCTTTCAAATTTTCATAAGCTTCTTTTTTTTTAATTCAGTAAACTATATATATTTGTCAATACCTATGCTCATAGTTGTTTTAAAAACATGTTTTTCACATCTACTATAGTTTTTTGCTTTCTTGTTCCATTCTCTCTCTAGAAATAGACAAAGGTATAGACTATAGATATAGATACAAGCTGTCTCTTTCTTGCCATTATAGGTACCCTGAATAAACATGAGACTATGTTTTTTAGAGAAAAATTGTACTTTGATGTCTGTCCCAGCTCTCTATCCTGTTGAATATCTTAGTTTTATCTTTGCCTTGGAGTTGCTTAATTTACTGAGAGGTGTTATCAATAGATGTGGAGACCATTCAGTTTGGCCTTTCCCCAGATCTATTTTAATGGACTTTGTCTTTTGAGGTTTCCTCAATTTTTCTCTTAGTACATGGAGACTGTTACCAATCAGGTTTTCCAATTTTTCAAAGTTCAGTTTTGTGAAATATCTCTTTTCCTTTTAATTTCTGCTTACAAATCAGCCAATTTCTTTTTTGAGGTTATAAAGCCTTGCCAAAACATATCCAGTAGCAACCAACACACTAGAAGCACTGTTTTCCAGTCATTTCCCCCAGAGTCACATTTTGTAAGCTACATAATCTTCTTTCCAAGTTAATACAGGAGTCAGTTTATCAACAGCCATATAAGATGCATCGCCATCTCTCTAGCCTGCATTACCAGTTTCCATTCTGTCTGTTCACCACTAGACTGCTATGTTATTGCCATGTATTTTAGGAAAGGAAGTGAAACTTCTTTCAGTTCAGTTCAGTCGCTCAGTCGTGTCCGACTCTTTGCAACCCCATGAACTGCAGCACACCAGGTCTCCCTGTCCACCACCAACTCCCAGAGTTTATCCAAACTCATGTCCATTGAGTCAGTGATGCCATCCAACCATCTCATCCTGTCATCCCCTTCTCCTCCTGCCCTCAATCTTTCCCAGCGTCAGGGTCTTTTCAAAAGAGTCGGCTCTTCGCATCAAGTGGCCAAAGTATTGGAGTTTCAGCTTCAACATCAGTCCTTCCAATGAACACCCAGGGCTGATCTCCTTTAGGATGGATCTCCCTGCAGTCCAAGGGACTCTCAAGAGTCTTCTCCAAC
Organism: Budorcas taxicolor; assembly: GCF_023091745.1. Classification (NCBI taxonomy): domain Eukaryota; kingdom Metazoa; phylum Chordata; class Mammalia; order Artiodactyla; family Bovidae; genus Budorcas; species Budorcas taxicolor. The sequence goes on from NC_068918.1 coordinate 25,847,406, forward strand.
ACCACAGTTCAAAAGCATCAATTCCTTGGCACTTGGCTTTCTTTATAGTCCTATTCTCACATCCATACATGACTACTGAAACTTCTTTAAAGAATCTAATTATAGAATAAAGAAAAATAGTTCTTTCCCTTTAGATGCTGCCCCCAGCTAAGCTACAAAGAGAATCCCTCCCGTAAGTAATTCACTTATGTGTGAATATGAGAGGAAGGTGGAGAAATGGGACAAATAGTGAGGATGAGAAAAGATGATTTTTATTATGGAAATGCCCTGTTCTGGTAGCAACATCTGATCAGAACCAGACACAAAGCTTTACCTAACTGCAAGGGAAAGAATATGTATCGTCTTCTCCCAGGCCTTAGAGGCAAAGAGAACTGAACATGGGACACGTCTACCAGATCTTCCACGACTAGACTCTCAATTCCCTCACCCATCCCTTGACTATTTTTAGCCTCATATTCGTTTCCTTGTTACACATGACAGTTTTGTAACCTCCTATTTGCTGCTTGCTATGTCTTTGGCAATGGACAGGGAGGCCTGGCGTGCTGCAATTCATGGGGTCACAAAGAGTCGAACACGACTGAGCAACTGAAATGAACTGAACTGAACTGATGTCTTTCAAATCCCCAACTAGATTATCCATTTCATGAGGGCAAGGACCATGCTTGATTTAATCCCTATCTGTTTACAACGGTCTTAGTGTAGTACCCAGAACATTATCAGTGTTCAATAAATATTTGTGGTACTAATGGGTTAATCAGTGAGTGAATGGATGAGAAGCAGACTTTGATGTCTCTGTTCTCACTGCAAAGTCAGCACCACGCCTGCTTTATTCAGTTCAGAACTTGATTCCTTCTGTGCATGTCATTCAGCTCAGAATAACATAAAGATCCATGAATTGCCAACCTTCTAACAGACAGTACATAAGTCTATCCAGATAGGAGCAAGGCAACACCAGGAAGAAGACAAGGCCATACCGGGGCAGGTCCCGATACAGCTGTAGGGCTGCCTAAACACCCACTCCCACCCTCTTTCCTCAGAGTCTCCAAACCACAGAGAGGGCTGGTAGGGCTGCAGGTCTTGGCGGAGCAGGGACTTTCCCATGACTTCCTGCTGCCCTCCTTCCTGCCCAGCTCAGTTTGTTTACTCAGCAGAGTTCTCTAGGATGTAGTGGTTAACTTTCCCACTATCTGCCCCATTTCTGCACCATTGTCTCATACCTATGGTCATGCTTATGTTCGGTAACTGTCGTGTCTGACTCTTTGCAAGCCTGTGGACTGTAGCCTGCCAGTCTCCCCTGTCCGTGGAATTCTCCAGGCAAGAATACTGGCATGGGTTGCCATTTCCTCCTCCAGGGGAACTTCCTGACCCAGGGATAGAACCCGAGTCCTCTGCATCTCCTGCATTGGTAAGCGGGTTCTTTACCACTATGCCACCTGGGAAGCCCCTCCCATACACATGCATCAGTGAATTACTTAGAGGAGGGATTTTTCTTTGTAATTTAGCTGTAGACAGCAACCAAAGGCAAATAACTCCCCCCCCCCCCCCCCCCGCTATTCTATTGTTATATTCCTTAAAGGAATCCTTTCTTGGAAGCAATGAACCAAACCTGAGTAGGTTTCCTTGACACCTGGACTCAGAGCTTGACTGTTTCTGACTCTGCTTTGGCACACTACCTTGACCTCTCCCAGCAGTGACAGGCACCTGCAGTACTTCCCTAATTAAGTTAAGTCTGACTATTATACTCTTCTGGCTCTCCTCCTAACTCGATGACTTCATCTGAATCTCCTTCCCAGACTCCTCCACCTCCCAACCAGGATATTAGTCCTCACTGAAGTTCACTCCTTTCTACACAAAGTGCCTGTGTAATCCCCTCTTGGTGCCACCACTAACTACATATCTCTCATCTGTAAAATGAAAATAATAACATTACCTGCCTGAGTGGGTTATTGGGTAGATAAAGTGGGTCGTTACAACTAACATTCTTAGAACAGTGCCTAAAGTGAAAGTGAAGTCGCTCAGTCGTGTCCGATTCTTTGAGACCCCATGGACTGTAGCCTGCCAGGCCCCTCCGTCCATGGGATTCTCTAGGCAAGAGTACTGGAGTGGGATGCCATTTCCTTCTCCAGGGGATCTTCCAAACCCAGGGATCAAACCCAGGTCTCCCGCATTGCAGGCAGACACTTTACCCTCTGAGCCACCAGGGAAGCCCAAAACAGTGCCTGGCACCTAGCAAATGCTCAAAAAGTGTTGTCCATTATCCTTACTCTCCTTTCACTTGACCGTGACAATCCCAACTGTGTTTTACCATTTCCAAAATCTTCATCCCCTGCCCCTTCTTTTCCTAAGTTCTGGATAGGTATTTCTGATTGCCTAGTGGATATTTTCACTTAGAGGTCCAGCAGTCGACTCCAATCCAAAACAGAACTCACTTTTCCCTAAGACTTATTTCTCCTCCAGAGTTTTGAGGCTATCAGTCTTTCAAGCTAGAAAACTCAGGGTCAGCTGTGGGTGCCACTCCATCTCCTGTGCAGCTCCATTCTTCCTGAGGACCATTTCTCAAACTGGACCTCTTCATCATCCTTGAAAGTGGACAGGCCCTTATACCTCATCCCATTCTAGTTTCTGCCACACAATCCTGGTAGAGTTAACTTCCTGAAAAAGGAATCTGAATATAACCTGGAAACTGTTATGCACTTGTGAATAGAGTTAAAAAAAGAATCATAGTACTACTGTTCATATTATGCAAAAACTGGTTAAAAAATCAAAGAACAAATATCAAACAACAGCAGACGAGATAAACTGTGAAATATTCAAACAAGAATACTGTATGGCAATGTAGAAGTTCAGTTCAGTTCAGTCGCTCAGTCGCGTCCGACTCTTTGCGACCTCATGAGTCGCAGCACGCCAGGCCTCCCTGTCCATCACTATCTCCCGGAGTTCACTCGAGTCCGTGATGCCATCCAACCATCTCATCCTCGGTTGTCCCCTTCTCCTCCTGCCCCCAATCCCTCCCAGCATCAGAGTCTTTTCCAATGAGTCAACTCTTCGCATGAGGTGGCCAAAGTACTGGAGCTTCAGCTTTAGCATCATTCCTTCCAAAGAACACCCAGGTCTGATCTCCTTCAGAATGGACTGGTTGGATCTCCTTGCAGTCCAAGGGACTCTCAAGAGTCTTCTCCTACACCACAGTTCAAAAGCATCAATTCTTCAGTGCTCAGCCTTCTTCACAGTCCAACTCTCACATCCATACATGACTACTGGAAAAACCCTAGCCTTGACTAGACGAACCTTAGTCGGCAAAGTAATGCCTCTGCTTTTGAATATGCTATCTAGGTTGGTCATAACTTTTCTTTCAAGGAGTAAGCGTCTTTTAATTTCATGGCTGCAGTCACCATCTGCAGTGATTTTGGAGCCCCCCAAAATAAAGTCTGACACTGTTTCTACTGTTTCCCCATCTATTTGCCATGAAGTGATGGGACCAGATGCCATGATCTTCATTTTCTGAATGTTGAGCTTTAAGCCAACTTTTTCGCTCTCCTCTTTCACTTTCATCAAGAGGCTTTGTAGAAAGATACTGCTATAGCAACAATCAACAAGGATGAATCTTAAAAACATAATGTTGAACAATAGAAATCAAACACAAAGAATATATTCAGTATGATTCCATTCATAAAAAGTTCAGAAACAGAAGCTTCACTTTCTGAAGACGTATATACAAGTGACTAAAGAGAAAAAGAGGTGATTAAGAATCACAAGGAGGGCTTCCCTGCTGGCACAGTGGTAAAGAATCTGCCTGCCAGTGCAGAAGACAAGGGGTCGATCCCTGGTCCTGAAAGATCCCACATGCCTTGAAGCAACTAAGGCCTTGTGCCGTAGTGTGTGAACCTGTGCTCTAGAGCCTGGTAACCACAACTACGGAGCCCACAACTGCAACTACTGAAGTCTGAACACTCTAGAGCAAGCTCCATAGCAAGAGAAGCTACTGCAGTGAGAAGACTGCTCATCGCAGCTAGAGAGTAGCCCCTGCTCACAGCAACCAGAGAAAAGCCCCATGCAGCAATGAAGACCCAGCATAGCCAAAAATAAAGTAATAAATAAAATTTAAGATACTGCATTTAAAAGAAAACAAAACAGAAACCCTTCCCTGAAAGCCATCAGCGAAGTAAGGTCCTAAAAAAAAAAAAAAAGAATCACAAGAAAGGTGGTTGTTGTCTTGAGGGCTTGAGAGGGATTATGGCTAGGGTTGGGAGATGGGGTAGGGTGTTTCCAAGGTTATATTTCTGTACCAGGATACAGGTTACAAAAATTTCTGCTTTATGATTATGTTTACAAGGTATGTTTGATTTAGTAGTCTTCTGACCATAGATTATATTTCTCAACTTGTAAGTCAGGGAAAGAAAGAAATCTAATTACGTTATTTTCCAGTTGAAAACACACACTGCTCCCAGTTGTCAGGATAAGTTGCATACTCCCCGTGTTAGCACAGAGGCTCTTCCAAGTCTTGCTCCAGCCATCTCTGCCCCACTTCACCCCATGTACCTCAGTTTCCGACAGCACTGGCCCCCCAACATTCCTGTACTTACATGACATGGTCTTCTTTAATTCTCTGCCTTCTCACTTGCTGCCTTAAATGGCATTTGCCAGTTCTTCACCTGACAAACTCCTCTTCTTTAATACTCAGCCCGATGTCATCTCTTCATTGAAACTACCTTCAGAACCTCAAGAGTTTAGTGGTAATGTTTCTTTGCTCCTGCTCTATATAAGATAGTTCTGCGATCATTCTTAACTAATGTGGTTATTACAACAGTCCCTTCCAGAGTTCTGTCTCCGCTACTAACCTGAGAGCTCCCAGAATTCCTCCCCTAATCATCACTGCATCCTTCAATAAATCCTCATTCCCTGTCTACAACTCTCCCCTCACACCTGAGCCAGCCCTCACCGCATTGCATATGTGCTTTATCTCCTTACAGAGCTGTCTCAACCTTTGTCACACAATGCTTGTATTAAAAAATAAAATAGGATAGTGTAAAGAACCCAGCACAGCATTTAGAACATTTTAGTTTCACAAATTACACTTTGTAAAAGACTTTTTAACAGTGGTGACTCAGACTTGGGCTAGAGGGCGCTAATTTACCACATAATAGGTTTATTGTGCTCTACCGGCATTTACACTTGACTTAACTCATCTAAGTGGAGAAGGAAATGGCAATCCACTCCAGTACTGTTGCCTGGAAAATCCCACGGACAGAGGAGCCTGGTAGGCTACAGTCCATGGGGTCGCAAAGAGTTGGACACGACTGAGCGACTTCATTTTTAACTTATCTAAGGGCATCCCTTGTGACTCAGCTGGTAAAGAATGCGGGAGACCTGGGTTTGATCCCTGGTTTGGGAAGATCCCCTGGATGAGGGAAAGGCTACCCACCCCAGTATTCTGGCCTGGAGAATTCCATGGATGTCTATGGGCTCACAAAGAGTCGGACACGACTGAGCAACTTTCACTAACTCTTCTAAACAAGAACCGAAGGAAGAATCAGATATTTAGTAAGCAAGCTATCAGGCGTCTTTATTCAAAGAGATAATATAATTTAAAAATGTAAGTCTATAACTCACTTGAGAGTATTTAGGGGAAGAACAATCCAACAGTCATATTGATGGCATCATAAACCTATATCCCTAACCTGGGGATGGTCCAACTGGCAGTAGAAAAGTCAAAATAAGCAATGATGACTTAGTGCCTTCACCTGCGCTGAAGTGAAGACATGCCAAGCAAGGTGTTTCCTCAACAACAAAATGGGAGGGCTGGACTAGACCATCTTTGGGGTCCCTTTTAACTCTAACATGCTATAACACATAATTCTAGCCTTTTAAAGAAACAGCCATGGCCTCCAAAAATACAAACAATCAAGAAGTGACAAAATTCAATCAACAGTGAAAAACAGAGAATTCTGACAATCTGTCAAAACAGAAGACAAAAGTTCCATTTTTCTTCTTCTATATAAGGCTGAGATTTAAAAAAAAAATCAATGTGACAAAGGACTGGAAGTCTAAGAGATGTATTGTTTGCGAAAGAGAGGTTTTTTAGCTTCTTCTATATCTCCACTATTGACAATAGCTATTGTCAATAGTTATTTCAGCCAAATCTTTGTCATCTTTAGGAAAAGGTGGTTTATATTGTAGAGGCCAGCCAACCAAAAGCACTAGTTTTACAATGACTTTATTGATTTCAACCACCTGAAAAACCACAAGCATCTATGATTAAAGTAAAAATCCAGGAAACAATACTGAATTAAAGATGGAAGTGAAGAAATTGGTAAATAATTTGTTTTATGTTTATAAAACTCTTCTACTTTGGAAGAATCAAAATAACTCACAGTTCGAGTGCAGGATGAGACTAGAAATAAAAAATAAAAGTCTGATTTTGAGTTGATTGTATAGCTTATACTCTCTGTAAACCATCCTGCAGGGTCCTGAACTATGACAGAGTTGTAGTGATTTCTAAATTATGGGGATGTTCTTCATTATTATTTGAAGATTTGAGTTCCAGTTTTCTCTTTTCTAAAATGAGGGCAGAGTGATGAAGTAATAATGACATTGGATGTAGAAATATTACCAGCTTATTTTTTTAAATAAATTATAGGGATGTCCTTTAGTCTGTCTTATTTAAAAAAAAATCTACTTTGACAAAAAAAATTTGCTTACTCTTCAGTTTCATAAGATTAAAGGTAAAAAATTTGTATATCAAAATATGTTTGATATAACTATACTGATAATTAATAGTTTAAACAACTATAATGTGACACTTTGAACATTCCAAATAATTAAAGGCAAATAGTAAAACATTGTTTTATATTGAACTTCATGCACTAGCCCATGAAAATTGCAAGCTGTATGGCTCTGGTCACATTCCTTAACCTCTCTGGGCCTAGCTTTCTACTGTATAAGACGGGGCTGTAGCTAGCATCTTCCTTCCGTCCTTACAGAATCAGCGTGCAGATGTGTGCAGAGTTCTTGCCTATTATCATCATTGCCATCCATATGCTTTAATATAATAGCAGTATAAACATGGACTAGGCAATGTTTTCAAGAATCTTAGCATATTTTATAAAATAAGCCTAGCGTGTGGGCTCTTTGCTGCTAAGTCGCTTCAGTCGTGTCCGACTATGTGTGACCCCATAGACAGCAGCCCACCAGGCTCTCCCATCCCTGGGATTCTCCAGGCAAGAACACTGGAGTGGGCTGCCATTTCCTTCTCCAATGCATGAAAGTGAAAAGTGAAAGTGAAGTCGCTCAGTTGTGTCCGACTCTTAGCAACCCCATGGACTGCAGCCCGCCAGGCTCCTCTGTCCATGAGATGTTCCAGGCAAGAGTACTGGAGTGGGGTGCCATTTCCTATTTAAAAAAAACCCCACAAAATTTGTTTTACAGAACTATCAAATACTCTTTCATTCCCTATTTCTTCTTCTGGCATCTAAATTATTTTTTTAAATAAGAAATTACCTCTCCTCAGCAGTGAATTCACAAAGGTCCTCTCATCATCTATAAGGTTCTTAAAACATCCACTAGGCAACACAGAAACTCTATTTAGAAATAGAGGAAAACATGCAAAAACTTATACAAGATCCTCCCCTTGCCAGAGTCTTTTTCAGGAAGTCGGGTGTACCCTGAGGTGCCAAGGTGCGACTCTCCATGGTGTAGGTGTGGCTGTAAAGCCAGATGAATAACCCACGCTTGCAGCCACACTGCCTGCCCACATTCCTGGTGCCCACGCCACATTGTCCTATGTTCTCTAGGAAGTCAGCTGTGCCGGCATAGCCTCGCTCCCTAGATTGCACAATGACATGAACTCAAAAGGCATTCTCATAGATAATAGCTGAAGCTTACCAAGAGGCTGCTGATTACTGGTGGTTTACAACATCCCACACTAATGGTGTGTTATTTCAAGTTGTGCTTTGACATCTGGGCTTTCAATCCCATGTGGGACCACCGTATATGTAATGGCCATACAGCAGCTGCAAGTGTATCTTGTTCACATCTGTCTTTCTCATGTACCCTGTCCTGAAGATTGCTTTTTAGGGCCACCACGTAACCCAGAGTGTTACGTGGATCTAATGTGTGGGAGGTTAATGATATCAGCTCACGGTAACAGCTGGAGCTTTGTATGTGAAGGTCTTGGGAGGCTGCAGTCTTCTGTGCTCCATTCATGTATTCAGTCAATCAATTCATCAAGTATCTTCTAGGTACCATGTATGTGCCAGGTACTGTGTTAGAACCACGTATATACAATAAGCAAGAGAGTGTAGTCCAGCGAGGAAGACAGATGGAGTAGCAATTTTAATGATCTCTTTATGTCTCTTAAGTGTGACTCAAGGGCAGTATTCAATAACAGCAATGTTTTAAATTATTATTGGAATTTGTTTTCAACTTTGACAAAAAGTTCTATGAATTCATCTTTCAAAATAATCATATTTTCCTCTCTTCACATTTTTTTTGTATTAAGAACAGAGCTTTAAATATACACAGGGCTCTAAGAATTCTCCTCAGAACCCTAACAAATATCATGGATCCGTTCTTCTGTCAGTAAAATAAATTCCTCAAAGAGTGGGGTGAGGGAGCTAAGAAATCAAGAATATCTCACAGGAAGGCAATACATGGGGATTTCTTTTCTTTCACCTGTTATCTCTTATCCTGGACAAAATTGTAAAAGTGGTAAATAATAAATGCTGAAAAATGGGAAAAAAATGGAAAGTAGGGGAAATTTACAAGATGTTCCCTTCAGAAAGGTATTTCCAGTATCCTGCTATTACCACTTCTTTGAAAGGAAAAGAAGGTACCTAAACCACTGCCAACTCTTGCTCAGAAACTAATTCATAAATATATACTAAAATCACTTTTCATTTTTTGATGTGAAAAGTGATGGGCTGATTGAAGTGTTTTTGGAAGCTCGTGCCTTGAAGTCTGCCTTCAACCAAAACCTCAAAAGCCCATCCCCGATCATCGATGTTTCCTTTGAGATTCACCGTTGAAATCGTATGATTCTCTTGTAACGGAGGCTTCCCAGACACGTAGAAGAAGCAGTACTTCAGTTTTTCTCATTTAGAAGGTACTGCAACTGCCTAGATTATTCAAAATGTTCGTACAATTGGTGTTAATTTTTTTAATTAAAAAAATATTTTTAGGCCATGCAGTGGGCACGTGGGATCCAGCCGAAGATCAAATCCTCACCCCCTGCACTGAAAGTGTGGAGTCAACCACTGGTCCACTACAGAAGTCCCAACTGGTGTTATTTTTAAAAATTAAATGGAAAGAGAAGAAAGGAGCATCTGCTCCATAACCCTGCTTTTACCTTCTCAGTCTTGTTCCCCATCACCTTCTATTATTACTCACCCTGCACTCCAGGCACATCAGTCTGGGTGAAGTTCCTTAGACAAGCAGGCTGAAAATAGAAATGGCAGGAAAATTTGGACAATTTTCTGTTTATTAAGGGACAGTCAGGTGATTGGGGCAGAGCCAAGGCAGGCAGCCTGCTCTTCTATAGTAAATGAGACTCAGAGACAAATATCCTCAGTTCAGTTCAGTTCATTTCAGTTCAGTCGCTCAGTCGTGTCCGACAAATATCCTCAGGGCCCCTTGATTCATCATGTTTTATCAACATGCTCCCACAGAATAGACACTTCTTTGGTCAGATGTTTTGCCTATGAGCTGGGCCTTAAATATTCCCTCTCTAGACTTAGTCAAGGGAGTTGATTATCTCCTATCTAGACTGTTCGCCACAATACTCAGCACTACTTGACAGCATGTATTTTTTGTCATGATTGTTGCTCTTTGCTCCTCCCACCCACCCACTCATTCAAATCATCAGCTACACGATGTCCATGTTTTATTTTGTTGTTGTTCTCTACCAAACCTCCATTTCCTCAAGCAGTACCTGGCATGGCGTAGGTACCCAATAAACACACGTCACTGTCATTCTTGTCAACTCACCTGAAAGGGGATGTGGGGCTTCTAATTACACATACTGGATATGAACGAATTTATAATCCTTACTGAAACTCTATGCAATCCACTTAAGGGATTTTAAAAATGAAAAAGAGACTAGGAATGAGGACGTCAATAAAGACAATTCTGACTACGCATTACACCCTTCCCTTCTCCCATTTCCTTATCCTGTCTTTCCCTTCCCCTCACAGCACCTATTAGCTTTTAATAGATTATAAAATTTACTTATGAATTATGCAAACTTGTCAGACCCATTCCTAGAAAGTAAGTACCAAGAAGACAGGGATGTTTCTTTATTTCACTCACAGATGGAGTATTCTAAGCACTAGAACAGTGCCTCATAATTAGTGGGTACTCAAAAATATTTTCAGAGTGAATGAATGAAGAATACCCTCAGTGGGAGCTGAGGGTAGACGGGTGAATGGTAACTAAACAGGAGGCTGAAATCCACACAAGCAAGAAAATGGGATTTGAGTTGACAGAAACAAGCCAATTCACTCAGCAAAACAGCAAGTATGCTCAGGAATTGGTGCCTGTGGGTGTGGGAATGCAAGGGAGTGGAAAATGGAACCACAGCAGGCAGAGTTCACCTGGACGCCAGCGGAAGATGAGGCTCCGCTCGCTAGAGGGACTGAGAAGAGGATTGTGGTTTAAAGACACAGCACAACTGAGGGGAGGCACGTGCTTATAGAATGCTTGTCTACTTACAGAACACTGAGACTCTAGCCCCTTTCTCTGCTTGACTTTGAGAAAACAACAGTTAGGCCTATTAAGTGACTCCCTCCTCCAACATCTCTCCACTGAACTAACCAGAGAGGAGGCGAGAGACTTTGTCTCTAGTTAAAACTTATGTCCAAGAGAAAACTCAGTAACCGACTTTGCAATGGCAACAGCAGAAACTGGAAAGTCATGGACCCATGCCTTCACAACTCTAAGTTATTTCCAGAATAAATTGCTGGCAAAGTGATCAATCAAGTGAAGGAGAGAATAAATAATTGTTCAGAAATGGAAGGAGACAAAACTTTATTCCTCACACCTCCTTTCTCAGGAATCTCAAGTAAGATATGATACCTATCCTACCTGAGATAATATTTTGAGATATTACTACCTCAACAAGATATTAATAGAGAAAAAGGAAACACAGGGCCCAGGAAACAAAAGATATACACAGAAAAGAGGTGCAGAGAATCCTCAGAATCATGGAGAAATGTTTGACGACAACCATCATTCAAGGATGGTCCCAGGAACAAAAAGAACTGCCAGATGACTTAGATGTGATTGAACAGAATAAGATGCATGTTTACACTGGAAAGTCTGGAGATAAAATGACACTGCTTGATGACTAAGCAAATGTAAGAAAAAAAAAAAAAAGAAATAATCATTAACTCTGGGAAAACCAAAGTTGTATATCAAAGGAAGTAAGAACATGGCCAGCCCTTAAGTCATATTTACATAGTTTTGCCTATGCCCCAACCAGTAACACTGAAGAAGCTGAAGTTGAATGGTTCTATGAAGACCTACAAGACCTTTTAGAACTAACACCCAAAAAATATGTCCTTTTCATTATAGGGGACTGGAATGCAAAGGAGGAAGTCAAGAAACACCTGGAGTCACAGGCAAATTTGGCTTGTGACTACAGAATGAAGCAGGGCAAAGGCTAATAGAGTTTTGCCAAGAGAACACACTGGTCATAGCAAACACCCTCTTCCAACAACATAAGAGATGACTCTACACATGGACATCACCAGATGGTCAACACCAAAATCAGATTGATTATATTTGCAGCCAAAAATGGAGAAGCTCTATACAGTCAGCAAAAACAAGACCGGGAGCTGACTGTGGCTCAGATTATGAACTCCTTATTGTCAAATTCAGACTTAAATTGAAGAAAGTAGTGAAAACCACTAGACCATGCAGGTATGACCTAAATCAAATCCCTTATGGTTATACAGTGGAAGTGAGAAATAGATTTAAGGGACTAGATCTGATAGACAGAGTGCCTGATGGACTATGGACGGAGGTTCGTGACATTGTACAGAAGACAGGGATCAAGACCATCCCCATGGAAAAGAAATGCAAAAAAGCAAAAGGGCTGTCTGAGGAGGCCTTACAAATAGCTGTGAAAAGAAGAGAAGTGAAAAGCAGAGGAGAAAAGGAAAGATATAAGCATCTGAATGCAGAGTTCCTAAGAATAGCAAGGAGAGATAAGAAAGCCTTCCTCAGCGATCAATGCAAAGAAATAGAGGAAAACAACAGAATGGGGAAGACTAGAGATCTCTTCAAGAAAATTAGAGATACCAAAGGAACATTTCATGCAAAGATGGGCTCAATAAAGGACAGATACGGTATGGATCTAACAAAAGCAGTAGATATTAAGAAGAGGTAGCAAGAATACACAGGAGAACCATACAAAAGATATCTTCACGACCCAGATAATCACAATGGTGTGATCACTTACCTAGAGCCAGACATCCTGGAATGTGAAGTCAAGTGGCCCTTGGAAAGCATCACTATGAACAAAGCTAGAGGAGGTGATGGAATTCCAGTGGAGCTATTTCAAATCCTGAAAGATGATGCTGTGAAAGTGCTGCACTCAATATGCCAGCAAATTTGGAAAACTCAGCAGTGGCCACAGGACTGGACAAGGTCAGTTTTCATTCCAATTCCAAAGAAAGGCAATGCCAAAGAATGCCCAAACTACCACACAATTGCACTTATCTCACATGAGAGTAAAGTAATGCTCAAAATTATCCAAGCCAGGCTTCAGCAATACATGAACCATGAACTTCCAGATGTTCAAGCTGGTTTTAGAAAAGGCAGAGGAACCAGAGATCAAATTGCCAACATCCGCTGGATCATGGAAAAAGCAAGAGAGTTCCAGAAGAACATCTATTTCTGCTTTATTGACTATGCCAAAGCCTTTGACTGTGTGGATCACAAGAAACTGTGGAAAATTCTGAAAGAGATGGGAATACCAGACCACCTGACCTGTCTCTTGAGAAACCTGTATGCAGGTCAGGAAGCAACAGTTAGAACTGGACATGGAGCAACAGACTGGTTCCAAATAGGAATAGGAGTGTGTCAAGGCTGTATACTGTCACCCTGCTTATTTAACTTCTATGCAGAGTACATCATGAGAAACGCTGGGCTGCAAGAAGCACAAGCTGGAATCAGGATTGCTGGGAGAAATATCAATAACCTCAGATACGCAGATGACACCACCCTTATGGCAGAAAGTGAAGAGGAACTAAAAAGCCTCTTGATGAAAGTGAACGAGGAGTGAAAAATTTGGTTTAAAACTCAACATTCAGAAAACTAAGATCATGGCATCTGATCCCATCACTTCTTGGGAAATAAATGGGGAAACAGTGGAAACAGTGTCAGACTTTATTTTGGGGGGCTCCCAAATCACTGCAGATGGTGATTCCAGCCATGAAATTAAAAGATGCTTACTCTTTGGAAGGAAAGTTATGACCAACCTAGATAGCATATTCAAAAGCAGAGACATTACTTTGCTGTCTACTCATGCTATGGTTTTTCCAGTGGTCATGTATGGATGTGAGAGTTGGACTGGGAAGAAAAGCTGAGCACCGAAGAACTGATGCTTTTGAACTGTGGTATTGGAGAAGACTCTTGAGAGTCTCTTGAACTGCAAGGAGGTCCAACCAGTCCATCCTAAAGGAAATCAGTCCTGGGTGTTCATTGGAAGGACTGATGCTAAAGCTGAGACTCCAATATTTTGGCCACCTCATGTGAAGAGTTGACTCATTGGAAAAGACCTCTGATGCTGGGAGGGATTGGGGGCAGGAGGAGAAGGGGACGACAGAGGATGAGATGGCTGGATGGCATCACCAACTCAATGGACATGAGTCTGAGTGAACTCCAGGAGTTGGTGATGTACAGGGAGGCCTGGCGTGCTGCAATTCATGGAGTCACAAAGAGTCAGACACAACTGAGTGACTGAACTGAACTGAATATGCAAATACTGTCAGTAAAATAAATTCCTGACAGAGTGGGCCAGAAGTTATGATAGCTCTGTGAGAAGAAAGGTGGTGCATGAAACAAGTGTGAAGAAAGGGGAGATGAGTGAAAAAGCTAAATCCTCTTTTCATTGGTAGGAAATTTTACACTTTAACACAAACAAGGATGTAATGAACCCAACAGCTAAGATGATCTGAAATTGGTTACTTCCAGGAAGCAGGAATCTAGAGTGAAAAGAGAGAGGGCAGGAGGCTTTGAAAAATACAAGCCTTCTAGTGCTATTTTACTTTTCCAATCATGTGTGCTTATAACTTACAGAAAACAAACAGAAAGGAAAACCCCCCCGAAAGAAACTGCACTGCCAAGAACAGGAAAGTCATAATGTAACTTCATCAACTTTTATCTTGCATGGCAATTACATCTTGCTTAATAGGGTTTTAACCTGTAAAATAATTGATGACTGAAATTTAAATATTTAGACCATGTATTGGAATGCATGATTTCTCTGTCATTTACTGAAAACTCTTCAGTACTTCACTGTTATATAGTGTAAAGCACATATCTAGCTGAAACATTGCTGGAAAAACAAGTTATCTACGCCAATAAGCTAAATAAGCTGCAGAAACTGAATTCTTCTCTACGTGAACATAAAGAGGAATAATCAAGTGATTTGCCAACAGAAGTGATGTTAAGTACAGTAATAAGTAGATAAAACCTCCCTTTGCTTGAGTTTGTTTCTGCAGCTGGAGGCTCAATCTGATTGGTGACTTTAAGAAAATGTCAAACGTGAGAGTTGTGAGTTAAATTTTATTGGGGGCAACGTGAGGACCACAGTCAGGGAGACGGCACCCCAGAGAATTCTGAGAAACTGCTCCCAAGAGGCAGGGGGGGAAGATTCAGTATATATGTGATTTTGATGAAGGGGGATACTTGCCATCAAGCACATATTTTTCCAGATTTCTGCTACTCTCATGAAGCTTAGCTAGTCATGAGGAACAGTCATTACCATGAAGGATTTTAGTGCTTTTCTAGATGTGGGGAGATGTAAGAATTGGGTTCCTAAATCAGCTCCTGAAAATATCTAACTATCTGAAGACTTGTCTTGCCAATTTTTTCCAAGTATGGAGTACCTCTTCTCTCTCCACCCTGAACTCCTTTCAGGGGCTGTTGAAAATCAGCAGCTGCAGTAGCACGTGATTTAATCCTTGTAGAAGCAGGTAAGTAGGTAAGGCAGTGGCAAGTGACAATTTGTGTTAACAAGATCATCTCAAGCTTCTTTTTAAAGCACTGAACTCAGGTCTTCGTATACATTCCTTGCCCCTTTTATTTCCTGAATTACTCTAAGACACAGATGACCATATGTCCTAATTTTCCTAGAACAGTCTTGGAATCTTGTCTGCTTCTCTTTTAACTCTCAGAAGTGCCCAGTTGATCTTGATTTATATTTCTAACGAACAACATGCATTTACTTTTTATTAAGTAACAAACACACAAGCATTTCATAACTTGTTTGCTCTCAAAAATTTGGAGAAATTTCCAATTCTTTTGTGGTGGTTTGTGAACTGTCAAATTTTTTTTTAAAGCAGGTTAAGTTGTACTATAAATTTTTCTTCTTAAAAAATTAAACAGTGTATATGTTAAAACTATTTTCTAGTAACCTTGGAACAGTTGGTACTTCTTAAAAACTATGACTAAAACCTTTGCGGCAGAATTAAATTCAATATTCTAGGTGACATAATAGATTCTATTAAAACAGTTTAAGAATGTCTTCCAGTTGACTTTATTAACAGTTATAACAAGGATCTCAAAAGACTTCTCTCAGCAAATAGGTCTCATCCATCATTATGGCTGTTAAGAACCTAATCAGTTACCACCCAGGAAACATGCCTCTTCCACTACACAGACAAGCTCTGTAGGCTCAAGATGCCCAAATTTTCTTTAGGGTGAGGACACCAAGTCCTGCCAATCCTCTGAAGAAAGTTCCATGTGATCCAGTAAGCCTGAAATACTCCTTTCACAGTGAGCAGTGCTGAAACAGATTTCATAATGAATTACTCAGTTTCAAGAGAGATTTAACATCGCTTGTTTTTCTGGAAGATAGAGAGTTTCTTAGTTTTATTCAAATATGCAGTATCCCTGATATAAAGCATGTCTCGTTATGAAGAGCTGTGATCTGTCTTAGCATTTTTTTTCTTGCTTTGCCACTTAAGTCACTGACTGTGGAAATTTCTTTTCAATTAAAATAAATACAAGATCCACTAGAAGGAAAACAAATCCTGTAATTTTGTTTTCAAGATATGGAATTACTGCATTTTTAAAAGTTGCTTTATAAGTGAGCTTATGTATTATACTGGATCATGCTATGGGGACAAATTCACTGCCTGCCCTAAGCTAGTGAAAACAAAAGGAAAGCACTTTTCATCTCTATGAGAAAGTATGCCTGAGTTTTCGGGTCTGAGATCAGGTTTGCTTGGTAGCCTCAAAGAGCAATTTACCCTGTTTTTCAAAATTTGCTTTTGATCATTTCAGACAATTCATCCTTTCTGAATGAGAAAGAGTAGAAGAGAGGAATGTCGAATGAGGTTAAGTAAACGTAGAATCTGTCACATAAAGCAAGTTTAAAACCCTGTAACAGCATCCATGCAGGACAAACGGAAGCATTATTCTTTTGAAAACATTATTCTTTCAAACAGTGTGTAATGACATCCTCCCCAGAGATTTCTTCCATGAAAGAAAAAAAAAAAAAAAAAAACTTCCTCAGAAGTCATTTTCTAGATTTCCAGTATGAGTGAAGCACAGTGAAAAGTCAGACTTGTGGGTTTTTTTAGTGTAAGAAGATTCAAAATTAAAACTGAGAAAAGGGGCTCATAAGTTTCTCCACGTTCTCGTTTTCTGTTACTTATTAGTATTTCCATGAACCAAAAGGACATGTACAAGGAAAAGATGGTCATTATTACCTTAGATTTGTATCAGCAAATGTATTCTTATTATAAACTTGAGCCAAACATATTCTCTGTTTTCGAGGGAGAAATATAGAAGACTCAAATATGCTAAATGTAAGACAATCCACTCAAGTTCCTTTTAAGTATATCATTTTCTTATGCTGAAATAACAATCTGTGGAATACATATCCGGTAGTCAGTACTGCTATTACCTCCTGAGGACTTAATCACAATTCGAAAATTTTATGTTTTAAAAGTTTGGTACTGGGATTCCCTGGTGGTCCACTGGTTAAGAATACATCTTGGAGTGCAGGGGACATTGGTTCGATCCCAGGTCTGGGAAGATTCCATATGCTTCGGGGCAACTAAGCCCGTGCACCACAACGACAGAAACCTGAGGGCCCTAGAGCCTCTGCTCTGCAACAGGAGAAGCCACCACGATGAGAGGCCTGCACACTGCAACCAGAGAGCAGCCCTTGCTCTTATTTAATCAAAATTTTTAAAATAGTTTTTTAAAGTTTGATATTACCTAAATATCAGAATTTGGCTTTTGTTTAGCTGTTTAAAATATGTTTAAACAACAAAAAAGAAAATAAGCAACTTATTTTGCTTATTCCAACTTATGCTTAATTAATGCAAGTTCAAATAAACAGTTTTCTTCAAAGATTTCAAAACTCTTGAATACATGTTGAATGGAATGGAAATGGAATGGAATGGAAAAAAGAAAGACACTGCAGAAAAGTCACAATTATGATGTTTATTTAGCAAAATAAACTTAGAGAAAGTTTTCTATTAAAAAAAAAATGAGAATTATATTCAAATTTTAGCTTCCCCATCTTCTTTGGTATTGAAATCAACAGTCAAATATTAAATATTTTATTTTGTAGTTAGTCATTGGGTCTGTAACAGTTTTCCATAGAAGGAAAATAGGAAACTAAGTTACCTGTAATTGTTTTACTTATTGAACAAACAATGGATGTGTAAAAGCAGTCAATTATGTGTATGCATAAATCAACATCATCAAGGAAACGTTCATTCACTAATATATGTTTTCTCCTAGAGATATATCTCAAGTTTTTAACAACCTTTTGCCATTATTTTACCATATTATCTAAACTGTAACCCAATATGCAGACACTGTTATTCACATGATTTTTTCTCCAAGGAAGTTGACACCATCATAACCGGGACTTACCAACACTTATTTTTAATATGATTACAACATTAAAAAACTTTCTGTATTTTTCAGAATTCTGTGTCTCAGTCTTTCCATAAAATAGTATCTGGAGAGTGCTAATAGCATTAAATTAATATTAATAAAATCCAATTCTATCTAAGTCTCTTTCTCTTAAGAAGAAACAGTACTTAAAACCAGACTTTTTGTTCTTTTAAGAGTAGTATTATATGGATTCCTAATTCAGCCAAGCCAAACATTTCCAGAAACACCATGTGGCAATCAAGCTACCCTTATTTCTAATTCTTTGCCTCTATGCATACTGAGTTCTCCATGTCCCTGATTCCTTGTGTGGAAGTACCTTCCCCTTAATTTGTTAAAAGAATCTGAAAAAAAAAAAAAATCCAGTAATAAACTAGGGCAATGAATTTTTCTTTTCTTTTTGCATAGACTTGTGACCACAAAACAATCAAGCCACTTATAGTTTCAATACTAACACTGTGATTGGGAACAAGAAGAATACAACCATAATAAAATACAGCTATCTATTAGAAGGACCGCATAGAGACATCTTTGGCCATGAAGACTCTGAGCCCTCTGGAAATACGTCAGTTGCATTGCCAACATGACAAAGAAAATAGCAATGTTGAGAATCAGAAACAGTCTGGTGTATGAGGCGGACAGCGCTGGGGCTCTGCTGTGAGTCGTTGTCACCATCCGAGCCTGGCCAAACCGGCCATTCATCACATCACCGTTTTTGTGTTTCTCGTATGTTATGTCTGCGAAATCTAAAAGGTCTTTCATTTCTTCATCTTCATCTATGGGCAGTTCTTTCTGTGCTAAGATCTGAGCTTTCTGACGAACCTTTCTTTCATTGACTTCAATCTGTGCAAAAATATCAGGGACAGCATCCACGAATTTATAGCGCTTGCCTCCCCTTCGGTTCTTCTTGGACTTGCTCTGCTGCTGCTGCTGCTGCTGTGATATGGCAAAAATCCTGTCAATGGCCTCCTCGGTCTGTCTCTTATCTGAAAATCTCAGCAGGCGCTCAGCAGTCTTCCTAAAGCTGGCTGTGTTCCGGACGCGGGACAGGATCTGCTTCTCCAGCAGCTGGAACACGGGCTTAAAATGCTGCAGGTTCTGTTCCACCAGAGCCGCGTAGTCCTTCACCTCTGGGACAACGATGCTCCTGATGGCTGAACTCCGGTCAAACAGAATTTTCTGCCGGTCAGCAATGACCTGCGCAAAGGCTGACTGCCCTGCGGTCTCTCCTATCCACAGGTAAGTGGCGTAGGCATGCTCGCTGGTGGCCACGAACACATCCAGTTGCTGAGCATCTCCGTGGATGCTGAAGCTCTGAACATCGACGGATGGCCCTATAAAGAGGTAAGCTGCCCTGGTGACGGGACTTCGGAGGTGCGTGGTGACATTCACGTAGTTTGTCCCGTTGTAGGGATAGCCGCGAGGGTATGTCACTGAGGCAAAGGTTCCTTTCTCACTGTAGCCAGTATCATCCATCCAGTACATTTTATAGAGGCCATCTCGCTGCCTAATGAGAGCTCCGTGGACCCCATCTACCACCGTCTCCTCGAAAGGAAAATCCACATTGTGAAAGAAGCTTGCTGCCCTCTCCAAGGGGCTGTCCTCTCCCAGGTGTATCTGATCCACAAGGAGGAGAAGCTGTGGATGCAGGAGGATCAGATTTCTCTGAACGTTCCTCAGGTGAAGCTGGGGGTTATAAGCACCCACACCCTCTCCTCGGATGAAAACCACCCCATTTTTCTCCACTGCGGCAACCACTCTCCCCTGACAGCTAGCTGCTGGGTCGTGCTTATATTTAGACCATTTTGATGAACAGTCTTCTGTGACCTGGCCCTCCCAGGGAGAAAAGCAACTCTTGGAGGCAGCTGGGGAAAACATCAAAACATTGTTGAAGAAGGTGTACTTTGGCCCGTAGAGAGCCTCAGTAATGAAAGGCACACCATTGGGAGCGAAGGTAAATGAGTTTTGATCAGGATGTTCATGCCCCGCGTTAAAATTCCTCCAGCCTTTGATCCAGTCTTTGTATTTGTTTCTGTGGACAATGTCATATATTGCACGTCCCCCTAGTTTTCCTGACTTGAAGGAAAGGAAAGATCTATTGATTTCTGCAGGCAGCGCACTTCCGTAAGTCACAACGCCCCAATCTTCAAAATAATGCAATGTCGGGGTGCCGAAATCGGGAGGGGGGACAGATTTCAAGCTGGCATCGTACCTGAAAGAATTAATTTTAAAAAATTACATGATTTTCTGATAGAAGTGAAAGGACATATCAGCACAGTGATGCCACATGGCAACGTGGCTAGAGGAAACAACACACAGATGCTACGCGGAGCGCTGGCGTGTAGACTGCATTATGGACTTTTCTGAAAACACCCATGCACAATCAGCGTGTAGAGGAATGTCCTTGGCGAATGGGACACAAGTGTACCTTGACATCTGTGAAGGGTGTGAGCCTGAAGTGACCGCTGCTGATCATCTCTACGTGGACCTTCCTCACTTAATGATTTCAGAACTGCCACCCAAATGAGACTGGGGCTCACAGAATTAAGCAGCCCACCCAAACCTCTAGTTGAGGGGCTCCTATTCTAGGAAACCACACACTAAGATTTAGACTCTAGGGACCTCCCTGGTGGTCCAGTGGTTAAGACCTCACCTTCCTATGCAGGGAGTTCAAGTTCAGTCCCTGGTTGGAGAGCAAAGATCCCATATGCCTCGTGGACAAGAAAGCAAAACATAAAACAGAAGCCATACTGTAACACATTCAATAAAATTTGTTAAATTTTTAAAACAAACTTTTAATTTTAAACAAACTTTAAAAATGGGCCACATCAAAAAAAAAATCTTTAAAAAAATATTTAGACTCTAGCAATCCTTGAGTGGCCTTCTCTGGTAGCTCAGCTGGTAAAAGAGTTCGCCTGCAATGCAGGAGACCCTGGTTCGATTCCTGGGTTGGGATGATCCCCCAGAGAAGGAACAGGCTACCCACTCTGGTGTTCTTGGGCTTCCGTGGTGGCTCAGTTGGTAAAGAATCTGCCTGCAATGTGGGAAACCTGGGTTCAATCCCTGTGTCGGGAAGACCTGCTGGAGGAGGGCATGGCAACCCACTCCAGCACTGCTGCCTGGGGAATCCCCAGGGACAGAGGAGCCTGGCGTACTGCAGTCCAGGGAGTCACAGCGTCGAACACGACTGAGTGACTAAGCACAGCACAGCACAATCACTTAGTGATAAGCAAGTACTGTTCTGCAAAAACTGAAACTCAAATTTGGTACTTTCCTCCCCTCTAAAGGAATAAATTTACATACAGTCGAATTCCACATATCAGATAAAATTTACTGCCAATGCAATGTCTAAGAATATAAATGCATGAAATTCAGGAAACAATCTCATAGTGGGGGGAGGATTTATGATTGTTCCTCCCATTGTTCAGTCCAGACAAAAATCCAAAGGTTTTGTTTTGTTTTAATCTGCATGCTTTTTCAATAATACATTTCTTATCTTAATTTATGATACAGGTTTATTATCAAAGTAAGACAATAATTAACATTACTTAATTAACACAGGTTAAAAACACAGGTCTTGATTCAGAAAGGCTGTAAAAATAATAATGAAGATGACTTTTTGCTTTTGGTGACTTCAGACAACAGCCTTGGCAGGTTCATGTGATCTGCTGCTCAAGGGAGGGAAGGCAGACATGTGCTGGCTCTTAGACAGGTCTCAAAAGTGAATCGGTCAGCTGTGGTAGGGTTCGGCTTATTGGTACTGGATTTGGGCTGTTTTGGAGTTTGTTTCAGGACATCAAAAATCTCTACTTTGAGTAGAGGGTTGGCTTAATTATCGCAATTTAACAAATCCAGATATAAGCAAACTGGCCATCCTTCTCTCAGGTTTTGGTCATTTTTTCAGGTATTTACCATTTATTTCTCTCCCTCTCTCTTTTTTTTTTTGGCCACACGGCATGCGGGATCTTACTTCCTCAACCACAAAAACCACCAGGGAAATCCCTGAGTCAGTTTTCATATTCCCAATCCCATAAAGGCACATTCTGAACCAAGTTAGACTTACCATTAATCTGACTCCTAGAAGCAGCTTTATAGAATTCTCTTGGTTGTTTATTTATGAGTAAGTGAAGACACTATTAAGTAATTACTTCATACCCCTAAATGGAGTCAGGAATGGCTACTTATTAATATATGTAGTTCATCTGTGAAGATTGTTTTTAAAAATGATGGTTAAACTATGACAGTTATCACTCTACTAACATTTTTCTTCCTCTTGGGTTTTTTTTTTTTTTTAATGAAAAGAAGCAATCAAACCTTGCAAGCTTACTTACTTACTTTTGACTTACTTTGTAGTTGAATGCAAATTCCAATAGCTTGAAAAGACATCAGGGATTAACGATTAACCAATTCTCTGTAACTTTTATTTTAACTTTAATTTATTGGATGCCAACAATGTATTTGGCAGTACTTTAAAAAAGGAGACCCTGGCTGCTCTTTCTAGGCTTAAAAGATTAAAGCAAAAAAAATTACATGGTTCTTTTATTATCAAAGTAAAACTGTCAAATATTGTCAAACACTTTTAAATAGTTTTGAAAATTTAGTAACAGCTTTGCTATTAGAAGATTATAATGCTCCATTTACCGAAACAAAACATTTTACTACCTTTTTTTTTCCTTCGGTGTGATTATCAGAAAAACTAGGTCTAAATTTTGTGGTTTTTCTCTTTAGATGACTTCAAAAATGATGTAAATCAAAACATGCATATCTATGAAACAGTGTGAGCCAAGGATATCTCTAATACAAGAAAAGCAAAAACAGCAAACAGTAATTAGATCTTAAATGGAAGGAAATATTTCTAACAGAGTCTCAAAACTGCAATATGAACTGAACAGAAGCTGTGAGTGTGTCAGTGGCATGAAGAGATGAGTTTTTCTTTTTTAATGCAAAAAAATTTAACACACAGTGTCCCTGGGTACAATTTCTCTTTCAAGCCAGTACAATGTAGCATACCAGAGAAATTCCGTGTGAAGAGTACACCAGCGTTGCCCTTTGGACGGCGTCCCTGGACCTTCCACCACACGGTTCCTTCTGATCTGGTCAGCCAACCAGTTGCCACTGCCGTTACGCATGACAAATTTATCCAGGAACACTAATTGGCTTTCCGGACCATAAAACCAGTTGTAATTTGAGTCTGCAATAGCCACAGTTCTTTGAAACCCTGAGGAAAGACGTTTGACAGAATTAAGATAAATTTAAAACTACATACTTCCATAACGCCCCCAACAATGATTCTGAATCCTTGTTGCAAACTGGAATCAACTGTCTTCTAGTATAAAAATAAGAAACAGAACCATGATCCCTTTGCTCTACCCCAATTAATCAGAATCCTTCCAAAGGTCTTCCACAAACCTTGTGTATCAGCTTGTTATGTGGCAACTTGTCATTGGTAATGGAATGCTTACGTATGTTGCTCAGCTTCCTCATTTTCCAGTGTCCATGCCATATGCAATTATACTTGCATGGATACATGGGCTATCTATCCTCTTGTGCATGGTGAGTCCCTGCACCTGGAAGGAGCACTAGCTTTTCCACCAACACATCCCAGGCCAAGATAATAACATAAAGTGTTTCAATTTGGCATTCAATACAGTAGCAGTGGAGAAGACTCTTGAGAGTCTCTTGGACTGCAAGTAGATCAAACCAGTTGATAATCCTAAAGGAAATCAACCCTGAATATTCACTGGAAGGACTGCTGTTGAAGTTGAAGCTCCAGTACTTTGGCCACCTGATGCCATGAGCCAACTCATTGGAAAAGACCACGATGCTCGGAAAGATTGAGGGCAAAAGGAGAAGACAGTGGCAGAGGATGACATGGTTGGATGGCATCACCGACTCAACGGACATGAACCTGAGCAAACTCCAGGAGATAATGAAGGACGTGGAATCCTGGCTTGCTGCAGTCCATGGAGTCACAAAGAGTCCATGACTTAGCGAATGAACAGGAACAACAGTGGAAATTAGAAGGTTTAGGGGAGAAACTGAGTATCTGGAGGAAGAAAACAAAACCATTCCCAGAGAAGATCCTGCCCACATGTACTGTCAGAAGTTGAAGAAAAGAGAAAAAAAATGCAAAGATCATACTGGAATAGGTCAGAAAAACAGAAGCAAGTAAGAACAGATATACTCCAGGCATCCTCGAAAAAGAATAATGGGAGAAAACTCTGGTTCAGACAGGGATAATTGTTACTAGAACAGATAGTGTAGAGGAAAAAAACTGTTGTTGAGAACAGATTGACAACGCAGAATCCCTTCTAAAAATGCCTGCATGATCATAGTTACATAATTTATAGCTAATGTTTTTGCTCCTGCCAGTTTAGTAAATGGTTGTCCAAGTAAATCTTATTATAAATTGTGACTTTCTGAATCTTTTGCTAATCTGTGAGTATCTTAAAAGCAGATTGTATGTCTTATTACTCTTTGAATCCCTTGCCTATGACAGTGCCTGGCACATCAATGTTCAATAAAGGTTGTTTCACTAACTGAAACAAACACATGGGTTCTCCACTTAAAGGTGATTACATTGTCTTTTCCACCTTAGGAAGTAGCCATATACACAGTTCACAGCAAGTCAAAGCCCCAGTGTGGCAGATTATTAGATCTCAGATCAAATTACAAAGCTTTGAGGCTCCTTAAAGGCCTCCCTTGCTTTAGATGGCCTGTGTTAACCAAGATAAACAAAGAAAAAAGAGGCTGCTCCTGAATGTGCAAGGATACGTGATAAAACAACAGGGTTCTGAATCTGATTCTAAACCAAATCATAACATGGTTCTTCTGGGGGCTCTGTAGTATTTTTTTGATAACAATGCAATAATGGAGTTTCTATCCAATCCATGAGTATATAGCCAGAGCAAAAAGATTTAAAACCTGGATTGTTTGCCGTAGGTCTAGAATCACTCAACTAAAAACTGCATTTCACTGGGGAAGAATCCAGCCTGATGAAAATTTACTCCTGTTTAGAAGTAAGCAGAGTTAGTCTGTCCTAGAAATGAATTTAGTGAGAATAAAAGGCTTCTCTCTTAAAAGCCAGTTCTCTTAAAATGCTTACTTAAAAGCTTACCACATAACAAGAAGAAATTAGAGGTTTCATAGATATTCATTTTTTGGTTAGCTTTCTATATTTTATACCATTTATTTCAATATGGACTATTGCCCACCAGGCTCCTCTGTCCATGGAATTCCCCAGGCAAGAATATTGGCATGGATAGCCATTCTCTTCTCTAGGGGATCTTCCCGACCCAGGGATCAAACCCAAAAATATTTAAAGAGAATACTAAACCTCCAAGTGTAATCTCTATTTTGAATTATGTCTGTATAGTTTAGAAGAAAAAATTTAAAACTAAAAAAAAAAAAAGGATTAATTAGGGTTTATACATAAAGGAAAATAACATAAAATTATAAATATTTATATTTTTAGATTCATGAAAAAGAGTTTGTATATGTACCCAAGTTTGTATACACACAAAAATAAAAGTACCATGGGACTACAAATTATATTTGATCTGTTATATTCCACATTTTATAATATTTAAATCAGAAATCCTCACATTAACATCCAGAATATTCTTGGCTATATACAACTCTTAAATTCTTTGATTAAAAAAAAATCCCTTTAACCTCAATATGGCTCAAATCCCACATTTCTTAATCTAGCGCATCTTCATAATCAGAAAAAATTAAAATAGTTTAAAGTTTTTTTCACTTCTAAGTCTTTACTGTACCTGGCAGAATGGTTCTATACATAAATGCAAAGTGTTGTTTAAGCCATGGGTGGCCAAAGTGGTTGATGTCAAAGTGCCTTTGAACAAGAAACATATACTGGAAGAGTGATCTGGTGGTGTAGCTGCCATATGCAACTCCTTCATAGAGGGAGCCATCTGTCACCTCTCGGAGCAAGACCAGAGACTTCTCCATGATGGTCAGAACTTGTTTGGTCCATAAGTAAGCTTCCTGAAGGTACCCTAAAGGATGAAAACACATGGAAACAATGACTAAGGATGTAACAAAGCAGAAACAAAAATGTGGCCAAATAAAACCCTCTTGGTTATCTGACTACTTTATGCAAACTGTGCTTTGTAAAACTCTCACTTTTCAATGTTATAAACAGCATCTTGCTAATCCAGGTTTATGATGAGTCCATGATTTAAGTTAAGAAGTTCTTGATACAGGTCATTTATTAATTAAAGGCAAACCTTTCAATAAGTATCAGTAATTTAATAATCGTTAATAAATTGAAATCACACCACATCTGAGGTTACAAATTGACATACTTCATGCCTGCAAGAAAAGATCTTGTATATTGAGACTTTTATTCAGTTTCTCTAAAAATCACCAACTGAAAATATTTTTGAAGTTTTCCACTTCACAACTGTTGCCATTATTTTACAGAATCTGTAATAAGCTGCAAATTCTAGAAATGCTAAATGAACAGTCTCCAACTTATCCTGTTCTTAGCAGACAGTATCTCGTCGTTTATGTGCTTTTAGATGTCACAGCATCAGACAAGGCATCACAGTGGGGTGGAGAGACCCTTGGAGTAGTCTAAAGGTGACAAAAATCAACTGGGAGTCCCAAGTCTGCCAAAAATGAGCTACATGATTTTGTTCAAGTACTTCTTCACCTGCCACTGTTTTCATTTTCCCCAACTGGGAATTAAAGGTCTAAAATATTTTATAAAATCCTTTTCACTCAGAAATGCTATTTTTCTATCATTTTTGTGAAACCAGCATTTAGGCAACAATAACAATTCCTCACATTCTGTAGCATTTGGAAGTTACATAGTACCAAACATAACCTTACTTAATCCTTTTAACAACCCAATTATGCACTATTTCTCTAAAATTACAGAGAGGTTGACTTGTTCTCTGGCATACGACTAAAAGTGAACAGAGCTTTGATCTGAACCTAGGTCTTTAGATTTAAAGTTTGTTTTGTTTGCTTGTACTTAAAATACACAACCCCAAAGGATCAAATTAAGCTCCCAGTCTCCTAATGTCAGTAGACTTGTTATTTCTTTCCCATAGACATGTGCATAGTTTCCATGCTGAACCTTCTACCTTGGCCTACCAGATGTGCCAAGGGGATGCGGGCTTCCAGAGGCCCAGGTACCACCAGGTGTGTCCAAGCCTAAAGCTGAAGTCCCAGCCTAAGTAAGTCCCAGATCTCATCTCATGGGGGGAACACCATTCTCAGGCTCTGCTGTGCACTGGCCCCTTCTCCCATCCAGCTCCACACCTGACATACCAGCTTTCTGGATAGGTTTTAATTTTCCAATTATTAGGGTTTAAATCCCAATCATCTTCATCGTTTCCTCATCTGTATCCTCCATCTCCAGCCAGACACCAATGTGACTGATGTTTAAAATCAGGACTGCTATTTCACTGCTCCTCATTACCTGATTTTCTTTATTTTTTCCTTCTAGAACACTTTATCCAGGAGAGATGAGGTAATGTCTACCTTTGTAAATTTCAAATCTATCCATATGAGGTACAAATATTGTTACTAATGGTCTGCCCTGTATTTTTTCCATCACCCATATATCTTGCCTGGATTTCTCCTTATTTTCACTTATCCATATCCTATGTATCCTTCAAAGTTCTATGAACCATCATCTAAACTTGTTCTGCTGAATGCAAACTTAATACACTCATTTGATATTTAATCATAACTTCATGATACTCTTTGTCTCATTCCCTGGTCTTATTACAAGTATGGTGTAATCATTTAAACATTTCATTTCTGTCTTCTTTCCAGTTGATTTGTAAACTGAATACATGTGATCCTGTGGGCCCTCTGTGCCAAGCCTCAGACTGGGTTAGCAGAACAGAAAGTGAAAGTGTTAGTTCATTTAAGTTGTGTCCGACTCTGTCACCAAATGGACTGTAGCCCGCCAGACTATTCTATCTGTGGAATTCCCCAGACAAGAATACTGGAGTGGGTAGCACTCCCTTCTCCAGGAGATCTCCACCCAGGGATTGGATCCAGGTCTCCTGCACTGTAGGTGGATTCCTTACCAACTGAGCCACCAAATCCTAATTCTCCCACTGCTGAGATGTCATGTGAATTCAGTGGGAGCCACACCTGTCGAAGCTACCACAGTCAGGATCTACAAGGCTGCTCTGAGCACATGGAATTATCAGTGCAGAGTGGCCAAGGTAGCTCCTAGAGTGAGAGCGAGACAGCT
The DNA here is from genome assembly GCF_023091745.1 of Budorcas taxicolor. Classification (NCBI taxonomy): domain Eukaryota; kingdom Metazoa; phylum Chordata; class Mammalia; order Artiodactyla; family Bovidae; genus Budorcas; species Budorcas taxicolor. The sequence continues at coordinate 25,875,781 of NC_068918.1, forward strand.
AAGAAAGCGAGGGCTGTAAGCCTGATGATTAACAGAGATGTGAAGGACCGGGGTTCCACTCCTTTCTCTGTTCCCTCTTCTCGTCAGTGTGGGCGCTGCTTGTGGAGAAGCCCTGGAAGACTGCGTCCCAGAGCAAACCATGACTTTATTCAGAAAACAAATGCATGCAAAACCTCCTGCCAAGGCCAAATACAAATTGTGATCCAATGTGAGCCAGTATTTTAGGTGCCTGTTTATCATCTGGAACAATCTTATCTACTGTGGAGAATGAAGAAATAAGCTCTATTCTTGCTGGTAAAGAACTAAAACTTTATCTAAGGGAATTAAACTGTACTAGACTAAAATCCAAGGCCCTGGGCTACCATCCAGCTCACTCTAGGGTTCTTTCCACCAATTCATGATGCTGTCTTTCCACAGGCCTGAGGATTTATAAATGGTCTGATGGTAGGTTCATGTGGCTGGCTTTTTGACTTTTAAAATTTGGTTTGTATTCATGAGAGTGGGGGGCAAAAATTTACACTCTTAGTTAAGCTTTCCTTAAGTTACTATGAACTGAATTTTTATTTTCAGAAAGGCAACAAAATGTAGTGGAAAGACAATGAAGTTTGAATTTGGCTAGAATTGGGTCCAAAGCCCAGCTACCTTATACAGTTGACGCGAGAATTAAATAAAATATGGGCAAGGATTAGCACATGCCATATGCTCCATTAATTTTAGTTTCCTTTCCTCTAAGACCTAATTTAAAGTGATGGTTGATATGACAAGGGAGAAACTTAGGCTTGGGTAAAATCTGATGCTGGATAATCTATAAAATGCTTACTAAGTCTTATGGGGAAAATAATCAAGAGTTAAACTCTTTTAATTTTTTTAATTAAAAAAATTTTTTTGAGTTAAACTCTTTTAGATTTTCCAGTTATTAGTATATATTTAATATTCTAATAATTCACTGTGAACCAAGGGTCATTTTTCTTAAACATGACCTTAGTTAGTTATTTACAGATGTCTCTCAACAGGAGTTGTAATTAAGTCAGAATTACAAGAACAAAGAAAATGTGATGGCAGACACCAACACAATTATTATAAAGCAATTATTCTTCAATTAAAAATAAATTTAATTATAAAAAAGAAAATGTGATATTAGCAATTATATAATACAATAAGGCAAAGCAGCTATATGGTCCATAAAAGGCAACTGTAAATTTGACCTGAATGATCTAGATTAACTGATTTTATTTTTAAAGATTTTTTTTGATGTGGACCATTTTTAAAGTCTTTATTGAATCTGTTACAATACTGCTTCTGTTTTATATTTGGTTTTGTGGCCCCGAGGTGTGTGGGATCTTACCTCCTCAACTAGGGATCGAACCAGGATGCCCTGCATTGGAAGGCAAAGTCTGAACCACTGGACCACCAGGGAAGTCCTTAGATAGATTCTTTTAAAGTCTTTAGAGGGGAAACAAAGAAGCAATAGGGAAGTCCTTAGATAGATTCTTTTAAAGTCTTTAGAGGGGGAAAAAAGAAGCAATATATTGACACACAACCTGTATGTGAGGAATATTCAGTTCAAATAATAAACCACCTGTTTAGCTTTTATAAACTCTATCCAGGCTGGTTGCTTTCACTGTCAAAAATTGGAAAAAGGAGTATACACCACTGATCCTGTGTGTAAGGATATGACTTGGGACAATAAGACAGCATACTAAAATAACAAACAGGCTAACGTAACAAGCAGAAATGAGGAAAGAGAGGTCTCTCAACTCTCCAAGCAGTGCCTGAGGTATTATCATCGTCTGGGCTTAGTTAGGAGCCAAGTGTGAACATGTACTTAGACTAGTTATAGAAATGTTTGGTTCACAGTGTGGTAACTGTGACCGACGTCAGCTCAAGGCATTTCTCGGCTGTACACACCTTGATTCATCAGAACCAGGCTTCCTGTGAGCAAGGCCATGCAGTTGGTGGGTTGATGATTGTGCAGGTATTGAAATCCCCATCCTCTCCTGTATGAAGTCTCATACATATACCCCGAGGCATTGGCAATCACTTCAAGAAACTTCTCCTGTTGTGTCTTGCTCAGGTAGTTGTACAAGAAGTCATAGGCAGTGGCAAAACCAACCAGGGAGTGAGCAAGTGGGACTTCATCCCAAGGAGCATCTTTCACCAACCTATAAAGGAAAAGAGACCATGCAAATGAGTGCTACGTGGCTCAGAGGTCTCATCACACTTTTCAAGTATCTACTTCCCAGAACAACAAAGGACACAAGTGAAGGTACAGTCCAGAAGGTTTAATGGCGTAAAAACCAGATTTCCCTCCACATAAGACACAAGCATAAAAGACTGTCTAATGTGAAAATTACAGACTTAACATTTTCTCTTTCCAGTTTCTGGCAACATTAAAATGTTAATTTTTAGGTTTTTAACTCTTGATGAGGGATAGAGTATATTTATATTCTTGCGGGATTGAAAGTACATAATATGTAGTGACAGAGCAAAATTCTCTGGACTAACCCGTTAACTAGCGCTCACCCTCCCCTTTCTACCTGCAGTAGAGTTCTTGGCTCTGTTCTACGACGGTCATGCTAAAACAGTTAGAAGCGTTTATATATCCCATCTTATTTCCCATAGGCTGATCCAGGTGAAGGTACCATGGTATATAGTCTAGGTTCTCTCAATCTAGGCAGATGCACTTGGTCATCGTCATGATGAGGAGAGTAGCTAAAAAGCTGGTGTAAGTAAGTAAAGTGAGCCAATTCCAACTCAGATTTCTGCATCTCATTTTTTCTCAGAGTGAACTGCACTGATTTCAAGAATCTTCAGGTACTTTTTAAGGGAAGTCTAAAAGCTAATCCGTGAAGTATTAAAACTGTCCTTTTCTAGCAAGCTACATGTCTGCTTGACTTGCTACGTAATTCTGCAATATTGGGATGGCAAAAAAAACACCTGAATAAACTTTTTTGGCCAACCCAATACGTTAATAGTATGTGGCGACAGGAAACAGGAAGCTAAAAAGGATCTTTCACAATCACAGTTCTATGGAATGATCCAGGAAACCTCCCCATCTGTTCAGGATGTATTTGAGTAATCTCTCAAAGAGGGAAACAAATGAAGGGTATACTGTACTTGTGGGAGGTGGAAGACAGCTCTCAATTAGGGATTAAATGAAAGCTTAACATTTCTATGCCAGAGCCTCTTTTTGGCAAACTAGTAAAGCCTCAGCCTCTTTCTCAATATGTTTTAAAACTCCTAACATATAATACACAGGGGTACCAGGAAATGTATTATTTTGAAATATAATGATCAGTACAGATATTTTTTAAAAACTGTGATAGATGTGCTTCCTTATTAAGATATTAAAATTCAAGATTTAATGGCTAGGATAGTAACTATCGTAATTTGTAAGTAGTGATAAATATACATAATATTTTGAGATGTATACAGTAACTGTATGATAGGAAAATATCTGTGACAGAGACACAGGTTCTCAGATTGCTATAGTTGGTTATCCAGATACACGACTTAGAAGAGACGATAAAATTTCAGGCACAGTGAAAATTCAGATGTAATACTTCTCTCATACAAACCCCACAGACACAGATGAAGAAAACAAGTTCAGAGACATTACTTTGCCGACTAAGGTCCGCCTAGTCAAGGCTATGGTTTTTCCAGTGGTCATGTATGGATGTGAGAATTGGACTGTGAAGAAGGCCTAGTGCCGAAGAATTGATGCTTTTGAACTGTGGTGTTGGAGAAGACTCTTGAGAGTCCCTTGGACTGCAAGGAGATTCAACCAGTCCATTCTGAAGGAGATCAGCCCTGGGATTTCTTTGGAAGGAATGATGCTAAAGCTGAAACTCCAGTACTCTGGCCACCTCATGCGAAGAGTTGACTCATTGGAAAAGACTCTGATGCTGGGAGGGATTGGGGGCAGGAGGAGAAGGGGACGACAGAGGATGAGATGGCTGGATGGCATCACTGACTCGATGGACGCGAGTCTGGGTGAACTCCGGGAGTTGGTGATGGACAGGGAGGCCTGGCGTGTTGCGATTCATGGGGTCGCAAAGAGTCAGACACGACTGAGCGACTGAACTGAACTGAACTGAGAGACTACTTCTTCTAGACTGTGTTTCTCCTCTAGGAGTTTGTATCAGGTTGGCCAATAGGATCATTTCCATTTCCATAATGGAAAACCCCGAACAAGCCTTTCGGCGAACCCACTACTAAAGACCTGATCATCTTAGTGAGGCCTTCTCTGCCCACTCTGTCAGAATTTCAGTGTTACTCCTCAACCCACAGCATTTCATTCATCTTCGTTTCTTTGTCCTCCTGGCATTTAAGTACGTCTGTCTATGTGTGGGCGTCTCAGGTGGTGCAGTTGTAAAGAACGCACCTGTCAATGCAGCAGAAGCCAGAGACGTAGGTTTGATCCCTGGGTTTGGAAGATCCCTTGCAGAAGGAGATGGCAACCCACTCCAGTACTCTTGCCTGGACAATTCTATAGACAGAGGAGCCTGGTGGGTTATAAGTCCATAGCATCACAAAGAGCTGGACATGACTGAGCAGGTAACACACAATAGACACGTGTGTGCTCAGTCGTGTCCAGCTCTTTGTGACCTTCATGGACTGTAGCCCGCCAGGCTCCTCTGTCCATGGAATTCTTCAGGAAGAATACTGGAGTGGGTTACCACTTTCTTCTTCAGGGGATCTTCCCAACCCAGGGATTGAACCCAGGTCTCCTACGTTGCAGGCAGATTCTTTATTGTCTGAGCCAGCAAGGAAGCCCAGGTTTCTGTGTACATATCCTCTACCACAACTGAAGTTCTAAAAGGCAGGGTTATCTTTTCTCCTCTGCTGTTTTCACTGCTGGATTCCAATCCCATAACAGTGACTGGCACACAGCAGACTTTCAATAAATCTTTTGGGGAAGAAAGAAAAAAAAAGAAGGAACAAGCCTGTAGGCCACACTGTTGACAGTGGGTATGTGATGATTAAGAAATCAGCAGTCTGGAAGAATCGCTTGGTATTTAACAATAATCTCAGTGTTTGGTTAGCTGTGCTAATGATACAGCCTGGTGCTAAAATGACTGAAGTTGATGAGCTTCTTAACCAGTTGGCCACGGACAAAGCCAGCCTGCCAGTCAGCTTGCCAGTGTGTGTACTGGTTGTAAACAGACTGTGAGGAGGGTGAATTAATTCCCTATTTCTAGGAAAGAAAACAACTCACACTGCAAGCTTACTGCCAGGGAGTTAGAAACACAGTCTTCACTGATTCATGGTGACCGTGGAGCCAGACAGAGAATTCCCCCAGCCCTGGGTCTCTGCAACCATGTATTCTATAAATGACAGCACACGCGCACAGCTGTGATAAAGCTGACATCAATGAGCTGCGACCACCTCCTGCAGGCTGACATGGATGATACACCAATGAACTTACCAGTGAACTTACTTTTATAGATAAAAAACAATTTCCAAGCTCCCACATACAGTTGCTTATTCTAAGCAGTTTCCAATTTAACAAAACACTAGTCCACTGACTTTTTAAAGTTCCTCATTGTAAGTCAATGCTTCATAAAAAAAAAAAAAAAAACCTTTAAATTATGTAATTTAAAAATCTTAAAAAAAAGTTCCTGGTACCATCAGATGCATCACTATATCATTATAAAATCTGACCTGTGATAGCTACATTTCTAAGAGATTACTTAAATTCTTTACTAATTCTTATGCAGATACAGAGAGTAATTATGGATGAGAGAATATTTTACTATCATGGAAACCAAAGGAAATTTGCTTCCAGCTCATGAATGGCAGTAAAGGATCTATCTTTCTCAATGTCATCCTAACCATCAGTTAGTAGGTTTATACTAAAGAATCACATTAAGAGGTGAATCATAAAAAAAGATAGACATTAATTTATGAATATTATCTCACTTTAAAATATCTATATATACATATCCTCCAATCTTTTGAAGGGGAGCCAAAAGCCTTCTCTTTGAATGTGGGTCTATGGATCAGTGTCATTATTTTTCCCTGCAAAGAACACGTAACAACACAATTTTCAGCCTTGGTTTCTCTAATATAGGAAGAAATTAAAGATATTTGTGAAGGAATATAGAATCCTTCCAGAATTTTGAGTTTTTCCCTAAACTTTTTCTAATCTCATCCATATTAAATTATGATGGAAGTTTTTTATAGTAAGTCATTCCAAAGCATTTAAGCATTTAGAAACATTCTTTTTTTAAACTTACACTTATTCTATTTGTAGATTATTAAAACTGTGCAATTAAATGTATTAGTGATTATATGTATTAGGAAAGATATACCCATCTGAATGCAGATTTCCAAAGAATAGCAAAGAGAGAAAAGGAAGCCTTCCTCAGTGATCAGTGCAAAGAAGTAGAGGAAGACAATAGAATGGGAAAGTCTAGAGATCTTTTCAAGAATATTAGTGATACCAATGGAACATTTAATGCAAAAATGGGCAGAATAAAGGACAGAACGGTATGGACCTAACTGAAGCAGAAGATATTAATAAGAGGTGGCAAGAATACACAGAAGAACTATATAAAAAAGATCTTCATGACCCAGATAACCACGATGGTGTGATCACTCACCTAGAGCCAGACATCCTAGAATTTGAAGTCAAGTGGGCCTTAGGAAGCATCACTATGAACAAAACTAGTGAAGGGGACAGAATTCCACTTGAGGTATTTCAAATCCTAGAAGATGATGCTGTGAAAGTGCTGCACTCAATACGCCAGCAAATTTGGAAAACTCAGCAGTGGCCACAGGACTGGAAGGGTCAGTTTTCATTCCAATCCCAAAGAAAGGTAATGCCGAAGAATGTTTACACTACCACACAATTCGCTCATTTCACATACTTGCAAAGTAATGCTCAAAATTCTTCAAGCTAGGCTTCAACAGTATGTGAACCAAGAACTTCCAGATGTTCAAGCTGAGTTTAGAAAAGGCAAAGGAACCAGAGATCAAATTGCCAACATCCCACTGGATCATAGAAAAAGCAAGAGAATTCCAGAAAAACATCTACTTCTGCTTCACTGACTACACTAAAGCCTTTGACTGTGTGGATCACAACAAATGGTGGAAAATTCTTATACCAGACCACCTTAACTGCCTTCTGCGAAACCTGAATGCAGGTCAAGAAGCAACAGTTAGAACCGGACATGAACAACGGACTGGTTCCAAATTCGGAAAGGAGTACATCAATGCTGTATATTGTCACCCTGCTTATTTAAGTTACATGCAGAGTACATCATGTGAAATGTCAGGCTGGAGGAAGCACAAGCTGGAATCAAGATTGCTGTGAGAAATATCAATAAGCCATATGCAGATGACACCACCCTTATGGCAGAGAAAGGAAAAAGGAAAGCGAAGTTGCTCAGTCGTGTCTTTGTGACCCCATGGACTGTAGCCTACCAAGATCCTCTGTCCATGGGATTTTCCAGGCAAGAGTACTGGAGTGGGTTGCAATTTCCTTCTCCAGGGGATCTTCCCAACCCAGGGATCAAACTGGGTCTCCCTCATTGTAGGCAGATGCTTTACTGTCTGAGCCACCAGACAGCCAAGTATGGACGGCAAAGAGTGAAGAGGAATTAAAGAGCTTCTTGGTGAAGGTGAAAGAGGAGAGTGAAAAAGTTGGCTTCAAATTCAACATTCAAAAAACTAAGATCTTGGCATCTGGTCCCATAACTTCATGACAAATAGATGGGGAAACAATGGAAACAGTGAGAGGCTTTATTTTCTTGGGCCCCAAAATCACTGCAGATGGTTAACTACAGCCATGAAATTAAAAGACACTTGCTCCTTGGAAGAAAAGCTATGACCAACCTAGACAGCATATTAAAAAGCAGAGACATTACTTTGCCAACAAAGGTCTGTCTAGTCAAAGCTATGGTTTTTCCAGTAGTCATGTATGGACATGACAGTTGAACCATAAAGAAAGCTGAGTGTCAAAGAACTGATGCTTTAAACTGTGATGCTGAAGAAGACTCTTGAAAGTCTCTTGGACTACAACATCAAGCCAGTCCATTCTAAAGGAAATCAGTCCTGAATATTCATTGGAAGCACTGATGCTGAAGCTGAAGTTCTAATACTTTGGCCACCTGATGGGAAGAACTGACTCATTAGAAAATAACCTGATGCTGGGAAAGACTGAAGGCAGGAGGAGAAGGGGGCGACAGAGGATGAGATGGTTGGATGGCATCACCAATGGACATGAGTTTGAGCAAGCTCGTGGAGATGGTGAAGGACAGGGTAGCCTGGCGTGCTGCAGTCCTGGGGTCGCAAAGAGTCAGACATGACTGAATGACTGAACAACAACAATGTATTAGTGAAAGTGGCATAAACGGATTTGAGAACATATACAACTGATACTCGCTAAGCACATAATCCTACTGGTGGCAACAGAAATGAACAGACACAATAGAAGGTGGCCCAGCAGCCTTGACATTCAGCAATCTCTGAGGGCTGCTGCCTGTTACACAAGGGATAGAGGTTAATTTCATTGGCAATTCAGTTAAGAGGTGGTTAGTTAAGAAAATTAAAGAAGTTAAGAGGTTAGTTAGGAAAGTTTTTACTGTATTCCTCTTTTTATAAGCTGTACTTTGACCTGTTTAGAGAGCTGTTCTTGAAGTAACAGTAGCCCATGAACCCCTGGGGTCCCTTGAGACTCTTTCAGGAGATTCATGAATAAAAATTACTCACATAATAGTATAAAGATGTTATATATTGATATTCACACTGATGGTGCAGAAGCACTAGTGGGTTAAAAATGTTGGCATCTCAGCAAGAATCCAGGTAGGCACACTGAACTGCTCTAGTAATCCTTGTAAGATTCTGCACACTGCCATGCACTCTAAGTTCTGAAGAAAAACAATTACACTTAATAATATCTTTAATAAACCCAGTTTCATTCAAGAATATCTTTAATAAAGTGGTAAAAATGATTGACTTTATAAAATATCAATCTTTTTAGTACATATCTTTCTAATATACTGAGTGATGAAATGGAAAGTTATGTATAAAGCACTGTGGGCAGCAAAGTAAATAACTGTCATGAGGAGAAGAAATTGTGTATTGAGTTGAGAGAGGAACCAGCTCTTTGCTTTTTTATGAAATATCATTTTTACATGAGAGAATGACTAACTGACAAATTTCAGTTTTTTAGACTTGGGTATTTAAGTGGAAGTTCTCTTGAAACAAGGAAGCCTTCCAGTTCAAGGAAAAGGTTTTTGTTGACAGTGACAAAATTTGAGATTTCAATTAAAAAAAAAAAGAATTTTGGAAAACTTGTTACCATGAACTTAAAAGTTTAACAATATCTTAATAAGACTTTTCTTGATGAGGTCAGTGATAACAAATGTGCAGGAGATATAAAAGATGCAGGTTCAATCCCTGGGTTGGGAAGATCTCCTGGAGAAAGAAATGGCAACCCACTCCAGTATTCTTGCCTGGAGAACCCCATGGACAGAGGAGCCTGGCAGGATATGGTCCACAGGTTTGCAGAGTCGGACACGACTGAAGCGGCTTAGCATGCATATACAAACGTGTCAGCATTTCAGAGATGGGAATAACTCAGAGAATAAACATTCAAATAAACAGGCATGAGATTACAAAACCATGCAGAGATAAAAGATTCATTTTAACTGCAAAACATAGCAATGGACTTTTTACCAGTTAAAATATATAAGGAGCTTATTAACTAACATAATTTCAGAATCCACATTGAAACTAACTTTTAAAATCCAGAATCCACATAAAACTAACTTATACAAAACTATCATATGTCAAGTTCTAGTATGGTGTCAAAGAAGCTATCCATAATTATCTGAGAAGACTCCTCAAATACCACTCCGTTTTTAGTCACGTGTCTGTATGAAGCTGGATTTTCTTCATGTATTTCAACCTAAATACTACATTGCAACCAACTGAATACATAAGCAGATATGATTTGCAACAGTGTAAAACAATGACTTCTTTCACACTGAATATTTTGTTTCCAAAAATCTAGCTATTTTTTTCCTAAAAATATGTTACCTATGTTTTTATGAAATGGACATCTTTTTTTCAAATGAATGAATAAATATTTTTTAAAATTTCTTAGATTTAGTTTCTAGTACAGTAACTTTTAATAGGCATAGCCCACATAAACAAAGCTCTTTGATGTTCAGTGTCATTAATTTTTAACAGTGTAAAAGAATTCTGAGTCCAACATTTTAAAAATCTGCTGCCTAGAATATTTCCAAAGGTGAATTTAAGTGAATTTATGTGAAAAAGAATGATGTGAACATAGAAACTAAGAACTGCCCAGGTTGGAACGCACAGTACTGATAGGGAAAGGCATAGGATTTACCATGATGTGCTGTTGCCATAAATCAAGTTATGACTGTAAAAGGAAGAGTCATAGTAACCTTTCCAAAATTAGTAGCTTCATTAATCAGAATTTTTATGATAATTTTATGAAGACAGATTGTTTCTATTATCAAAAATGCTTTTGAACTACTACGTAAAGAGTACAAAAATAGGCACTCTAAGGAGCCTATTACTTCAAAGCTTGACAGCCTACTTGATGAAATAATAAAATAGTCAACATAGTAACAATGTTGGCATCTACTTTCATTTGCATAGATTTGAGTTTTAAATGATCAAATAATTATATTAAAAACTTTTTCATATAGTCTTAGTAGAAACAGTCTGTAGAAAATTATTATCTGTGAAAAGATTAATACTTACATATCTAAGATTAACCTTAGGCACTATAATGTTTGCAGAATACTCTGTATAATATCATTTAAATTTTTATACTATTTCATTGACAAATACTGTTGAAGTGAATATTTGGAGTAATAGAGGTTCTATATTTAAAAATCTAAGAGCTGTCAAGAAATCACTGATATTTATTTAAATGCATCAATAATTTATTTTTAAAAATACTAGAAACAATGAGATAATGTAACTCCCTTTATAATATTTTGATTATTAGTTCTGTTTTCGGGCACTTTTTACAGCTTGACAATTTTATACCAGGTTTTTCATATATAACTACATTTTGAAGGTCATGATTTGATTGATTCATGATATAGTAAGTTTATGTGTTTTCACAGGTACGTCTGAATGAGGTTCCACTGTTTATTAAACCTTTCCAAAAAGCGGAACTCAATCCTTCTTTTTTTTTCATTTTGAGATAACACATAGTTTTATAATCTATAATATATTTATATAGTAAATTCACAAAGTAGAAGACTCATATTTGAAAATCTGGTTTATTTTAGACAGTAGATGTTTATGTGAATATAAATTTAAGACAAAATGAAGTAAGCTTTAAAGGAATTAAGAATTTGAATGTAGAACATAGCAATGAACTCTTCAGAAATTCCCAAATAGAACTTTACAGAGCAGAGCAGCACCAACTTCACATTTGCCAGCTTCACTAAAGCTATGTCTATTGCATCTAAGCCACACCTTTGCCTACCGCATGTACTTGGTCACACCAACAAAACACGCTAATATAAGGCCAGTTCTATTTTTAAATGTAAGTCAATTCATTCATTCCAAAAGTGTCCTAAAGACAGTCACCAGATAGACAGTCATTCCATTTTTCAACCAAATGCCTTTGTATGCTTGGAAACAAACTCCTGTAAGTTAGGAGAGTTCTGTGTTACCAAGGCTTTTAAAAATATGACTAATGGCAGTTGTGATTCATCTTTTTTTCTGTTAAGTTAAACATAAAAACTAGCCATAAATGTTAAATGTCAGTAATATGTTACATTTTGTAAGTAATTCCTACAACATTTAGCCAAAGGAAGTAGATTTCTAACCTGGCTGTGTCTGTGAAGCACAGTGAGACCCTAAGAACTGTGAATTGTGAACTGCCGACAAGAGCCAAGTAAGCCTGGAATACAGAGAAACTTGATCTGGGTGCCTCTGAGCAGGCAGCGAGCTACCTAAGGGGCATGTTCAACTCAACTCTGGCCTGGCGTGGAGTCCATATTCCAAGTGTTTGATCAGGAGGCTAAGGGGCGGTATTTGCATCTTGAAGCAAAATTAAGTATAGTTGGAAGGAAAGAGAAATTTATGCTTCATGTTAATTAAGCACATAGTGTGTGCCACACCCTTTACACTTATTTCACTTAATCTTCAAAACTCACATTAAATGTAATACCCCCATTTCATGGACTGTAAAATTGGTATTTGGACAGGAAAATTATTCATTGAAGGTCACATAGTTAAGTTAAATGATGAGTCATGAATGGAATCCAGGACTATCTGAATCTAGAATTTTTACTTCTTCTTGGAGGGAAGCACTGTGCTTTTAAAGAAAGTCACCAATTTTGTATAAGAACCCAGCCAGAAGAAAGAGCTAGTCAGCAAACCTATCAAGAGCTAACTAGGCAGAAGGGCACTTACACTGAACTATAACACAGGGTTCCAAAGTCCCACCATGTTCAGGAGAGAAGTAAGGTACAAGATGTGGGGAAAGGGGCAGACATGAGAAATGACAGTGTGATCACACGGTTCTTCAGGGTCCACCCAAGGAACATTTGATTCCAACCACAAAACATTCCTGAAACAATTCTTCTCCCTGCAGACCTCTGGTAAGTCTGAGGCTCCTAATGTACTGTTCCAGGGACGGCTGGTCCAGGGGCTGTTGGGCTTAAACCTGCATGCTGAGAATCTTCAACTCCTTAAGCTAGCCAAGACTAGAGACACAGAAATAGACAATGAGTTTTCCTTTTTGAACTTCTACTTTGCACCCTGTGTGCGTACTTAAGTCGTTCAGTCATGTCCAACTCTGTAACTCTATGTACTGCCACCTGCCAGGCTCCTCTGTCCACGGGATTTCCCAGGCAAGAATACTGGCGAAGGTTTCCATTTCCTTCTCCAGGGGATCTTCCTGACCCAGGGATTGAAACTGCGTCTCCTGTGTCTCCTGCATTGGCAGGCGGATTCTTTATCTGCTGACCCACCTGGGAAGCCCACTTGAAAACGGCCGCTAGGAGGATAGCAGAAGGACAGAACTAGAATTGACTGTATATAAAGATGTCTTTATGGACTTCCCTTGCGGCTCAGACGGTAAGGCGTCTGCGTACAACGTGGGAGACCCGGGTTCGATCCCTGGGTCGGGAAGACCCTCTGGAGAAGGAAATGGCAACGCACTCCAGTACTCTTGCCTGGAAAATCCCATGGATGGAGGAGCCTGGTAGGCTACAGTCCATGGGGTCGCAAAGAGTCGGACACGACTGAGCGACTTCACTTCACTTCACTTCAAAGACATCTTTGGGGAAAATGATGTATCAACTCAGAACTAAAAAAGACCATTTTCTTCCACAGTCTTCATTTCTATATTCGTGAAATCACTGGATTCAATATAGAGCACTACCTCTTAACTTCATTTTAAAGCTCCACATTTAATATTGCAAATATTACATTCTAAAATACAATAGTTTAGGTCAGTCTGGCCCTACTCAAGAATATTGAGGAGTCAATTATGCAAAAGCAGAAACTAAAAAGAATATACTTTTTTACTTAAAAAGTATTCTATACGGTTTACAGAGAAAATGAATTAGTTTGAATGTCAAAACATACCAAGTTAATATAAATAAAACATAGAAGAGTGTTGTTAAAGGGAAATGGCACTGCCGTGTCATTATTCCAATGTTTAATTTACTGACACGAAGTCTTTTTACCCAAATACTCAATTTATGCTATCCAAGTATAATCTACATAAATGGAACCAAACAGCATTCATAATTGTAATCCATTTTTGCTGGCCAAGTGTGCTTTGGGCTATTGCCTAGCCTAAAAAGGTAAGTAGGAGAAACACTGTAAGTAAGATGATTCAAATTTGATAACAAGACCTCTGTTCTGTAAGAATGGCAGAGCTCAAAGGACTAGAGTTTAAAACAGGCTTACCTATCAAATTCTAATAATGAATTATGAAAGAATCAGTTATAACAGAGAAACTTCTGAAACTTGAAAAGGTGTAGGAGAGAATAACACAGATTTTCCTGTACTGTTCAGAAAAGCTTAATAAAATGACTTTTGGACATTTAAAAAGTAGCTTGGTATTTTATATGTTTAGCATGCTTTATTTTTATATATGTAAAACATTTCTAAACGTTTCAGTTCAACAAGTCATAGATGTCATCACTTTAGTCAATGACTATGCAAGCATCCAGTGATTATGTGAGAAAAAATGCCTAGAAGTAGACAATTTCATTTTAAGAAAAAATTAAACACGCAAGAAGAGCCTGGGAAGTCAACGAGAATAACAGTGATGGAGGGTGACTAGCTCTGCCAGAGAAGAAAACACACTTCAAAACTTCACTCATCGGAACAGGGTGGTACTAACATATGAACAGACATACATACCAATGGAACCAAACAGAAAATTCAGAAATAGATGCAAAAACATATGGAAACTTGGTATATGATAAAGGTATGTGATCAAAAATCAACAGTGAAATGAAGTACCTTTTAACAGGTTACATTGGAACAATTAGATAGTCATTTGAAGAAAAAAGAAAACCGAATTCAAACCTCACAGAACATAAGAAAATAAATTCTAAATCAATCAGGCATCTAAATGTAAAGTAAGAAATATAAATCTTAGAGCAAAACATAGATGAATTCCCTTGTGACCAGAAGGGAAAGCCTTTCCAACTAAGATTCAAAAACAAGGAGCAATAGAAGAAAAAGAGTGACAATTTTGGCCATATATAAATGAAATGAATAAAAAATAACCCAAAAAACTTTTGCATAGAAAAAAAAACACAAATAAACATGAATAAACTGGGAAAAATATTTTAATCATGTATCTTAAATACAGTTAGACTTATCCTAATATACCAAAAGGCTCCTAAAAGTAAGAAAAAAAAATCTCATGGGAAAAATTAGCAAATGACAAACAAGACAGGTAACAACAACAAAAGGCAAACATCTCTCATTCAAAATTTTCATCTCCACTTATTATAAAAGAAATTTAAATTAAATCTGCAACAACTAATCTAATCAGTGAAAAAAAATCAAGTATGATAAACACTCCAGTAAAAGCTGTGGAGGAATAGAAACACTCTTAAAAACACTGTCAGGGATGCAGAATAGTATAAATCCTACGGGGTAGAGTTTGGCAACGAACTTTATATGGATTTTGTATTTTGACCCAGTAATATCATAAACAGAAAACCATATATGCATAAGGTTATTTACCATGGCATTATTTGTAATATGATCCTAACATGGTAAATTGTGAACCATGTAAATATTTCAGATGTTTAAAATTAAACATAAGTCAGAAATAAACACTGAAATGAAATGATACACTTGGGATTTGATTCAATATAAAAAGAACAAATATGAGAATATGTTCCAAACAAAACAACAAGATAAATCTCTAGAAATCAAATATGTTCCAAACAAATGAATACGATAAATCTCTAAAAATCAATCTTAACAAAATGGAGATGAGTGATTATCTGATAGAGTCAAAACAACAGTCATAAACGTGCTCAAAGTTAGGAGAGCAATGCATGAACAAAGAGAGCGCTTCAACAGAAAGAGAAAATATTAAAAAGCACCAAGCATTGTAGTGTCATAGCACTGAACTCAATTCAAAAGGATTCAACTGCAGACTACATTAAGTGGAAAAAAAAAAAGGATCAGTGAACTTAAAGAGAGGACAGTGGAATTTATCCAGTCAGAGGAGAAAAAAGGCAAAAGAACAACAAAAAAACCCAGGGAAGATAGCATAAGAGACTTATCAGTTCAGTTCAGTTGTGTCCGACTCTTTGAGACCCCATGGACTGCAGCACGCCAGGCCTCCCTGTCCATCACCAACTCCCAGAGGTTACTCAAACTCATGTCCACCGAGTTGGTGATGCCATCCAACCATCTCATCCTCTGTCGTCCCATTCTCCTCCCGCCTTCAATCTTTCCCAGCATCAGGGTCTTTTCAAATGAGTCAGCTCTTTGCATCAGGTGGCCAAAGTACTGGAGTTTCAGCTTCAGCATCAGTCCTTCCAATGAATATTCAGGACTGATTTCCTTTAGGATGGACTGGCTGGATCTCTTTGCAGTCCAAGGGAAGGGACTTTTGGGACACCATTAAGACCAGTATACACATTATAGGGGTAAGATGTAGAGGGAAGAAGAAAGAGAAGTTTATGCAAAGATATAATGATTGAAAACTTCCCTAGCCTGAGGGGAAAGAAACAGACACTCAGATAGACGTAGCCCACAGTATCAAAAAAGATGCCTCTAAAGAGGCCCACAGCAAGACACATAATTAAATTTTAAAAACAGAAAGACAAGAACAACTTATTATATTCAAGGGAACCCCCATAATACTATCAGTAGAGTTTTACAAAGTGAGATGATATAGTCACAGTGTTGAAAGAAAAAAACAACAACTGTGGATCAAAAATAACCAAGTAAAACTGTCTCTCAGAATTGAAGGAAAGATAAAAAGTTTTCCAGAGAAACATATGCTGAAGAAGTTTATCACTACTAACTGGCCTTACAAGAAATGTTAAAGGGAGTTCTTCCAACTGAAATCAAAGGACACCAATTAGTAACATGAAAACACATGAAAGTATAAAATTCAATGGTAAAAGTAAATAAACACTTAAATGCAGAGTAGTAGTGTAACAGTGGTGGGTAAATCACTTATAACTCTAGTATAAAAGTTAAAAGAAGGCTGCATTAAAAAAGTAACTATATAATAATAATTATTAGGGACTTCCCTGGTGGTCTAGTGGCTAAGACTCTGCACTCCCAATGCAGGGCGCCGGGTTTATCCCCGGTCAGGGAACTAGATCCCACATGCCACAGCTAAGATTTTGTAACCTGCAACTAAGGGATTCCGTGTGCAGCAACTAAGACCTGGTACAGTCATAGAGTAAATATTTTTTAACAATAATTTTTAATAGATACACAATGTAAAAAGACAACCAAGGTTTCAAAATTTACCTCTCATGAATACTTCCTCTGGAAACCAGTGGAGAATTTAATTTCTCCACCCAAATTAGGATATATACCAAGGAGAAGACAACACAAGATTCTTGGCACAGGGGATTCACCACACAAGAGGAAAGAAGAGTAAGTCAACTGCTACACAGCAGATCTAGATTATAACCAGTTAAACGCTGTGGCAGTTTCCTCTTCAAGAAGACGAACTGTTAAGAACGCCTTATTAAAAATATCTCGTTGGAATGGGTTAAGAGATTGGAGTGGGTTAAGAGATTTACATAACCACATGAGAGTCTGGTTGGCAACTGGTGATAAATGCATAGGAAACTAAGCAAATAAAGCAAAAAGGCTATAAGTAATCCTAGAGAAAACAAAAAGTTGTACACAAATTGAAAGTAATCACAGTATAAGATATGGCTCAGCTGTCAATAGCTTTTGCTTCATTAAAATATGCAAACACAATATTCATTCTATTAAAATCACAACACATCTACATTGGAAAGCTGGAGGGACAAGAAGTGTATATGTGTTTATGGGAGATGGTATGTGCGAGACATGATGAGTGACTCAGCTACAAGCCAAAGGATGCCAAGGCTTGCCTACAACCCCCTGAAGCTAGGACAGTGGCATAAGACAGTTCTTCCTGGCACTGAAACATGTATAATATCACATGTGAAACGAATCGCCAGTCCAGGTTCGATGCAGGATACAGGATGCTTGGGGCTGGTGCACTGGGATGACCCAGACGGATGGTACGGGGAGGGAGGTGGGAGGGGGGTTCAGGATGAGGAACACGTGTACATCCGTGGCAGATTCATGCTGATGTATGACAAAACCAATACAATATTGTAAAGTAAAAAAAAAAGACAGTTCTTCCTCAGCGCCTCCCGAAGGAACCAACCCTGCTGACACCTTGACTGCAGATGTCTAGTATACAGAACCGTGAGAAAATCAACTTCTGTTTGTTTTCAGCCACCTAGTCTGTGGTACTTTGTTACAGCTACCCTAAGAATAAGGCACCAACCTTACAGAATCTGACTTGTCATCACTGCCATCTACATGCACCATCTTCCACCTTCCCACTGCTGTCTGAACACGTGGTGACTCCTACTTATTTTAAAGCAATCCTCTTATATTCTGACATCACCACATGCAAAAGGGCAAATAGTTACCTGTGACATTGAGTTTAAAAACTGAGAGAGATACTTTAAGGGGGAAGGGGAGGGTGGGATGAATTGAGAGACTGGGATTGGCATATATACACTATGGATATTATGTGTAAAATAGGTAACTAATGATAACCTACTGTTTAGCACAGGGAACTCTGTTCAAAGCTCTGTGGGGACGTAAATGGGAAAGAAATCCAAAAAAGAGGGGATATATGTATACATATAGCCGATTCACTTTGCTATACATCAGAAACTAACACAACACTGCAAAGCAATTACACTCCAATAAAAATTAACTAAAAAAACACATTAGAAGAAGTGAGGGACACTTTAACAATGGCAAAAATGGTACTCAAATTGCTAAGTCTTGCCACCCCGATGGCAGCAAAATATCAAACTCAAAATGAGGCCGACCCTAAGGTGCTAGGATACGTGAAACAATATTTTACTTTCTATTATGGTTTCCTCAATAAGGTTAATATTTACCCAAGATTACTACTTTTTTATGCTTTATCAGAATTTTCCTCTTTTACAATACGCTTTTTCAAGGTTTTGCTGAAGTTGCCTTTTTAAAACAGTGAATGAACTGTGGTTGATTTTATGCTAGGTGCCAATTGGAAGTAATGTGCTGCAGAATTTATTCCACTCAGCCCTGGAAACCTGAAATGTAATCATTAATCACAGACTTGCACTGTTTCCTAATGAAAAAAAGATGCTTAATAATATATCTTAGGAACAAATATTCTGAACACTAGAATTATGGAATAAAGAAGCCACCTCAAAGAGCGAAGCAATGCCCTCACTGGAGATCTTCAAGAAGAGGGATACTAAGAAGGGATTCTCTGAAAGGGAATGTGTCTATCAGAATGTTAGAAGGAGATTTCAAAATATAAATCACAAGCTATTAATAAACTGCAGAATGAATATAAGGGGCTGTGACCAGCATATTTTTAGTGGAATTTAATGGCATGGAATAGAAAATAGAGTGTAGAGCATAACTTAAATGCAAAGCCTGGTTCTACTTACACATTTACATATGAAGAGTTATGTGTATACTGGGTTATGATGTCAATTTTCCTTCTTACTGCAGGTCAGAGTCAAAAAAGGTTTGAAAGTCACTGTCTTAGAGGATAAATGTGCCACGTCAGATGCATCCTGTAGGCAGAGAGGACCCAGGCTCAGGGCTGGCTTCTGTGCTCGGATCCAGGTCCAGGGCAGGTTGCCCCGAGCACTTTCCAGCAGAGATCTGGAGTTAGCCAAATGGGAAAACCCACTGAGAGTTCACTGGGAAGGAACCCAGACCACCAGAGAAGCTCAGAATGTTCAAAGAGGGCCGAAGATGGTACAATGGAGGCAGGTGTAAAACAGCAAATGGGTCCACACAGTCAATTCAAGAACGAAAAATAATTTGTGACCATGTAGAAAAACAACAACAACAAAAAACATTTCTCATCCCCTCAAACAATCTGTTTGGAGTTGAAGTCATTTATTTTTAAGAGAGATAATGAAATAATACTTATGAACAGCACCCTGTCCAATAATGTTTATCTTATTCTTGTCCCGGGGACACAATTTTAAAGAGTCCTTCTTAAAAAGTCATCTGGCAACAAAGTGGAAAAAGCCCGTTTAGGATTTTTCTTTGTGAATCATAAAAAATTTGGAAGATGTGCTATTTGCCATAAAACAGAATTAATGGGTAAAGTAAATTTAGATTAAATAATGAGCCAAACTTGTAAGCCATTTCAACATGCCATGGGCACTAAACACACCCCCAAGTTTTAGATCCAGGGTTATCCAGAGTTATTTGTTATACTGAAAATAAAAGTGAAATGGCAACCCACTCCAGTATTCTTGCTTGTAAAATCCCATAGACCGAGTGGCCTGGTGAGCTCCAGTCCATGGGGCCACACGGTCAGAAACAACTGGGCACATTAACCCATTAGCCTCCACAAAGGCTGAATGTAACCACATCTGCTTTAACCAAGCAATAGGCTATGACAGAAAAGCAAAGAGTGGAAGATTCAAACTGGCTTTAATAATAGTGTCAAATCTCTCCCATGTCAACAGGTTCTCCAAAGAAAGTAAAATAGTAAACTTCATATGGTTTTTCAAAATAAAGGCTCAAAGTCTAGGGTGGGAAGATATTAAAGTTGATATAAAATTTAAGCAATATGTGTGGATTTATTCTCATCTCTCCCTTTCCCTAGATTTTTTCTAAGAAGAGTGAATTCCCTGAAGCAAACTAAAAGCTGCACATTAAATTGTTAGAAGCCCAAATTGCCATCCATACCTCATCAAGAATCTTTTTTTCTTTTTCTCCCCTCAACGTCAGAAAAATAGCATGATTCACTCAAGTGGACACTTCCCTCCTGGAGTGCCGCCTGCATGATGTCTCATCTTGGCTTCACATCCAGAAAGTGATTTGAGGACACCCAAGTGGCTGTAATGTTCTTTTAGCACGTTATCTTGCCTTCTCATTCTTCTTGTTGTTATTCACTTATTTATTGTGGTAGGCCTACTTTAATTAAATCTGACCTGCTCTGAACTTTCCTATCATCAACAGAAACTAAGTCCGCTGTATTTAGAGGCAAATTTTTTATTGGATAAAATCATTTTTCTTTCCCTAATGACATTTTTTAAAGTCACAGTATACTTCCAGCAAACAGGAGGCAGCTAAAAATAATGCTGGAGAGACATGAACTCAACATCTCCCCTTGGGCCCATAGGCTCTTCAAACTTTGCTGATCCCAAACCAAACCCTCTATTAGTATTCTCCAAGAGTTCCAAGTGTTGCTATCTCACTGAAAGGTCCCACCATCCTCTCAGCATCCCATACACAACGTTTCTTGTCCTTCTTGTCCTCAAATATAATTGTCAAGTCTCATACATGCTAAGGGGCTTCCCAGGTGGCACTAGTGGTAAAGAACCTGCCTGCCAATGCAGGAGACGCAAGAGATATGGGTTTGATCCCTGGGTCGGGAAGATCCCCTGGAGGAGGGCACAGCAACCCACTCCAGTATTCTTGCCTGGAGAATACCCTGGACAGAGGAGCCTGGTGTGCTACCATCCATAGGGTCACAAAGAGTCAGACATGACTGAAGCAACTTAGCACACACAGCACATACATGCGAAGCCTTAGACCTTTCTGGAACCCATCATTTCTTTCCCTTCTCAGAACCCCTAATCCAGGCTGTCATC
Source organism: Budorcas taxicolor (assembly GCF_023091745.1). Classification (NCBI taxonomy): domain Eukaryota; kingdom Metazoa; phylum Chordata; class Mammalia; order Artiodactyla; family Bovidae; genus Budorcas; species Budorcas taxicolor. The sequence goes on from NC_068918.1 coordinate 25,897,125, forward strand.
TGGATAAACACTATAGGCCTAACCAGACTGCCTTCCTGGTTTGACCTCTGCAATCTACTCTTCCCATGTGATCAGAGATTCTTCCTACCACACAAGTCCTTCACATGGAGAAACTGGCAGCCTGTTTGTGTCTCCTGATGAGAGAACAGCCACCACCTACGCTTGCGTTAAAGTGATAGCTGTCAGCTTCTAGGAAACACCAAGGGTGGAGGAACTCACTACACTGCACCTTGAGGCTGCAATCAACATCCAGACTGCAGGACGCTGAACAGGTCAAAGGGTCCAAGTTCTTCCACAGATAAATTGTAACAAAAATAAAGGGATGGAGGGGAAACTGCAGATAAAGACTTAAAAAACATTTTTTAAAATGAGCAAGACTAAACTTATGCCTAGGGATGCACACTTGAATGAACTATAAAGAAACACAGGACGTGATTGATGACCCTGGAAGTCACGGGCGTCTCTGTAGGAGGCAGAGGGAGCTGTGACTAGGGGGCCAACCAGGGGCTTCCAAGGGTGGCTGGCAAAGTTCTATTTCTGGAGCCGGGCTGTGGTTACCAGGGCGTAGCCTTTAAAATACTTTACTAAGCCACACATTTGTTCCTATGCTGTTCTACTTTTATTTTACAATGAAAAAGTCACACACACACACACACACACACACACACACACACACACACACACACAGATCTGACCACGTTGTTACCCTGTCAAAACCCTTCAGTGGCCTCACAGTTCTTATAAGAAAAAGTCCAAACTTCTTCACAGGGTGGACAAGGTCTTGCAGCATCTGGCTGTCCACTTAAGCTTCGATGCTTGTTTATCTCCACCCTACGTTAAATTTTCAGTTCCTCAAAAGCACTCTGCTTCCTTATGTCACGGTCTCTGAACATCAGTTACTTCTGCTTAGAACTTTGAAACATGCTCTTTCCCTTTCACTTCAGTTCAGTTCAGTTCAGTTGAGTCCGACTCTTTGTAACCCCATGAATCACAGCACGCCAGGCCTCCCTGTCCATCACCAACTCCTAGAGTTCACTCAAACTCACGTCCATTGAGTCGGTGATGCTATCCAGCCATCTCATCCTCTGTCGTCCCCTTCTCCTCCTGCCCCCAATCCCTCCCAGCGTAAGAGTCTTTTCCAATGAGTCAACTCTTCGCATGAGGTGGCCAAAGTACTAAAGTTTCAGTTTCAGCATCAGTCATTCCAATGAATATACAGGACTGATCTCCTTTAGAATGGACTGGTTGGATCTCCTTGCAGTCCAAGGGACTCTCAAGAGTCTTCTCCAACATCACAGTTCAAAAGCATCAATTCTTCAGCACTCAGCTTTCTTTATAGTCCAACTCTTACATCCATATATGACCACAGGAAAAACCATAGCCTTGACTAGACAGACCTTTGCTGGCAATGTCTCTGCTTTTGAATACACTATCTAGGTTGGTCATAACTTTCCTTCCAAGGAGTAAGCGTCTTTTAATTTCATGGCTGCAATCACCATCTGCAGTGATTTTGGAGCCCCCAAAAATAAAGTCTGACACTGTTTTCACTGTTTCCCCATCTATTTCCCATGAACTGATGGGACCGGATGCCATGATCTTCATTTTCTGAATGTTGAGCTTTAAGCCAACTTTTTCACTCTCCTCTTTCACTTTCATTAAGAGGCTCTTTAGTTCCTCTTCAGTTTCTGCCATAAGGGTGGCTGGCTGATTCCTATTTGTCCTTCAGGCTCCTGGAGGGAAAGCCTTCCCAATGCTCCAATGCTGGGCATGCTGAAGTATTAATTACCTCTCTGTCTTCCACTGCACACTGTACTTTCTCAATCACAGCCTTATCATCTGCTTTAATATTGTCTATTAGTTCATATTTTCCTTAGATCAACAACTCTAGGCAAGATGTATAACTTGTGTCAAATTTTTATGTCCCAATACCTAGGTACAACATCTAGAACAGAGTAAGTACACAATACCCTTCCATAAAATGAATTATATGCATATATTTGTTTATAAATGAAAACTACCTTTACTGACATCAAAGTATAAGAACACAAAATAAAAGCAAAGCAATAAAGATAAAAATAATACCTAACACCTTATGCCAGTTACTGTTTCATTAATTCATTTAACCCTCTAAACACTACGAGGTAAGTATTATATAATGTTTATCACCAATTTATAGATGAGGAAACTGAGTCAAGTAACATGTTCCATGTCATATGGTTCACAAATGGGATTAGAACATGGAAGTCTGACTCCACGGTCCTTGATCTTAATTCTAATAAAGTATCACTCCCACCACCTAACATCACTGCCATTCATTCCAAATACTGAAGCAGGTGGCTTTAAAATAAAAACAAAATTCGATTGGGGTTACCTGACCAGGAGTACCCATGAATATTATGTGGAAGTTAAGATGATGGACACCAAAGTTCAAGAGATTAGGCAGGAGAGAATACCAGGTGAAGGAGAAGTGCTTCAAAGAGCAGGGAATCTGAGACTCCCTGGGGAACTAGACACAGAGATGTCACATCCTGACATACCCACTACCAGCCTCTGAGTAGGCCAAAGGTGCAACACCTCTGATTACAGATGAACAGCAGGCAGGTCCTCAGAGTGAGAGTGAGGCCAAGTAAGTATGACCATCCACAGTGCACAAGGCACCAAATCAGATTTGAAACTGATCTTGGACTCCTGCTCATGGCAAGCCTAGACTACTCATCAAAATATGATTATTCATTCATTCCATTTATTATTAGTGTGCCTGTGGCCCCTACAGCATGTTCAACTCTCGGGACAGAAGTAAAACACGATGATGGTGCTGCTCTCAATAAGCTTACGTGCCAGAGGCAAACACACGGTAGAATCCATACAATGACAGTGTAGGCGAAACAGCCTGTAAGAGTTCTGCAGGGGTTCCTTCGCACACCTGAATTACACTGGCCAGGGCAGGGTAGAAACTGGAGTTTAAAAGATTTTTACGAAGAAGTTTCTTTAAGCTGCATCTTGAAGACACACACTCCTCATCAGAGAACGAGGTAAGAAACCCTGTTACTACTGTAAAATCAACAAGTCACATGAAAAATAATACCTATGAGAATTGAGATGGATAAGGGGCTAGAGAAAATGTTATGGAAGAAGGAGAAGTTAAATAGGATCCTGACGTCTACATCGAGTTGGGGTAAAGGAGGAAGGAAAGGAGTGATGAGTCTGGATCCCTGCAGGCAGAAAGCTCAGCTCAGGGCTGGTCTGTAAACTTGTTACCACCCAGACTGAGGCAGAGTTGAAACTGTCAGTACACATGGCCCAGTGAATCCCTGAGGATGCACATCAATGCCTGCCCGTGAAAAGCTTAAAACACTAAAATCACAGCCGTCTAGGAAATAAAAAGATTTCAAGAATCCGAAAGCTCTGGATGGGGGCATGTTTTACAGGAATGATGACAAGATGATCTTTTTTAACCGCCTAAAGATAATTCTTCCTGAAGAGCTCACCCATATCCAACAGTGACACCACCACCACCACCAGCAAGATGTATTCAGAGTAGTGAGAGTGAAGCACTGAATAAAGGGGAGGAAGGAGAAAAACAGCTAGAGGTAAGGAGTGTGGCAGCCACAGAACAGAGAAAGTGGTAGGTGATGAATGTGTAAAAATGAACGGATATGGCCAGGAAGTCCTTAAAATTATACTAATAAATAGATACCAAAGTATTTGCCAAGACAATCTATGAGCACTTGTAATGATTCCAGGGACAGAGGGCTTTGAAATTCATCTCTCCACACAGTTGGTGATACCAACAAAGTGAGACCATTAAAGTGGAGAGAAAAGTCATGCAAAAAAGTGAACTAGGGACTTCCCTGGTAGTTCAGTGGTTGGGAATCTGGCTGCCAATGCGGGGGACACGGGTTTGATCCTTGGTCTGGGAAGATCCCACGTGCCGAGGAGCAACTGAGTCTAAGCACCACAGCTACTAAGCCCATGCACCACAACTACTGAGTCCGGCGCCCCTTAGGACCTGTGCTTCACAAGAGAAGCCAGTGCAGTGAGCAGCCCAGCACCACATCTGGAGAGCAGCCCCCACTCGCCACAACCAGAGAAAAGCATGCACGTGGCAATGAGGACCCGGTGCAGCCAAAAAATTAATAAATATATATTTTTAAAAGCAAACTATCTTTTCTCTCCCACACACCCACTCTACACTCCATCTCCTGTCTGCATCACTGTGCACCCATTTGCCCAAGACAAAAACCAAGTCCCAAGCTTTCTACCTCCCTTCCCTTCACTATTTAATTTTTAGGTGCCTTAGAACCATAGGGGGAACTTGTTAAAAGGAAAAGTCTTTTGGCCTACTCCAAATGATCGTGTTTCCCTGAATATGGGCCAGTTCCGGGAAGCTCTGTTTTTAAGAACACCTGTATGATTCTGATGAAGGAACCATAGTTTGAGAAACAGTGTCCCATATCCAATCAATCTCTTTGTAGATTCTCTGTCTTAAATGTCCCTTAAATTCATTCCTTCTTGTTCCTATTCTCTCTGGCTTAGCTGTGATCTTCACTTCCTCCCTAAGCTTCCATCTAGTTCCCTTCCGCCTGATTCCTCTCCTCAAAGCCATCCACACACAAAGCTTCTAAACTGCAGGCTTACGTGAGAAGCGTAATGATCTGTCTCCTGATTATGGTTTCTCCTGCTATCCAAAACCAGCATGTTGACACTGCAATGAAAAAGGAAGGATGGCGGAAAGAGATTGTGTTAAACACAGCTAAAACATGCTCTCTTGACAGATACAGCAGAAGATGAAGAAGGAAAGAGCCATTCTGAAGATAACTATGGTAAAAGAACCAGCCAGCTTTATCGAAGACTGCACAGACATACTCATGTTACTGCTATTCTCTAGTAGTTATAAATATCTCTTCACACACTGTTAGTGAGAACTTAACGTCAGCAAGGCCCTACATCTTAAGTGGTACTAGTACTAACTATTTCACTTAATAATAGAATAAATATACATATACGTATATATGTATATATGTAGCACTTGCTAACTCAAATCTCTCAAGATACAGGGCAAGGAATGCATAAAATTAAAACAACATACTTGGCAAGTTTTAATATTAGGTCAATGTGAGAGCCAGATTGTAAAGATGGTGTGGAACTTGCCACATCTGCATCTTTGTTGTACATATGGGGTGAGCAGCGCAGCTTTAGAAGCCCTTCAGAAGAAGGATGAGGATTCCTCTGGCCTTAAGCACAGCTCCCTAGGACAACTCTAAAAGCCCACGGTGACTTTTTTTTATTAAAAAAGCAACAAGTGACACTAAAAGAGCAGGGGGTAGGAGAGAGCGTGACTCATCATGGAGACAGTTGAGGGTTGCACCAATACTGAAGGTTACACTCAAACAACAGACAGATCCCACAGGAAAACTAACTCAGGATTTCTTTCCAACTGGCTATGTGCAGAGGTGTATGCGAGACACAAAGGGCCCCCCCAGTGGCTCAGTGGTAAAGAATCTGCCTGCAATGCAGGACACCTGGGTTTGATCCCTGGGTCAGGAAGATCCTGTGGAGCAGGGCATGGCAACCCACTTCAGTATTCTTGCCTGGAATATCCCATGGACAGAGGAGCTGAGTGGGCTGCAGCCCATGGGGTTGCAAAGATTTGGATACAACTAAAGCGACTTAGCACGCACGCATGCAGGACAGGAAGCAAAAGTTAGAACGGGACATGGAACAACGGACTGGTTCAAGATTGGGAAAGACGTGCGTCAAGGCTGTATATTGTCACCCTGCTTATTTAAATTACGTGCAGAGCACATCATGTGAAATGCCGGGCTGCATGAATCACAAGCTGAAATCAAGATTGCCAGGAGAAATAACAACCTCAGATATGCAGATGATACCACTCTTAACAGCAGAAAGCAAAGAGGAACTAAAGAGCCTCTTAATGAGGGTGAAAAGAAGAGAGTAAAAAAACTGGCTTAAAACTCAACATTCAAAAAACTAAGATCATGGCATCTGATCCCATCACCTCATGGAAAATAGATGGGGAAAAAGTGGAAACAGGGACAGATTTTCTTTTCTCAGGCTCCAAGATCACTGTAGACTATGACTGCAGCCATGAAATTAAAAGATGCTTGCTCCTTGCAAGAAAAGCTATGACCAACCTAGACAGCATATTAAAAAGCAGAGACATCACTTTACTGACAAAGGTCCATATAGTCAAAAATATGGTTTTTTCAGTAGTCATGTACAGATGTGAGAGCTGGGCCATAAGAAGGCTGAGTGCCAAAGAATTGATGCTTTCAAACTGTGGTGCTTGGAGAAGACTCTTGAGAGTCCCTTCAACAGCAAGGAGATCAAACCAGTCAATCCTAAAGGAAATCAATCCTGAATATTCATTGGAAGGACTGATACTGAAGCTGAAGCTCCAATACTTTGGCTGCCTGATGCTAAGAGCTGGCTCACTGGAAAAGACCCTGATGCTGGGAAAGATTGAGGGCAAGAGAAGAAGGGAGAGACAAAGGATAAGATGGTTGAATGGAATCATCGACTCAGTGGACATGAGTCTGAGCAAACTCCAGGAGATAGTGAAGGACAGGGAAGCCTGGCATGCTGCAGTTCATGGGACCCAAAGAGTCAGACACGACTTAGCAGTTGAAAAACAACAACAGAGATGATATAAAATGTCTCACATTTGTTGTTAGGAAGAAGCATTATTAAGCTATTTTAACCTCACTTCATCTGAATGGAGAAGAGTCTCCTTGTTGCGTATGAAAACCAGCACTGAGATGCTCAGCTAACCTTAACACCTGATTTGGCCCCTCCCTGAGCAATTCCTCACTGCTTCCTCCTGCCACAGGTCTCACAACACCAGTCCTCGCCCACTGCCCTCACCTGGAATGATGCTGGCAAAAACCTGTTTATTAAATGCTACTGGAAGGGAATTCCCAATGGCCAGGTTCCTAAAACGTGTTTCTGTAAATATTAAAGAATCTGATCATCATAAAAAGACTTGTCATCAGTTTTAGACTTCTGTTTGCAAGGATTTATAGCAGGGTAAAAGCAGTGTCTTTCTTTAGATCACTGAATGAATGGAACAGAGAGAAAAAGAGAGGCAGAAGGGGAAAGAGGAGGAACGGCAGAAGGGAGGGAAAGCATGAAGGAGAAAGAGCCAGGGGACCTGGCTGCTGCTGCTGCTGCTAAGTTGCTTTAGTTGTGTCCGACTCTGTGCAACCCGAGACGGCAGCCCACCAGGCTCCCCCGTCCCTGGGATTCTCCAGGCAAGAACACTGGAGTGGGTTGCCATTTCCTTCTCCAATGCATGAAAGTGAAAGTGAAGTCGCTCAGTCGTGTCCGACTCCTAGCGACCCCATGGACTGCAGCCCACCAGGCTCCTCCATCCATGGGATTTTCCAGGCAAGGGTACCGGAGTGGGTTGCCACTGCCTTCTCCGAGGGGACTTGGGGGCTGGGTTAATATAGACCCCTGCAGTTGAGTCCACTGGATTTGTTTCCTTGAATGGATTCCAGGTGCACTATGGGCTACGCCTCCAGGTCTTCACCACTGTAAGGTCATGAGAGGAAAACCCGATCTTTTTACTTAGGGTGCTGTGGCTCTACATCCTCCCCTACTTCGAGCCCCAGCTTTACTGTGCAACTTAGAGAAGTAAAAAGCCTGAGAGACAGCTGTAGGGAACTGCATTTGAAGCCCAGCACACCATGCTGATTGACGTGCTCACCCTTCATTGTGGAACATACAGGAATAAAACTGATTGGTTCACTATGATATGCCAAGGGCATTTTTTTACTTTATTATTTTTTTGTATTTTATTTTGCAAACGGGCCCTCAGATGTCACTCTCCAGAAGTTTGCATTGCACAAGCAAGGAATTTAATACACTGTCTGTTGCAAATAAAATGATAATTACTCCTCTGTCCAAAAGTTCAACTTCCTTTGTTTCCCTCACCAGTTCTAAATTCTTGTAGCTAACTGGCACCCGTGCAAGAGTGAAGTAATTTCTTTCCTCTGTGATTTATTTTCTGATGATAAGTAAGCAAAAATACTATAAAAAAGGGAAGAAAATGATGCAAAATGAGTACTTCTCAAAAACACAACTCCAGAGTGAGCAGGTAAAATGAAGTCCTGTGTATCAAGAATAAAGCTACATGATCATATCTATTTCTATATAGTAAAAATAAACTTTTTAGTAAAATATGTATCAGGCACATAATGCTAAGAGCTTTACATGCATTATCTCATTTAACCCTTGGAACAACATTGCTTGCATGGGAAGAATCAATCCACATTTTAAAGACAAAGACACTGGGGTTTTATAGACGTTAAAAAAAAAACACAAACCTGCTAAAGGCTAATAAAATAGAGTCAAGACACAAGTGCAGCTCTGCATCCGAGGACTGCTATGCTTGACCCCTTCCCCAGGCTTTACAATGTTTAGACAAAAGCCTTGAAAAGCCCGTTGCTCAGAAATGCACATGGGATAACTATATGCTGTCAGTAGAGCTTGAACAACAAATCTTTTGTTACAATTCTATTTTAACTCTCTATTCAATGCATTCATTTCTTCACAGTAGGTGCGATATGGTCAACTTATCTATATCTTTCTTAAGTGACTCAGGTGTGGCGTGATTTCCGATGATCATTTAAGTGAGTTTTTTGTTTGTTTTTAGGTATAGAAGATTACTGTAAGAACAGGCAGAGTAGTGAAATACCAAGCTCAGAGAACGCATCTATCATAAGCTCAGCTGAGACACACAATGTATAGAGAGGCCACCTGACAGGTATACATCATCTCACTTTTCTGCAGGAGCAAAATTCTACTGAAGGACTAAGCTAGACTAGGAAAGAAAAGTAGAGTAGCCTGGGACTAAACCATATGTCCATTCCCCTCTACCTCCACTCTAGTTTTAGTCAATTTCACTTTGAAGAACCTTCATCCAAGGATACTAGAGCATTCATTCATTGGGCAAAAACAGACCTGATACTGTTAGGAGATGACAGAGGTATGTATGAGCAAAACAGATCCAGTCCTGACCTCAGTCTAGTCTAGTATAGTATAAAAAAGACAACACTGTGCAATTCATCACACATGCTCTGGAAGGATGTGCATGAAACCACCATGAGAGTTCTTCATGAAAATTTCAGGAGAACTTTCTTTCTGATCCTTGAGTCAAGAGTAGTAGTTGGAGTATCTGATCTGTTTTCAATCCCATGGACACTATACTTCAAAACTAACTGAACCTACTTTCTTTACTTTTAAAAGAATTTAGGGCCCACCTGTGGCCCATTCACCCATCGGACATAAGATGCATTTCAGCAACTGCTTCCTTGCTAGTCCAGCTGATACTCTTAATCTTTTCCCTTCCTCTTTTGTTTCTTAGCTAGCTCTTATTTGAGTATTATATTTTGTTTCCTTAATCTTTGGGAAGAAAGGTACAGTAGAAAAAAGTAAAGATAAGTAAACAAAAATATACATACACATGAAAATTTTAGGAAAACTGAGCAATATGTGCTTATTCCAAAACTTCAAAAACTGACTCTTTAGAAATACCTTAAATCTTGACAAGACCTGTTTTTATTATTTTCTCACCTTTAAGTTCTTGAGGAAAAAAAACTGATGGAAAATTTTTCACTTTTTGCCATCCAACAGTGTTCCTTTTTTAATTAGGTAAGGATTGAATGCAGAAATCAACCATTTATAAAAGAGAATTTCCCCATATGCCAACTGACATATATAGAACTTGCTCTGGTGATTAGATGATATAAAAAAAAAGAAATGACTTTAACTGTAATAGAACACATTTTCTATTGTTACCAGGTCTAGATTTATGATCTCAGCACATTATTCTTAAAGCAGTTGTATAATGAAGTTCTAATCACTCTTTTATATAACACAGGGACAACTATAACCCAAATCCTAGCTCTCATTTGGAAGAGGAGATCTATAGAGGAAAAAAGGCTTAATTTAAAGGTCAAAGACATTATTGGTGATGCTGAAAATGATGTGCCATTTTATATATAGGTTAAAGTAACATCTTTAAAAATTTGATTTTTACAACCAAGTTAAGAACAATTCAATTACCTTGTTACTTTTACTGTTACGGAGAATGCTATGAAGAATGCATGACCTTAACAAAAGGTAGAAGAACAAAGCAGAGAGAGCTTCTGAAAGAGAATGTGGACATCTCCACAAAAGCAGATACAGGACATAGACACGTCTCATCTTTGCGTACTCACTGACACACAAAATTATAATGTTAAAAGATGATAGTACTGCATGTGGTTATTTTTTAATCACCAACATCATTATCAATCTATGAGATCCCTTTCTACTTTTATCAGATGAACACATAATAAGATCAGTATATAGCTAGATAATATTTTCCATTTAACTTTTCCAATGGCCTTAGACTGTTAAATAAGTAAATCTACAGCTGTGACTTTACTTAAAAAATATTCAAATTAAATGAATTACATTAATAAATCTGTATGCATATATATGTCAGATGTACTTCTTTTTAATACCAGACAAAAGACACATCATTGTTCCTTTCCCCTAAGCCGTCACAATTGGTGCTACCATCAGATTCTTATCTGCTAACAAAAAGGGCCCAAGGGAGCAACACTGAAAGTTTTAATGGAATAATGCCAAAAGGAACATATTATACGTTAAACAGATGTTCTAGTTTTGAGAGCAATTTGAACAAAGATAAGCAAAGTCTCCAAATAAATCCCAAACAAATACTATTTCCTTACAGCCTACATACACCAAATTATAAACTAAACAAGATCTAAATACTAAGTAAATACCAGTAACAATAATTATCATTGTCATTCTTATTTATAGAAGGCTTACTATGTGACAGGAACTGTGCTAATAAGTATTTTACGTTATCACTTTATTCCTCAAATCTTTAAGTAATTCATGAATAAAAACTAGTGACCACTGCCCCCCCACCCCATTAAGTGATCCTTACACTTAATTCTGAGCAGAGAATATAGTCCTAGCTTAGGTTTCAGATACCCAGTGTTTGCAGCCCTTATGCTCGGTGCAAATTTTAAATGTACAGAGCTATTTTTTTTTCATCATTGAATCCCCAGCATCTATATGGTACATGACATGCAACAGATGCTCAATAAATGTTTGTTAATGTTTATTAATTGAACAAGTGAATGGACACAATTTACTCATTGGTTTTTATAGAGTAGGAAGGATCTTCATGGAATATGGCAAATGTATTAAGCTCAATGAAGCCATTGTAGGAAGATTTTTAAAAATTAAATAGTATTAAATATTGATCTCTTTTATAAATAAAAGTCTTTTATTTTCCCCTGAAACCAAATATAGGTGAACTATATCCTAAGACAGTGACAATACCTACAATACTTTCTCTGGGCATAATAGGAGCGTACGATTTAGTTGATTTAAATATGGATAGTTGAACTACGAAAACATTCAACAGTATTTTAAGTTTCAAAAAGGGACTGATTATATTCAACTACAATTTATTAAAAATTTAAGAGTCTAGGGATTGGGTGCGATTGCTCTTAAAACTAGTAATTTCCATAAAATCATTTAAAAGTACCACCGAGTAACAGTTCTTCCCAAGATAAAAATATTCTAGTAGCTTGACTTTTTATGCTAGGATAACTTAGGAAATACACAGCAGATATAAAGGTAAATTCTCAATTTCTGACCTTCATCTACCAGGAGGTCAAGAGAAAGAACTCAACTGTTCAGCTCTATTAAATCACAGACTGGCTTTTGGGTTACTGGATAATGGCATAGAGTTATACCTGTTTTATATCAATACTGCCTCAAAAAAAGTACCAGTCCTCTAGTATATTTCTACACATCTCCATCAACCAGTAATTCTGAACCTGCAGAAACTACGAAAATGATCATTTTTAAGTTTTATTTTCCTCCTTTTAATCCTTTCTAATGACAGCATTTAAGGTGGTGTTTACATGCCTGAATGGTTTTTATTATAATAAAATTGCACAGGTCTTGTGCAAGCCTCTTAATGTGATTGTATTTATCCTGATAAAGTCTCCATTTTAAACTGGTACTTCCCAGTTACCTACTCTTTCATGAGGTGAAATTAATGTTCCAGAATGGCTCTTTGGAACATTTCTATCAGTATCTTAATCTGTCAGATTTCACTTATCTATCTAAAACAAAAAGGACTTTACCTTTATAGACAACAAAGATTTTTTTCCTCAAATACTATAAATATGGCTGCCATTTTTAACTAACTGTACAATGTCAAGTAACTGTGATATCTGCTAACAGAACTTTATAGTTCAAATATCCAATTTGCATACATCATTTTTTTTATTATTTAAAAATTTTTTCCAAGCTTTACTGTATGGTTGGCAAATAAAAACTGAAGTCATACATCTTTTATGTTCTTTCTTGGAGTCAGGAATAGAATGAGTTAATCAAGAACAGAAACTATGGCATATATGGCTCAGCTTTGAAACAATCCAAATAAAAAGTTTCTTTTCAATCTAAAATATTGTAAGCTTCAAAATGATTATACATACCTAACAATAAGCCTTAAAAATAAGCTCTGATATGAATGTAATACCAATGCTTCTATAATCTTTTTCAGTAAGAAATTTCAGGAAATCCTTCAAACTCTATAAGCAAACAACATTCTTTATAATATTGCAGAAATTTAGGAAGAATTACATTTATTTATTGTATTGGCGGAATTCAGGAAGCTTGCAAGCTACCATTCTTCACCCCTATGATATGTGAGATGTAACTCACCACAACATTAAATGCATTCACTGATTTTTCTAATCATTTAAAAATGAGCTCTTTCTAACCTTAGGACAATTAACAGCCTAATAATTTTAAAAGGATATTTCATATAGTTTGCAATTGTTTTAATATAATTGGTCCATGACTATGTATTAAAACACAGTTTAAATAAGAATACACACAGAATCTCTAATTAATTCATCCCATACCTTCTGGAATCAGGGAGGCACATTAATTATAAACAAATAAATTTAAGCTAATCAAGAAGTGACAGGAAGTTTGTACTCAAATTTTGAACTTCTGAAAGTAAATTATTACATAATTAGAATTCCTCACATAATTATACTACAACTTTGGTTTTCATACAGGTTTGGGCAATTTGCTGGTTATTGGATAAGATCTTGTTTATAAATTGCCAGTTAATCCTATCACATTTACTTTTAGCTCTTCAAGCTCCTAATTGTCCTAAAATGGAAAGAAATCTTAATTGGAGGAAATCTCTTGCTGGCAAAAGGTTTTAACTACTTGGGGGTCAGTCAGAACCTAAGATCTGATGATAGTAATACAAGTGTGTTAAACAAGGGGGAAAGAAATCTCAACAATCAAGATGATACTATTTACTCAAGGCAGCAAATTATTTTTTCTTTGGTTAGACTGTATCTATAAATATTTTTCTTCTAACTTTAAACATGGAAGTTACTAGATCTTTGCAACTAGAGACCATTCATAAGCCACTGACAACACAAATAACAAGCAATCTTTCCCCTTCAATCACACACACACACACACAGAGTATATGAAAATCTGGCCTCTGAGATTCCACCTCCCTATGAATTCATTACTTAAATCACAGAGTTAATACAGTAAGAAGAAAAAGACAAAAATCTACCAACTAGGCTGAGCTGCCATCCTCTCCATGTAGTCTTTGGCCATATCTCGGGCTTCCATGTTCTCAGGATACAGCACACAGAACATTGCTAAGGCCCCCAAGTTGTTGCCGTAAATCTCATTCCAGCGGGCGCTGTACTCTTTGGGATCCCAAGGAGGGAGGTACTCTAAGGGGCTGGACAGCATGGTGTTCACAGCCTCAGTGAGCCGGGCGGCAATGTGCTCGTGGGAGCTGGCGGCCCTCAGCTGGAGCTCGGCCACCTCCGCCCTGGAGAAGTACAGCATTGGGTGGCTGTCGTAGTTGGCATTGGTGAAGGGGATCATGACTTCTGGATTCTCGTCTGTGACGCAGGCTGACACAAAGCAAAACAAACATATGAAAAACACACTGGGAGCCCCCCGTGTGTGAGTCCTCATCGTGGCATCAGATCTCCAAATCTCCAAGGCAGCCAAACCATCTTCGAAAGATCCTACAGGAGAATAAAAAGGAGAGGAGGTTATGTCAGCCAGAGGACCACTGAAGCAGGAAATATATGGTAGGCAGCCATCTTGCATACTATGAAAATTAAGCTTAAGAATTTTCAGATATTTCAAAAAGGCAACAAACATTTGAACTAGGAAGAAACTAAAACCTAATAATGTAATTAATTACACATGATACATCAGATATATTCATTGTGGAAAACAGAACTTTGGACTTGGGAAAATGGTGTAATATTTGCTCGAGTAGAGAAGAAAAACCCTAGCTGGCATTCTTCTCACATTTTATTGCACAAAAGCGTTTCAATTTTATGGTATTTTTGGACATTATTATGAAGGCTACAATAACCAAAAGCTGGTGGTGAAATGTCTGGGAATCTGAATGGACGTTAGGAAAAAAATCAGAAAATCCTGTCTTAATACAGCCTCCTGCACTCTTAAGTTTTCCCCTCCTTCTAACATTCTCCATTCTGAATGAGGGATTAGGATCAATACATCTATATGAATGTGAGCAGACAAAATATTATGAGTAAGGCTGAATATCCTCTTTGTGTCAGCAGAAGGTGGGGACAAGGACTAACAGAAGTAGGGTAAACATCTGCTAAGCCCATGCGTTCCCTGGGATGACATCAGCAGGCATGCAAGGCAAGATCAGACATGGGGCTGCTGGGACTGGAGACTGACATGCCTTCATTCAGAAAATAAAATTCCAGACTTAAAAGGCTGAAAGAACACGTGTGCATTTTCCCATTATTATTTGAAACTACTGTCTGCTTTTTTCATTTCGCACTCGGGATTTTGGTGTCATTCAGTTAAGTCAGACATTTAAACCAAGCTCACATATTTTCTTAAACTGCTTAACTTTCTTGAAAATCCTTTTCTTCAGTGGCAGCTTTGCTCACTAGTCAAAGAATGTCTTTCAAAGTAGGAACATTAAAAAAAAGAAACCCCTCAGCCTGGTCTATGTCCCACATCTGGGATAAAGCAGGCATAAAATCCCCCAGAGGCAAGTCAGGGAATTCTTAAAATTCTTCAGAGGGGAAAGGTTATGGAAAGCAGACCAGAAAAAGACAGTTTTATGTAAATAATGAACAGTAGTTTTCAATTATTAGAGGGAGAAACTGATGGAGAAAAAATCAATCTCCCCAGCTGAACACAAACCATTTTTCCAAGGAAAATCTGCCTCATCACATTCAGAAGAAAGAAAACCAAGGGTTTAACACACATTGGAGAACAACCCATACTCTTAACTTGGTCTGTGTCCAAGTGATGCAACACAGCATCATTTGTGGATGCTGCCATAAACGCTAGTATTCTTTATATTTCTGAATGTGCGTTAGCCTATATATAAAAAAGTCAGTGGCAGTGTATGTGTTAACTGTTTTAGACTTACTTCAAGAACAGAACTTTTAAGGAATAAAAAGTGAATATAGCCAAGCTACATAAAATATATAAAATAGAAATAACTCTTGGACTCTACCCATATTATGTCTAGCACCCAAATCTTCAAGGCGGCTGGCTGGACCCTTCAAGGTCAGAGAGCTAGCCAACAGAAACAGTCTTCGGTGGTTATGACTGAGGAGGGCTGTGGTCTCTGGTAACACAAGAGACGTGGCTCGCTCTGAAAGCTCCCTCCCCACCACCCTCACCCTGGCGTTTATTTTCTGCTCTTAAGAGAACAAGTGTGCTAATTAAAAAAAAAAAAAGCCTGCATATATTAAATCCCCACTGGATGGGGCCATCAATGCAATTAGCACTGTGAGGGTCTTAGGCATCCAGGGTGAGGATAGCTTGGAGGTTTCTCCTTTAACCGACCTCTACATAGATAGAACTGAGAATCTTCTCTGAACTACTGGTTTTTAAATGTGCAGCTCATGTTCTAGGTGGGTAAGCAGGTGGCGTGGGTTATGGAGGGATGGGTTGGAAGCTATGTGAAGACTAGAATCTGTATCTCAGATTTTGTACATGCTAAGTTGCTTCAGTCATGTCTGACTCTTTGCGACCCCATGGACTGTAGCCCACCAGGCTTCTCTGTCCATGGGACTCTACAGGCAAGAATATTGAAGCGGCCTGCTGTGCCCTCCTCCAGGGGATATTCTCGATCCAGGGATTGACCTGGTCTCTCATGTCTCCTGCACTTGCAGGAGGGTTCTTCTATACATACATTCCCTAAAAGGGGCTAAGGCTGATATGTTTTATTCTCTTACTTTCTCTTTTTCTAAGGAAAAAAAAAAGTTTTATTTTTAAATTTTTGGCTGCACCCTGCAGCATGTGGGATCTTAGTTCCCCAACCAGGGATCAAACCCACACTTCTGCATTGGAAGGCAGAGTTTTAATCACTGAGAAGTCCCTGCTTTGTTATATTCTCTTTCTCCTGCCTTATGTACAGCACCCTCCTACCCAGGTCTGGAGTCGCTGAGCTTAGAGAAGCTGCTCCAGTAAGACCCTCCCAATGCAGGACTGAACCACGCTGTGATCACAGCCACTTCTGCCATATGGCTTCCAGTTACACAGGACATGCCCGAGTATATTTAAACTAGAAGTGTTGCTCCTGAAGCACAGACCTCATTAAGATGTTGTTTTGGGAATGATGCCATCTCAATATGCCAACTGTTACTGAAGGTTCCCTAGTTATTGCTTCAAATTCATGTGGAGGTGTCAGGGCAGCAAGGCTTGAGTTACCACACATTGAAAACATTCCTG
Organism: Budorcas taxicolor; assembly: GCF_023091745.1. Lineage (NCBI taxonomy): Eukaryota > Metazoa > Chordata > Mammalia > Artiodactyla > Bovidae > Budorcas > Budorcas taxicolor. The sequence continues at coordinate 25,913,973 of NC_068918.1, forward strand.
TTGGAATACATGTGGGTCAGGGTACAACCCACAGAAATTCTGCTAAACGATCATCTACGAAGACGGAGGAGAAGAGGCTGTGACACTCACAGGGGCACAAACTGTGCTGCTCTCCTTACGGCATACATGCAAGCAGCTATGAAGGCCTTTGCTGATCTACCCAAAGAGTTAACATCTCCTGCATCTGGCTGATGGCTGTATTACATGGGACTGTTTCAGCTGTTTATGCCAGACCTCTCCAAAGAGGGGACCACAGCTTCCTTTTTGCATCACAGGGGTTAGCAGTGTGTGCCTGGCATGTACAAGGCAGTCCACAGACACTGAACTTCTGGGCTTAGGAAGTGATAGAGGGGATCTTATCACTAAAATGAGCAAGGAGAAATCTTACTCCTCCTTACTTGAAGCTAAAGCAAGTTCAGAATTTTCGAGATACAGTTTCTGCGAGGAAACAAATAGAGAAAAATACTCATGAGGCCTAGTCACTACTGTAGCCTAAAAAACAATCAGTAGTTTACCAAAAAAACAGAAGGAAGAAAATAAATGAAACTTAACTAAAGTCTTTAGGCTGGTAACCCAAGGGAGACCTAGTTCTCATCTACCATCTTAAATCTGTCTAGGTTTTTATTGAAAAGCCCCTATATCCAGGTTTGGGGTTTCCCTTTAACCATCTACCTTCAGCGTTCTATGTACCCTCTCTGCCAAGGGAAGAGCTAGAATTAGATGAAAGGAGCATTTCTCAAGGCAATTTTAGGTGGACACTGGTGGCTAGGCTTTATGCTAACTTCATGTACTTATTTCAGTGCACATTAGGAAAAGCTATAACTATCATATCAAACCAGATTTCAACAGATACATAAAGTTCCTGTTTAAAATACATTTAAGTTTAAAAGTAAGTTTAAAAGAAAAACAAATGGATAAGGCAAAAGCTGTTGAAGGTGGTGCCTGAATGACCAAAATTTGGAAGATGCTGAAGGCTAAAGAGTTTACCAAAATGACCAACCGTGACCCTCCCCCTCTCTCTAACACAAAACACAACCAATTTCCTTAAATCTTTAAGCTGCCCTTGGCCCAGTTCAGGAGCAAGGCACCCTCAAAATGGCAAAATCGTGAGCTCCGCTCAGAAGCTGCCTATGAGTAGTGCACAGTGTACTCATAATTCAGTTCTCAGAATGGTTCTGAACGACTCTTTTTAGCCTCATTTCCTCCAACAGCCTTTCTTTCCTCTTCTCTTCCATCAGTTCTCTTTCCTAATTCAGTTTTCCTTCCCATTCTTTTATCTCACTCGAACAGCTCAGAGAGCAAAACATTCCTAACTTTAGACCTAATCAATGAATACAGTACAGTTGAGATCATTCAGACAGAAATATAATCATTTATCTGCTTGTATGCACCACATACATCTGCAGAAGTTCAACTGGCATTATGCTAAGGCCAAGTCAAATAACGTAAAAAGGATTTAACGAACTGCCCCAATTCCAATTATCTTAAGTAGGTCCACACAGAGCAACAATAAGCCTAAAGTTATTTTGCTTAATTCTGGTTCCAACAATCCATTGCAGATACTATGACTGCTGACACACAGCGATTTTGTGTGAAATGCTTCACATATTTAATAACTTCACGTGGCAAAACAGTACTAAGAGTTACTCTCACAAATCTCAGCATAAATATCTAGAGACAGAAATAAACCTGAATCTCCTAAGGCGTAAACCAAAGTTCTCTCCTTTAGCCAAATGTTTAACATTCAGTAACATTAAAAGTTTCCATTTTTGTCGTCCTTACACAAAGAAAGCACAGAAAGCGTAAGCCGAGAAGGAAAAGAATTGAAAACTATACCAGCACGTTGGTTTTCAAAAATGAAGTGGGCTTCCAAACAGTCTGAGGTGATTTATAAATGAAACACACAGTAGTACAAAAGTTCTTTCAGTTCCTCTGGTTTCAGAAATATAGAAAGTATAAAGATGGAAGTAAGAAATCACCCTATAGAAAGTAAACCATGTCCCAAATTAAGATGGATTTAAAAACCCCTTAAAATATGTGCCAAGTCTAAGGAACACAGCACTAATTAACATTATGGGCATGGAGTTGGGCAGACATGTGTATAAGTTGTCTACTAGTTTTGATCAACTGACTTCGGCTCTCAGAACCCCCATTCTCTCATTCATAAAATGGTCCCAACTTCCTGAGGCAAATAAATATTATATAATGCACTTAGCATAGAACCTGACATGAAATAAGAGCTCCATAAATATTTGTTATTTTTAACAAAAAGGAAGACATTTCAGACATGCAGGATAATATTAACCTACCCATAAAATATTTTATTTGAAAAAAATTAAGTATCATAAGTAAAAGAAGAACTAGAGATACCAATTGACTAGGGCAAGGTCACGCCACACGTTAAGAGATTTAGCTGAAACTAGAACTCAAGGCTCCCGATTCTTTCAGGCAGCATTCGTAGTGAGCTCAACGCTCATTGGAAAGGAAAGCATATGATCCCCGACATTCTTCAAAAATTTGTTGGGGGTTTTGCCCCCAAAGAAAAGTATAAACATTAAAGGAACTATTAACCGACTTTGATTGCTTTCCAAGGCCAGTTAATTATTCTCGGTGTACAAAAAGTGACTGCTTATTACTGTATTCTTTGGAAAGAAAGGCACAACGATACAGTAAGTGCTGGGAAAAACAATCTCTGGCTGGGGAGCTATTTCCAGTAACAGGTTTATATCGTGGAAAGAGTACAAGAGTACTTGGAGGATATCTACTCCCATTGCCAGGGATGATGATTTCACCTCAGTCCAGGGTCTGGTCTTGGCTCAGACTATCATCTCAGCTGATCATCCTAAGAGATGGAAGCTGATGTTATGATAATAAAACTAAATCCCTCCTCCCTCAGCATATATAAAGCCAGAATGTCAGTGCATTCATTTTTCAGAAATACAACGATCAAGAAGACTGGGAAATATTTTCTGGCTTCATTAGAAAAATACACAGGAAGCAGAAGTATTAGATAATTGCCTGGTGTATAAGGAATCAGAACAAAGGCAGTGGGAAGGGCCCTGGGCTTGGAGCAATTCAAACAGTCAAGAATACCACCATATTGTACTTGAATGGAGTCTGCGTTGTCAGCCCCTGTCACAAATGCCCCTGGGATACCACTAAAAATAAATGCTAAAAAATGAATTGTAATAGGGTGATTGCAGCCATGAAATTAAAAGACACTTACTCCTTGGAAGGAAAGTTATGACCAACCTGCTGCTGCTGCTGCTAAGTCACTCCAGTCGTGTCTGACTCTGTGTGACCCCATAGACGGCAGCCCACCAGTCTCCCCCGTCCCTGGGATTCTCCAGGCAAGAACACTAGATAGCATATTAAAAAGAAGAGACATTACTTTGCCAACAAAGGTCAATCTAGTCAAGGCTATGGTTTTTCCTGTGGTCATGTATGGATGTGAGAGTTGGACTGTGAAGAAAGCTGAGCACCGAAGAATTGATGCTTTTGAACTGTGGTGTTGGAGAAGACTCTTGAGAGTCCCTTGGATTGCAAGGAGATCCAACCAGTCCATTTTAAAGGAGATCAGTCCTGGGTGTTCTTTGGAAGGAATGATGCTAAAGCTGAAACTCCAGTACTTTGGCCACCTCATGCGAAGAGTTGACTCATTGGAAAAAACCCTGATGCTGGGAGGGATTGGGGGCAGAAGAAGGGGACGACAGAGGAAGAGATGGCTGGATGGCATCACCAACTCGATGGACGTGAGTCTGAGTGAACTCCGGGAGTTGGTGATGGACAGGGAGGCCTGGCATGCCACGGTTCATGGGGTTGCAAAGCGTCGGACACAACTGAGCGACAACTGAACTGAATGCCACTTAGGAAAGAACAGTAAAACGTGCACCACCAACCCCTCCCCAGAGCTCCTGCACCACCTCCACTAAGCTTAGCTCAACAGTAACCATTCTAATTTGCCCAACCCAATGGACAGGCCCAATAGTTAATACTGTGTTGGCCAAAAAGTTTGTTTGGGTTGTCCTGTAAGCCGAACAAACTTTTTGGCCTACCAAATACATGTCTAGGACAGCTGACCCTCCCACACTAGAACTGGAGGTGCCCTTATTGATGAAGGGCTAAAACAGTCTAGTAAACAGACAACTGAATGCCCCTGACATTGTACCTATGCCCTGGTAAACGCATAGACTTTGCAGAAGTTTGCAGCTTCAGCTCCTTCTTCATGCGTCCACTGAACCCAAGTTCCCTTCCTGCTTAGGCCTCCAGTCAGGTTTTAGGCAAACCAATGGTCTGAGAGCACTAATATCTCCCAGCAGAGCTATATATTTCCTTCTCTGATCTATTTTAGGATTTGACTCTCAAAGAAACCTATTTCCAAGTATTTGAGAAACATCTTGCCGTGGTCTCACACATACTACTGCACCATTTCCATATGTTTTAAGTAGAATATACATATATATTTAAAGTTCTCCTCGCTTTTCTATTTCAATTTTATTAAATGCATCATTAGGATAATTTTAAAAATTATTTTACCTCAGTATAAAAATAAAACCTTATAGGTCCTTGGTAGACTTTTGTAGTGAAATAAATCTAACATTATTCTTAAATATATCAAATGCTAAGAAAACATATGGTTTTGGTACCATACAATCATTCCCTAAAATTATACTCCCTGATGTGTAAAGCCTATGGACTCAGCCAAAAAAGAAAAATTTAAAAACCAAGCACTCTTAATCAAAATGAAAGTTCTTTTTTTACTGACGGCTTACTGTTTCCTTATTTAAGGGTGAAATGAAATATATCTCCCCAAAAAGTCATTTCCAAACAAAAGTCCACAATATGAAATTATAACATACGGAACCCCAAGAATTTACACAAACTACTGAGGGAGTAATCATAACCCTGAACCCACAGAGCAAAACCACACTCTGTAGAATAATGGTGTTCACCCCCTTCACACTCAATGCTGGAGAAACTTTAGGTTAGGTCTGTAAGTTAAGTGCAGCCCTGCACAGTGAAAGAAAATTTCCACGTGTCTCTAGGAAAGTTGTTTAGAAGATTCCACATTTTCTCATTCTACATTTTCTCTGAAGTTCACATCTTTGCAACATCAACAACAGTAACTGTATAACTTCTTTATATAAGAAGGAGAATTAAGCTGGATTATATTTTTAAGTGGTCATACGTATTTTCTGGCGTCAAATCTGAAATCTCCATCTCACATGCACCGCAGACTTTTGTTTGAGTAATTTAGTGGCTATCAAACTTAAGGTATATTCAGGCAGAGAGTTTTGCCTGCTACGCATTCCTACAAAACTAAAAACCATTAAGATTCTGTTTTTGAGAGAGTGGTTGTCCTACAGAAAGCAGAGAGGAAGTAAAATTTTCATGGAGGCGAAGAGAGAACAGGATGGAGAGTAGGGGGAGAGAAGTATCTACAAAGCCACTAAAGAGACTACTAGAGTACTGAATTTTACCTGCAAAAATGCTCAAAGAGAAAATGAAATGGTTTTAGACTCTCTAAGACAAGCTATAAGTAAATTCTAGTTTATCTAGCAGTGTAACAGTTGGATATCTTCTGATCGGTACTTGTTACAGTTTTCATGGATTTTCTTAATGATGACATGGGACGACAATATCCTATTTTCAGAATTTTTTATTCTTACATTATTTTCAGAATAATCTAATGCTGAGTATGAAAGTGAAAGTCGCTTAGTCATGTCCAACTCTTTGTGACACCATGGACTATACAGTCCATGGAATTCTCCAGGCCAGAATACTGGAGTGGGTAGCCTTTCCCTTCTCCAGGGGATCTTTCCAACTCAGGAATCGAACCCAGGTCTCCTGCATTGCAGGTGGATTCTTTAGCAGATGAGTCACCAGGGAAGCCCAAGAATACCAAAGTGGGTAGCATATCCCTTCTTCAGCAGATCTTAGTATAAGTAAGTGTATTTCTTTTTTGGCATTCTGAATCTTTTAAAAAGTGGTAGCTTATGTATTTTAAGTTTTCCACTGTATTGTTTTCCAGAATTGGAATACCAATTCCATACCTATACTGGGAGTAAGACTTTCTTGTATTTATTCATTAATTCAGCTATGTATTGAGCAGCCATAAACCTAGAAACTATATTAGGCATGAGGCTACAAGGTAAAATTTCTCCCTTAGTCCAAAGCAATTTATTTAACTTACTGTACCTGGCCCCAAAGAAAATCAGCAATCCTTTTTGTGTTCAAAATTTTTCGGAATCAAAGATTTTTCTAGAAGAGTCTCAAAAACTAGCTTTGACTTTCTCAGCAATAGCTTTAAACATGAAAACACTATTTTCGGGCATAACTGACTAAAAGCATAAAGCATGTAAAGAAGATGAATAAAGATAATGAAGCCAAGAGCTAAATATAACCTCATACAGTTTCAAATAACAGTTAACTTAAACCAGGAGATGTCCATGAAAACTAAAGGAAAAATTTTCTTCCTGCCACAGATTCATAAGGGCAGACTGGTGAGGCAGTTAAGAAGGCTGGCCCAGGGGTCAGAGTGGCTTTTTTCACCACTGTGTGACTGTGGGCAAGCTAAACCAATTCCCTTACTTAAAATGAAGAGGACAATGGTACTTGTCTCACAGGCTGGTTGGGAGATTAAATGACATAACACCTGGGAAGTAATTAACACTTTCTGGTAAGGGTTCCCCCAAAATGCCAGTTCTCATCATTCACCTCAGAACCCGATCAGTGATTGAGGGCACAAGCAGGAGCCAGACTTGAGAGTTTGAATCCCCGCACCACCATATCCTTTGCGATGTTCCTGTTTCCTCCTCTATAAAATGGATAAAATGATACATTCCTCACAGTGTTTCTGTGATCTTAAATTAGCTTCAAGCATTAAAAAGGTCACTGGGATTTACACAGTGTTCAACAAATGCTGGCAGTTGTCATCATCTTGTCAATAAGAACACCAAGGTTAGTCCACAGGAGAGAAAGCGCGCCATGACACCAGGAGGAAGTGCTCACAAACCATCACTCACAGAAGGTTATTTTTAAAATAGGTACAATGCACCATGTATTCATAACCTTGTAGAGTCTTCAAAAGCCTACAAATACCAAATATTTTGACAAATATAAAGTATCTGATGCCAAGAAGTTGGTCTTTCTTCCTGCTCAATGGCTCATTTATAACTTTGAGGCTACACATTCCAAGTAACTGAACACATGTGAGGAGAAAATAAGTTTCTACATTTAATACTATTTCTTTGGCAACCAAATTTTATACAGAGAGATAAAGCTTACTGATAAACCATTCTGATTGTATATGTGCTCACCCAGTCAGAAAAATATCCTGAACATAGGTCTTGAAGTTTAAAGATGAAAAACTTACTTCTGAACTTAAAATTTTTAAATCTTACATTTGATTGAAATACATTTTCTACTTCCCATGAAAGTGACAGAAAGTGAAGTCGCTCAGTCGTGTCCAACTCTTTGCGACCCCATGGACTGTAGCCTACCAGGCTCCTCCGTCCATGGGATTTTCCAGCAATAGTACTGGAGTGAGTTGCCATTTCCTTCTCCAGGAGATCTTCCCAACCCAGGGATTGAACCCAGGTCTCCCACATTGAAGGCAGATGCTTTACTGTCTGAGCCACCAGGGAAGTCATAAATGGTATTATATATTAATTTTCAGTTAACAATGTAATTCTTTGAATTTGTGGACATAAGTATCTCTAATTCTGTAACCAAATCTCCTCCTTTGATTTTTGAGATATATAACTTCTTTTCTCAGCACCTGTGATGGTTACTTTTATGTGTCAATCTGACTGCAGCCATACAGTGCTCAGGTATTTGATGAAACGTTATTTCTGGTTGTGTCTGTGAAAGGTTTCCTGAAGAGATTAGCATTAGAAGTGGCAGACTGAATAAAGCAGATTGCTGTTTCAAATGTAGGTGAGTCTTGTTCAATTCACTAAGGATCTGAATAGAACAAAAAGGCAGAGGAAGGGAGAAATCCCCTCTTCCCTCCCTTTCTCTCTGCCTTACTGATGAGCGCAGACATCATCTCCTCCTGCCCTTAGACTGGAACTTATACTGTCAACCTTTCCTGGGTTCTAGCTTACAGACAATCGCTTCCATAGCTGCATGAGTTGCATGAGTCAATTCTTCTGCCTCAACATCAACTTCCAGGCTACCCTCCCTCCTTTCTACCTCTTTCCTGACTCCAGTCAATACCATACTTGGAGGTCAGTGCCTGTATTTTTCTAGCCCAGTATCTGGAAACTTCTGTGGGATAAGTCATGACAACAATTATATATTTTTCAGGCAAAGTACCACAAAATACATTTAACTTCTCATACATAATCTACTCTGGTTCATTCATTTACCTATTTACCTAAAACTATGCATATTTAGAATATGTTCTTATATCATCTCCTTCAGCATTAGGTCCTATACATTTACCCTCTAATGATAATGATTCTAGGAAGCACTAATACCATGTTCAAAGCCCTACCTAGCTATGCAGGAAAGGGTTAACTCAAATCCTACACATTTCTAAGAAAGGACTGGCCCATGTCTGGTTCATGGGAGATGAGTTCTGAGCTCTCATTATATTCTATGTGATAAGAGGATTTTTGGGTGCCTGAGGCCTTGGGCCATGTGGTACTATTAATATCAGACAGTTTATACTAACAATGGGATTCACAATGAACTGTCTTTGCTCTGGGGGATCAAAATCTGAATAGCTAAAGTCAGTCATGCAGGCATTACAAGCTTCCACGACTGAACCCCAATAAAATCCCTGAATGCCAAGGCTCAAGTGAGCTCCCCTGGCTGGCAACTCTTTGTGAGTGTTGTCACATATTCTTGCCAGGAGTGGAACTTCATTAGCAGAGGACGACGGAAGCCTGTGCCCGGTTCCTCCCAGACTTCACCCCGTGCACCTTTTCTCTTCACTGATTTCAGTCTCTATCCTTCGGCTGTGTTAAACTATAACCACAATTCTAACAACTTTTTGAGTCCTTCTAGTGAATCACTGAGCCCAACCGTGGTCGGAACTCCCTGACCTCCTTTTTAGTTCAATGATCTAAATTTCTGTTAGAATTCTGAAAGTCTTGCTATAGCACTTTGTCCCATTACATAAGAAAATGTCATGATACTTTTCACCAACTCTTTCTCCTTACTCAACTTCTGATATTGTTCCATTTTAAACCCCCCAAAATGATTGTGTCCAAGGATGTTGCTGTTGAAGCAAAGGACACAGCAGAATACTGGACTTAGTATTAAACAGCTTAAAAGCTTCAGATATTGTCTAAAAATGAAATACATAATGTTAGCTGGAAAAGCTTAGAAGACTTTCACTAGGAAGTAATTTGCTGGCACTAAACATACCATTCCAGTTCATTTGTTTAAAATTAAAATGTCACTTATTGGATGGTACGTATGGAGTGATGCTTTTAACACTATACACAGTTCTTTTTCATCTCTTACTTATATTTAAGCATTCTTCCATTTTTTAATCTTCTATTTTTTTTTTTTGTCTTCACATTCTCAAACTTTTTTATGTGTAGTTTTGTTCTCATCCTCCTTTTTGTCTCACGGATCATAGTTCCTTGGCATTAAAATCCCTGAGTACTTTCCAAATGTCCTCCTATGAATCATAATCAAAACTCAGAATACCACAGACTTGGTTTGTAGAACAAAGATACAGAGATGTAATTAACCCAAAGACGCAGGCACTGCCGTCTCAGACTTCCCCATCTCAGTCTCAATTACTGGCAATCAATCCTGCCAGAAATTCAGGCCCAAACTCCCTTCCTTCCCTTCCCCGCTTTGTCTCCATATTCAAACCATCAGCAAATTCTGTTGGCTCCATTCTCAAAATACATCCAGAATCCAGCCACTTTCGCCACCACCGTAACAGCCTAAGCCACATCATGTCTTGCCCAAATTACTCCAATAGCTTCCAAACTAGTCTCCCTGTCTTCGCCCTCACCTCCAGTGGTCATTCTCGACACAGGAGCCAGAGCTGACCTGTTCAACCATAACTCAGATTATGTCACCACTCTGGTTAAAACCCTCCAAAGGTTTCCCATCTCATGTACCAACATGTGTGCTTGCTCAGTCGCGCAGGTCATGTCTGACTCTTCAAGAACCCGTGGATTGTAGTCTGCCAGGCTCCTATGGCTGTGGGATTTGCCAGGCAAGAATACTGGAGTGGGCTGTCATTTCTTCCTACAGGGGATCTGCCCGACCCAGGGATTGAACTTGCATCTCCTGGGTCTCCTCCAGTGGCAGGAGGATTCCCTACCACTGCCTCACCTGGGAAGTCCCAAAGTACCACCAAGAGCTCTCAAGTCATTATGTGGACCGGTTGTGGAGTCTCCACATCCTACAGCTCTCCCACTCTTTTCCCTCCCAGTCACATGGTCTCTCTATCCCTATACACATGTGGGCACTCCCTTCCCAGTGCCTATGAGCCTGTTCCTCCCCCAGACATCTGCACGGCTTGCTCCCTCACTTCCTTTAAGTATTTGCTCAAATGTCACTTTCTCAGTGAGGCCAGATGTGACCATCTCATCTAAGCTACATCCTTACACGTTTAACCACCATCACTCCCTAAACTCCCTTCTGGGTTTTATTTTCCTTCATGGCACTTATAACTCTAATTACTGTACAACCGACTTATTTTTTGTGTGTGCCTGGCTTTCCCCTCTAGAATGTAAGCTCCATGAGGGCACTTTGCTTTTTGCTATATCCCCACCACCTAAGCATGCCCAGCACTTAAGAAACAGAGAATATTTATGGAATTGATGAATTTAATGAACGTGTTTAAGATGCAAAGCTTTAAATACTCAGAGATAACTAAACATACAGTTAGATAACTATATAAATACAACTACATAAAAAGAATAAATAAAGATCTTTCGAGTATAACTTTTGGAGGTAAAATGTATTACAATGCCTGAACTTTAAAAGACTGCTGAGTGTGATTATTAATGACAGAGTTGACTGAGAGCTGCCCTCTGCCCAGCACCCTTCCAACCCTCACTCAGGCAAAGCCCCACGTATACCCTTGACTGTGGTTGGCTCCTGTACCCCCAAGCCCACCATGTCCTGGTCAACGTGCCTGGTCTGCTTCTGACCACAGTCCACTCCCTGAGGATTCCGTGCTGTTTCCCAACATTCTATGAGTGGTTTTCATGGGTTTCCTGACAGTTTTCTCCTAAATGTCACCTCAAAATTTTCGGCCCCTTTTGCATGGGATTAGACATTCTGCTCCTCCCCTTTCTCCAAGCTCAGACCAGCCAGGCCTCCTTCATGCAGGATGGCTGCATATGCTAAGACTTTCACTGAGGATCTTCTGTTCTGAAATTTAAGTTTCAAATTTAAATTTCCTTCATGTCCCTTCTTTTAACCACATTCCCAAAGATTATCATCATAATGTAATGGTTTGTTATAAAGGTTTTATTATTGCTATTATTTGGATATTTTATTTTAAATTGGAGGATAATTGCTCTGTAATGTATGTTGGTTTCTGCCCTACAACAATGTGAATGAACATTAAGTATATATATTCTTTTCCTCTTGAGTCTCCCTTCCACCCCACCCCTCTAGGCCATCATAGAGCACCAGGTTCAGCTCCCTGTGCCATACAGCAGCTTCCCACTGGCTATCTATTTTACACATGATAGTGTATATATGTTGATGCTACTGGAAATTTAAAAAAAAAATCCTCTGTACTGCCAACATTTCTTTTATGCAGAGATGTCAAAAGAATAAGGGTGCTTTCTAATTAATTATTCTTCCTTTCACACCTACATTATTCCTATTATTTTGTGCTAAAAACTCCTTGTGACAGTTTTTATAGTTCAGTCTATAAAACATTACTAGTCAAGACACAATTTTTGAGGAGATATGTTACTAGACAGTAGAGACCATGCATGCTGTGAAGAATAAGACAATAATTTCTGAACTGATGGTGACAGATTCACAGGCCAAAACACATTTTCCTGCCAGAAATAGCTCAACTCAGAGCCTGAAACTGCCAGATATTTAATGTTTGTGTCTGTATGTTCTAGGTCATGAACATTTAACTTGGTGTCTATATCCTCCTATCAGTGAATTTACTGTATTTTTTTCTGACTTTGGCATTCTATTCTGGTAGTGGTAGCCCCATTCTTTGTATCTAAAACTAGGAATAACACCTCTCATATCCACCCTACTCATTTCACCCCATCTCTGCTCATGGCCAGATTCTACCTAGCTATTTCTTTTGGTCAAACCTGAAGGAATTCTCTTCATCCATGCTGGAGAAAACTCCTCTTGTACTGATTTTATTTCTTAGACCTTCTTCTTATGTTCTGTCCTACATGAATGTGGAGACTAGATGACCATTTGCCAAGTCAATTCCTGAGTTAAATGGGCAGAGATGACACTTAAGATGCTCCAAATGAAAGAGTCTGTGAAGTAATTTTGACTCTTTCAGTGATACATCCTTTATTGTGCTCTCCATGGAGGCTGAAAGCCATTCTCCCCAACCCACAAGCAAGATGGGAACCAGCCTCTTCCGTTCCTGGGGCCACCTTAGTTTTCTCAGTGACTCGTCAGGGGTGACTCTCCTGGCACGTTCATCTCTTGCAATCATTATTTGTCTCTGTACTCTTTTTAATCTTCATGGGTCATTTCTATTGTTTTGGAATATTTCTCAACCTCTCAGTGATTTGGGAAACTCAACACTAAAAACCTGTGTGCACGCATGTGTAGTCATGTCTGACTCTTTGCAACCCAATGGACTGTAGTCCCCCAGGCTCCTCTGTCCATGGGACTGTCCAGGCAAGAATACTGGAGTGGGTTGCCATTCCCTTCTCTAAGGGATCTTCCCAACCCAGGGATCAAACCCACATCTCTTACATCTCCTGCATTGGCAGGCAGATTCTTTACCATTAGCACCACCTGGGAAGCCCAGAGGCATCAATTTCTATCTTACCTCACAGCTGCATATCTACTCACTTACTCATTTTCAATTAAATCCTCAGCAAAATCCTTATTCTGCAACATTAGATTTTTGCCTCTTTTCAAAAGTATTCAATTCTTCCTTTATCACCTATATTTGGGGACAGTAACATATCATCCAAATTTACAGAGAAAATTGAAATTATCCAGGTGGCTCAGAGGTTAAAGCGTCTGCCTGCATCTGCCTGCAGTGTAGGAGACCTGGGTTCGATTCCTGGGTCAGGAAGATCCCCTGGAGAAGGAAATGGCAACCCACTCCAGTATTCTTGCCTGAAGAATCCCATGGACACAGGAGCCTGGTGGGCTGCAGTCTACCGGGTTGCAAAGAGTCAGACACGACTGAGTGACTTCACTTTCAAACTTACCTTAATATCTTTATCTCTAATTCTAAATGGAAAGAAGTCATGGAGAGTGCCATCCTGCAAAGATAGAAGAAAGGCAAAAAGATCTTTTCAGGACTTAGGGAGCACACAAATATCCAAGGCCAACCATGCACAATGTGTCCACTGCTGTTCAGGAAACAGTGCAAGTCCAGACAAAGAGGAGGCAGAAGAGCCATGGATAGCTCATTACTTATCTCCCATATAAAACCACAGAGGCCTCCTCTTTTCTACAGTCCTTTAGGCATGTCATGGCATAGTGTAGTAGACTCAAAAGGTCTAACTTGAAATCAGTAATGGGTGGAATTGGGTCCTACAAAAATTCCTGTGTTGGAGTTTTAATACCCAAGGCCTCAAAATATGACCTTATTTGGAAACAGGGTCCAAATAAACCACAGATATAATTAAGATATAACAATTATAATTAAGTTAAGATGGGCTTACTGGAGTAGGATGGGCTCCTAATCCAATACGATGGTTATCTTTATGAAAAGGGGCAGTCTGATGACAGAAATGCAAAACCAGGGAGAATGCCAGGATGAGATGCAGCACGAGATCAGGGTGAAGTGTCCACAAGCCAAGGACACTGAAGACGGAAAGAAACCACCAGAAGCTGGGAGAAAGGCATGGGGCTGGTTCTCTCGGCCGTGGAAGGAGCCAATCCTGCTGATGCTTGCGTTTTGGACTTCTAGCCTCACAGAACTGTGAGACAGTAGATTTCTGTTGTGTGAGCCACTCAAGCGGAGGTACTTTGTTACAGCAGCCCTAATAAACTACACGCAGTCCTAGTCTTACAATGTTCTCATTCCTAAAATTGTTGTTGTTCACTAAGTTGTGTCCAACTCTTTGCAACCCCATGGACTGCAGCACTCCAGGCCTCGTTCCATTTCTAAAGTAGGGATCGTAATTTTTATTTTATCTACACCAAAGGCTGCTAGAAACAATAAACATATATAGTGCTTACCGAATACTAGGAACTATGCTAGGTAGTTCACATGGGTTAACTCATTTAATCTTCACCACAATGCCGTAACACAGATACTAATATCGTCCCCTTTCCATAGCTGAGGAAACCGAGGCACAGCAGAATAGTAAGGAAGAGAAAAGTGAAAGTGGAAGTTGCTCGAAGTGTTGGACTCTTTGCAACCCCATGGACTGTATAGTCCATGGAATTCTCCAGGCCAGGATACTGGAGTGGGTAGCCTTTCCCTTCTCCAGGGGATCTTCTCAACCCAGAGACTGAACCCAGGTCTCCCACATTGCGGGCAGATTCTTTACCAGTCAAGATCACACAGAAAGTGAAGGGGCCAAGATATAAGCCCATGCAGTCTGACAGCATTACCCATGAAATAACTATCTTTGTAAACTATCAAGGTCCTTCCTAATTAAATAAATCACCATCATCATAACCACTTTCCTACTCAAGAGCCTCTATTTCCCACAGCAGAAATAACAATTTTCTCCTCCAAGAGCTTCCACAGTCTAGTTCTGGCCCGTCTCTTCAACATCAGCATTCACTTCCTTCCCACACAAACTCTCCCTTCACGCTTAACTGCTCATCCTTGCTTGAGCACGACTCATATTTTATCCTTGATTCCTACTGTTACTCTCTCTGAGGGTTCCCTCTACCTGCTCCACATCAACCTCATACCTTTCTCAAAGAGCACAGTGCTATCTACGAAGTATTCCCTAGCAACTCTATCCACAAGTGCCCTCCCCTAGGGCCCCATACACGCATTGCTCAATACTCTTTGAGAATTCAGGGAAGGTGCCAACCAAGAAAGTGCACCTGCCCTTTTATAAAATGGTAAAACAAAGAAAATATCTACACAAACCACTAAAGAAAAAGGAAGTAAGAAAATTCCCTGACAGCGCAGTAGTTAGGCCTCTGAGCTGCCGTTGCAGGGGCATGGTCTGATCTCTGGTTGGGGAGCTAAGATCCTTGAGGCCAAAAGAAAAAGAATTGTATGAGAATTACAAAGTACTATTGAAATTTTTAGAAATCAATACTTCCAACTGAGTTGAAGAAGGATGGCTGCACCGAAGGGCATCTGAACTGGGTCTTAAAAAGGGATCAGGAAGAATGTCTATAGCTAGCTATCTATAACTATCTTTATCTCCACTAATTAATACACTCAGTACTAATAACATGCACACTGAGTTACTTGAAGATACTTGTTTTCTCCTTTTCTCACATTTATTGTTTCAGTCCTCTCTGAATCCAAAAGGGCTCTGAGACAGATCTCACCTGCTCAGGTATAAGCTGCTGGGAGGTGGGGATCTTAGATCCCCTTAGATCTTCTTTGTCTTCCCTATGGTGTCATGCACGAATGATTATGTGCAACACAGGCCTTCAAAAAGATTTGTGGAAAACAAGGAAAGAATTCATGAAGAAGGTACAGAAGATAGGAGAGAGACTGTCATGAAAGGAGATAAGGGAGTTTGCATGATTTTTCTAAGAAGTTCTCCTTGACCTGGCGGCTACCCCACTCCTTAGCTCACTCCTCTTCCTGCGCCTTTGCTTAGCTGGTGGCTGTGCTTGCAAGGCTTTCTCTCCTCCCCCTTTTGGCATAAAATCCTCTGAGGTGCAGTTTATTTTCCCCTCCTTGCTGAGTATTCTTCGCCCACGTAATGCTCACAGACATCTTTCTTCCTGCAATCCTGTTGCAAGGATTTGTCTGTTTAACACTTAATTGTTCTCATAAAGTTTCATACTCAGTTATCCTTCTCCAACCAGACTTCATAGCTCCTGGAGGCTGGAATCCATGTCGTTTTTTTTTTTTTTGCACACTGCCCCGCTTCAGCTCCAACCAGACGTCCCCTCAAACATGAAGTACCTGGCAAGTACTTGCTGAATGACTAAATCCTTTCAGTATCTCTATCGCTAAAGTAGAACGTTCTTTCATCTGACTCTCAGGTTCAAAAGTACACTGGAAAAAGTTATATATCAAAGCATTCATTCCTGGTAACACAGATTTATCTTTTCTAAAACTTGCAATCACTGAACCAAACTTCAGTGGCTTCACCAACAAGAAAAAACGGTGTAAGCACACAAAGAAGGGTCTGTTACACAACCACCTGAATACTGCTAGCTCCATTCAACTTCTTTAGGCACAGGATTTATCATTTTATGGCAATTTAGTAGTATAAATACTGCCAACACATTTCTTCCCCAAGAAAGAGATATTGAAAGTGGCCCAACTTACCCTAAAACTTGCCAGATTACATTTAACAAGTTGAGGTGAAACTGAATTTTTCAAGTTCCTACAGCAGATACTCAAATACCATCTGTTAATTTGAATTTTATTTAGAATAACTCTATGCAAGTCACAGTAAATCTAAAAACTATTGATGCTGAAAAGCTTGGAACCCTAACAGAGCATGTGATTAACAGGATGAATCCAATCTGAACAATACTGGTTTCCTTAAGAGAAAAAAAGTGGATCTTAAATTTTTGCACTAAAGTTTAAGAAATGATAAACTGAACTATTGGATAAAAGTAATAGGTCAATTATTATTCTGCTCTCTATTTTGCCTGGGTTCTCATTAGAACCAACATGCTCTAACTTGTGAAAGACTTACCTTCAAAATAGAGGAAAAGAGAAGAAATCAACCTCATACCTAAGGGAGACAGCCAAAGACACTTTAACTGGTTAACTCTGCAGGCTTTTCAGTGATTCCAAGAAATCAGTTTCCTCTGAGAAAGGTAACTGTGAAAAACATTTCAAAATTGCTTTAAAACTATGGGCTGTAAAACTAAGTGGAAACATTCCATTTCAGCTGCCTAAGACATTGACATTGTTGGGCTCCTGTTCTTGGCACCCCCCAAACCCACTGACCCAATATTGGCTGAGTCTGTTTTCTAACACCTTTAGCAGCATCAGTATGAACATGCTTTTAAGATGATTACATCTTAAGTCCTGCCTAATTTTATTACTGTGAAAAAACACAACCACTGGCCTGAAACCACAAATTAATTCTACTAGAGTCTATTTTCCTGAACAAAAATGAAACAAAGCTCACGTTCTGTTTCTATACATGCCATTCTTTTTAACCAAAAATACTGCTGTTAAGAAGTCTGGAATACAAGCGAAGTTTCCAAGCTCTTTCTGACATGGGCAACCTCTATGTTTTGACCACATGGCTAATGAATGCCCCATACATTCATGTGACCACTGTTGCAGTCTAGTTCTACTATAAAAATGGGGTAGAGAAATGTAAAAGATATTACTGAAAGTCCAAATGGAACACCACAATCTGCTGCCAAGCCCTTTATAAAAAAAGATTTTCTACAATAAAAAAGAAATGCAGCGGAAAGTGATCCGTTTGAGGAGAAAATAGATTGAGCATAGGGGAGAAGGGCTTTCAGACACTGTAATGTGTATCTGAATGAAACGCTGAAGCAATCTTATGCATGATCAATATTTAACCAGTTAGCAAATATTAATACTTTGCTCTAATAAATAAAAATGCTAAGTAGAAACTATAGACAACTATAGACAACTTTATTTCAAACACTAAAACTCACCATATCTTTTATATTCACATAATTAAGTCACTTTTAATTTCCAAGATTTTCAAATCCAGATGAGCAGCAGGATTAAAATTAGAATCCCAGAAGACAAATGCTAACATCCCTCCTGGACAACCTCACTTAAACCTTTCTAAACAGAGAAGAACTCAAAGGCCTCCTTCCTAAATCCATTCTAAAGGTTAAAACATTCAGAAAAACTTCCCTGTATTTAGCATAAATCCCTCTTGATGCCTGCTGTAAGTCGATTTCCTCTTCTTTTTCTTCAGGGAAGATGGAAAACAGCTGTTCAACATTCCCTTTCAGGCCCCTTTTTCCTTCCTGCCAGGCCCATTTCCCCCTTGGGAGAAGTGTAAACACTGCAGGTGATTCCTAAATCCAGCTGGCCCCTACCCGATTATCCAAGGGGCTGGTGAGCCCGGCCCCATGCGAGCCTCCTAGGATGCTGTCATCCAACTGCCAAGGCCCCAAGAAGAGGCCTTCTTTACCAGAATTTGTGGAATTCCAGAAATCCTTTACTTAGAGTCTGTCTTCAGATATAGTCAAGACAACAAAAATAGCGCTGTGTCAAGAAGAAAAGCTGACAGTCACAACTGTAAAGAAGGTAAGCAGTGTTATCCCGCAGCCTGACGGTCTTCACTACCACTCTACCCGGTGTCAGGGTGTTGAGTGCACCCTGGCATGAAACATTTTTAAACTACTTGGTGATTTTTATCATGCAATTCTTGAGTTCCTTTGTCACTGACGCAACTTTCTGGATGTAAGCTTACTTTAGAAATGCAATAACCCTTTCAATACTCCAAGGTACAGAACTACTCTAAATGAAGGTGTTAATCTGTAGCCTTTTATTTCTTTTTCTTCACTTTTTAAAATACGTTTATTCGAAATAAATGAGCATTGTTCACAGCTCTTCTCTGCTCCTTTTTTCCTGCTACCTCTGTTTCCTTTGTATTCTGTCCTGTTTTCTTTTCATAATGGGTATTTCAGAGGGATGACAATTCCCCCCACCCCCCGCACCTGCCAAAGATCCCTACATCCATTTCATACAAATGCAGATGATCAAATTCTAATGAAAAGTGACTTCAGCACGGATTTCCAATCCCTAAGAAGTAGAGACAGCACAGTCTGAAGAAGAGGATTTGACAGTAAAATGTATGCAAAGATAAGGAAGGGTACTTTTGGTTTCCGGAACAGAACAGACTTGTTCAAGAGGCCCATGGCCCTCAGCCAATTACCGTGCTCCATTTGATCTTTCTGCTGGGGAGGACTGTCGCTTCATCGAGGACATCACTGGCATCCCCTGGTTCACCAACCATGCTCCCAGTCTATTTTTTAAAATTAGTAATCTCTACTAGGTTCACAACGCAATCTGCTGATCACTACATTTTACACTAATGCTGTTAACTCCCACTTCAAGAACTGCTAACAAATATCCCCATTTTTCTCACAATAGTCATTAGACTCCAACAGTAAAGCCAGTACATTGCCTGTGTACTTTAATCAATAAAAATATTATAGACCCACAGCTTGGTGAGCCCATTTCCTTTACAAATTCTTTTTAAGAGTTATGAAATGCTGACTCAGCTTTGTTGTGGTATAACATCTGCATGCATTAAATCCCTTTTGCTTAGTAGCTAAGTTTGTTACACATGAGAAAAAATGCAAAAACCTTAATTTAATCAACAAATTTACAACCCTATGGCATCTGTATATGAAATGAATATTTCAAATGGAAAGATTGAAATGACAGCTTTTTAAATGACTGTGGACCTACTCAATTTCTACTGAATGATCATGTACAATAACACACAGGGAATTTTACTATGATAATCCTAATATTTTCCACTAATTAAGTAGAGAGGCCCTGTTAATTCCACAAATAATACCAAAAATATTTTTCGCATGTGGACACATACATACACTCAGTTGCAAATTCTCTCTGTCTAGAGCAAAGCAGATGGGTGCAGTCTACAATGGATACACGACATACCCATAACTGAGAGTTAACTACACACATGTGTTTTGTTATATTTTTAAAAACAGGACTACACTTACCTAATGGTTATAACTATTCTCAAATATAAAGTGCCCAAACAAATCATGCTATTACCAGGATGTTTATAGCTTCTACATATTACTGAAGAGGCAAATTCTGTTCTTTCAGAAATTGTTTACTAACATTTGATGACAACACTTACCAAGATCATGTTTATGGGCTCCCCCGAGGGAGTTGGAACAAATAGAAGGAAATCCAGTGGTAATGTTAAAGCACGTTAAAATTCATAGTGTTATCTGGAATTAAGGACAGAACTCCATTCAAGAAATAAACAGATGGAACTTGCCTGGTGGTCCAGTGGTTAAGACACCACGCTTCCAAAGCCAAGGGGTGCAGGTTCCATCCCTGGTCTGGGAACTAAGATCCCACATGCTGTGTAGCATGATGGGATGGGGTGGGGTGGGGTGGGGTGGGGTGGGGTGGGGTGGGGGTGGGAAAGCAATCATTCTCCAATAAAAATTAATTAAAAAAAAAGCAATTGTACTCCAAACAAATTAATTTTAAAAAATTTAAAAAAAAACAAACAAACACAGATGGTCTCAACCATCATTTCTTCTTTTTCCAAAGTAAAATCATTCCCTTTTCTTTTCTGTGGTATTTAACAGACTCTCTAAACACTCTGCCTCCTGCAGGTTTATACTCTTCTGGGCATCTGACAGAGGATCTGAAACCCATACCCTTGATAGGCTGGAGCTTGCTGAGACATGCGGACGGCAGCAACACAACTGGTAAAACACCCAAAAACTTGAAGCCAGCAAATGAGAGCTGAGCAATGAGCACAGGGCTCTGTGGGAATCAGAAGGGGCCCCAGGATGGAACCCTGATTGGATGATAAGAGATAAGCAGAGTGAGAGGACGGTGCTGTGGGAAGAGGGCCCCAAAACAGCCAGTTTACAGAAGCCTGGAAAACACATAAGCGAGCATTCCAGGGAGCTGACATTTCATGGACAGTAATGAGTAGTAAATGGGATAATAAATTAGATCTGTAAGAAAATGAAATGTAAGAGTCTTTAATAACATGGATATGGAATCATAAAGGAGAAAAGTAGACTAAAATATGCCATTTAGGTTAATCTCATATGTAAAATAGGCCACTAATTACTTGTAAATGACAGACAAGTCTCTTCTTTTCATGGTATTTCCATTTCTACAGCCCTAAACTAAGGATAAGACATCTGCTCTATATCACTCTTCATTTCCACTAGGCTAAAAAATGAAAATATTAGAATTCTTTGAAAAAATATTGAATTACTTTCTCATGCTCACGCTCAGTCGCGTCTGACTCTTTGCCACGCCATGGACTGTAGCCTACCAGGCTCCTCTGTCCATGGGATTCTCCAGGCAAGAATACTGGATTGCGTAGCCATTTCTTCCTCCAAGGGATCTTCCCCACCCAGGGATCAAACCCACCCTTCCTGTGTCTCTTGCATTGCAGGAAGGTTTTTTACTGCTGAGCCATGGGGAAGCCCTAGGCAGTTTTAAATAGAAGCATTCACATAGCTGTATGATCTACCAGGGACTCTTGTTTTCCTTCCATTGTCTAATGCACAGGAATTCATAAGCAAGAATTTATTAACCCTAATGTCTCCTTTTTATCCTGTCCACAACACTACCTTTTTTTCTAGTATGATTCTTTCCTGTAATATCTCTCCACCACCCCCTAATCAAACCACTCTTCTACGTGCAAGCAGGAGCTGTGAAACACTAAAGTTAGACGGGTAAGAAACTGGGACTACATTGATTTACTAAAATATACAGAAAGATTTTCTTTAAAGAAAAACTACTTCAATTAAAAATATTATCCACTTAATGCAAGGTTTCACTTTTAAAATATATAATTTCCTGTGAGAGTTGGGCATTAGGATCAGTCACACTTTTTGAAATTCATCCATTTCTAATTACTGCCATCATCAAATAGAAGCATGGATCAGTGCCACTGAAATTTAGGACTTTAAACTCTACTTCCAATCTGCCCTTAATTCATCAGATGAATTTCACTGGGAAGTAATTTCATTTTGGTACTCTGAACTTATACACTTGCCTAATTCCCATGTCAGGCACTGACTCTTGGTTTAGATTACACTGTGTCATCCAAATATCCACTGCTAATTTGGTGACCCCCAACAAGTTTTTTTTCTACAAATCAACAAGCATACGTGCTGTCACTTCAGTCACATCTGACTCTGTGATCCCATGGACTGTAGCCCACCAGGCTCCTCTGTCCATGGGATTCTCCAGGCAAGAACACTGGAGTAGACTGACAGGTCCTCTTCCAGGGAATCTTCCCTACCTAGGGACTGAACGCGTGTCTCTCACGTCTCCTGCAATGGCAGGCAGGTTCTTTACCACTAGGGCCACCTGATTACCATGCGTGAAGATAATGTAATTCCAAGATGAGAAAATCCTAAGGCGTTTTATAATATAGTCAAAAGAACTGTCCTGTCCTCTACTTGGAGCCATTCTTTCAGAAGGATTGCTGGACATGGAATCTTCACCTTACCCACTCCTTCATAATAGTAAAGATTCAGCGCTTCTCAGCAAACGGAATAAAAGTATCCACTACAATGATGACCTTCCCTCTACAAGAGGGTCTTGATCTGCTCAAAGGCCTGCCACAAACATATTCTAGCATAAAAAAAGTTATTTCTTTTTTTTTAATTTATGGGGGAAGAAGGTGAAAAAAGGATAAGAACATGTACTATATTTAGGACTCAAACATGCTAATGATATTGGGCCTTTTCACATGGCGCTAATGGTAAAGAACCCCCACCAATGCAGAAATCATGAGAGACATGGGTTCAGTCCCTGGGTGGGGAAGATCCCTGGAGGAAGGCATGGCCATCTACTCCAGTATTCTTGCCTAGAGAACTCCATGGACAGAGGAGCCTGGAGTCCATGTGGTTGCAAAGAGTTGGGTATGACTGAAGCAATTTAGCATGCATGCAAGTAATATTTAATACACATTGCAACTACAAAATGCTAATCTTTTACTAGTTTCTTTACCCCTTTGGGAAACAAACATTATTGATACAGTAAAACACTAATCTAAATGCTGTATCTTCCTTTATTCCTTTCCAATCATTTGTTGAAACTGTAATATTGAGTGGAAATCATGTAATTTCTTTCATGGGACAGAGTGTCATCCAAGGCAAATAGAAATAAATATCAAAATATTCAACTACAAATATTAAGAAATGTATAAACAAATATTGCTTAATTGCAGAATGTATTTTCATCTATGATCTTAAAATACTTTTTCAGAGATTAAAAGAAACCTTTATAATGAGGTCTTGGGAAGGGCAGTACAACCTCAGTGAAGAACCTTTCCTTCTGGATGACCATCAGATCCCCTCAAGGCAGCACTGTGGGATATTGGACTGGTCAACAAAGCTCACTGAAAACATGTTATTAGCTAATTTGTGGACTAACTTTATAAATCCTAAAGTAGACAGACACACAAATGTTAGGTATTATGATGGTCCTGACTTCATGTGGCAAACCTAGCTAACTTATTACACAGTCTTTCCCGTAACCAGGCCCCAAACCTCAGAGAGAGGAACTTTAAAATCCTTCCACCCAGCAGGCCCAGGAAGGTGCTAATAATTCCTTCAGTGACAAGGGGTCTATACTGTTTTCTGTTGCAAATTTCCCTTCTGTCCACATTTTCTCTTCTCTATTTTTATAGAACACATCTTACCTGAACACTTTACAAAAGGACACATATCTGTATGGTAACCTTGTAGTACATGATACACAAATACTCAGATAATCCTATATTTTATTTCTTCCATGAATCCTGCAAACAATTTGAGGATCTCATTTTAGAAGTAGTCAGAAAATTCTATAAAATATTGCATATCCTATTTCATTTCATACAGATTATCATTTATTGCAAAATTAAAAAAAAAAAAAACCTGAAGAAAAGGAAATTCCTGAAAGGTTAAGGTCTATTATGTGAAAAATAAAATACTGGGGGAAAAACTGTTTTGAAACTATTTCTCAGTGAGAACGTCCGTTCTCAAATTTAATGTCAACTAAACCATGACTCTCTAAAGCATGACTAATGAAAAAATGTTTAAAAGAACCTTATAACATGGAGATCCCTAGAAACTAAAAGTGTCATTTCCTGATCTAAGGAATTCCAAGTAAATGAGGTTCACCTCCTACTTCTAAGCAATGGATTCGGTTTCAGCCTTCAATGCCCGCCAGCCTGAGCAGAGGTTGATGCCTCAAACAAGCGATGAAAATGAGAAAATTCTGAGGTCACAAACTTAGCTTAGATTCCATCCGCGACAGATCCAGAGCCCATGTGGCATTGCTCACAGAGCTTCCCAGCCTGTGAGTCAAGCACGCCCCACCCCCCACCCCACCACCAGGGACTGCCTGGGAGTGAGGTTTACCAACAATTTCCCCAAGTGTCGGTGGAGCCCGGCGGCTTTGGAATCCGGCGTCTAGGGAGGCTCGGGACGTGCTTGCCTGGCTTCCACAGTTGCAGAGACGGGCTGCCAGCACCAGGATCGGCACACCCGACCACCACCACCCCAATTAACAGGGAGACGGAGGGAAAGGAGGGCGCGAAACTGTGCCAACCTACCAGGCAGAGGGAAGCCGGAGCCTCCGGCAGTCCGGGAAATCGCAGCTGGGCCGGCCGAACCCGACGCACCGAAAAGTGATCTCCGAGTTCTTACCGTGCGCCCAGCTCTGCGCTGGGCGCCCAAGGGTTGGAAAGGGACTCAAAGCTGCGCCGCCGCCGGGGAAACTCATGGCTCCAGCTTCACGCCTCGCGCGCCCCCCAGCCGAGCTGGGCTCGGGCGCGCAGGTCGCGGCGCTCGGCGCGCGGCGGGGGACGTGGCTCTCCGCTTGCCTCCCGCCGGCTCCCGGCCAACGACCCGCCCGACTCCGGAAGAAAGCTGCGCGGCGCGGGGTCCAGAGCGACGTGCGGCGCGGGGTCCAGAGCGACGTCCGCCGCGCGCCGCTGCCCACCACTCGCGCGCCCCTCCGCTTACCGCTCCCCGCCGCGGTTTCGTCCTCTCGGGCGTCGCCTCTCCAGCTTGGGCCCAGGCTCCGGAACCCCTTCCCGGCCCCCTTCTCTGCAAGGCGCCCGGGCCCCCGGCGCCCTCGGAGCCGAACCCTCAGCGCGCCAGCCGCGCCATGGGTGCGGGTGGGCGCCGCGCCACAGGATGCGCCGCTGCAGCCTCGGGCGGCGCTACTGCTAGCCGGGCCGGCGCGGGCGGGTGGGTGTGGGCGAAAGGGGAGGAGGGCGGGACGCGGCGGGCGCTGAGGCTCGCTGGAGGGAGGAGGAAACCGCAACGTCACCAGAGCCGCGGGCGGCGAGGATGGGAGGGGGGAACGGGGACCCCTTCCCGCTGCGGGACCCCGACCTCCCGCCCGCCCCGCTTTCTCGCCCTCCTCCTCCTCTCCGAGGACTCGAGGCTGTCGGCCTTCGCCTCCACTCGGGCCCGAATCCACGCACCCCTACCCTGCCAGGCCTCTTTGGCTTCAACTTGCTCTAGTTTCTAATGACCCCACACGCTTTGGGTTCGACTCCAGGATCGCCCCAACCGCAGGGTACTTTAGGAGGCCTGAGGGGAGGAGCTGATGGATGCTTCAGAACAGCTCCGGGAGAGGAAAACGTGGAGAGAACTTTACCACCGGAGACTCTTCCCCGCTCCCCGCGCCTTTTCCAAAATTGTTACTCCTCCGTTTCTCCCGGATTCGGTTTTTACTCTCTTCAGAGAGAAGAGAGGAAATCATCTATTTAGAAGCAGTTCTCGCTTTAACCGTTGGAACAAAATACAGTAAATCAAAAGCACGGGACTCTACAAACGAAACAGATTGTAATCAAAGGTCAAGGGTCAGGAACAGAACATTCGAAATATACAGCTGACAGGAAGAAATTTAATTTACCCTATCTCCTAGCCTGCGTGGACGAGAAAGAGAGAGAGACCGTCATCCGAGTTTTTCAGGTGGACGATCTGCAACCTTAGTAGTCACAGTCTTTAGAGAAGTTTCCTGCATTTTCTTGAAGCAGCCATTGCACACAGTCTGGTTCAACCTGACCTCAGAAAGGTGTTAGATAAGACCAGAGCCATCACCCCAGGACTAATAACTTCGCCTCCCCTCAGTATTGAGTGAAGTGAAGTGAAGCCGCTCAGTCGTGTCCGACTCTCTGCGATTCCATGGACTGTAGCCTACCAGGCTTCTCCGTCCATGGGATCCTCCAGGCAAGAATACTGGAGTGGGTTACCATTTCCTTCTCCAGGGGATCTTCCCGACCCAGGGATCGAACCCGGGTCTCCGGCATTGGAGGCAGACGCTTTAACCTCTATAATTAAACTACTGAAGCTACAAGGTACAGAAGTGACAGGTCTTCATCCATTCGTTAGCCCTAGAGAGGTTTTACCTGAGAGGAGTGCTTTACTCCCTTGCCTCTCCGCTGTTACGACTTCTAAAGGACCGCCTCTATCCATTTTCCAGGTCCTTAGAGGCTCTCAAGACCTACAGTTTTCCTCAGGCCACATTAGAAAAAAAAGAAAGAAAAATGTGGATGTCGACTTTTCTGCTGTTTTTTCCCAGAAATTGCATTTGAAGAGAGATTCCTTACAAAATGGTCAAGAGGGAGTGGTTTTGGTAAATATATTAAATGTTCACTCAAGTACACCACTGATTTGCATAAACTTCCAGATGTTTTAGGGGCGGATGGTGGAGGAGATAAGGGGCTCTAGAACTTAAAACTAGTTTAATCTGGTTAAATCCTCATTTGAGCGGCTTCCCTGGTGGTCTAGTGGTTAAGAATATGCCTGCCAATGCAGGGGACACAGGTTTGATCCCCGGTCCAGGAAGATCCTTGATGCCCCATGGCAACTAAACTCCACAACTACCGAGTGCAACTGACTATTGAGCCGGTGCTCTAAAGCCCATGCTAGACAACAAGAGAAACCACCCCAGTGAGAAGCCTGCACACTGCAAAGAAGGGCAGCCTCCTATTCACAGCAACTAGAGAAAGCCCAGGTGCAGCAGCAAAGACTCAGCGAAGCCAAAAATAAATAATAATGATAATCCTCATTTGCAGTTTACTACAAGGGTCCTTGGAAAGCTAACCCCAGAGCCCTGGTTTTCTTAACTGTAACATAGAGGTATAATACCTCCATTGAAGAATATCAAATATTTGAGAGTTGCTACATGCCAGATGCTGTGCTAAGCGAATTACATGTATTGATTCAGCTATTAGAAAAGATTAATTGTGAAAGTGTCTAGCTGTAGTATGTAGCCCATAAGTGTTGTTTCTACTTACCTTCCCAAATTTGGAAGAGATCTTAGAAAAAGCATGTGGTTTGATTTATTTAACCTCACCATAAGTAGTCATCTAACTCAGTGATTCTCCAACCCAAAACGTTAAATCAGTGGGGGAGATGTGATAAAATAGTTTTTAATGGAGACCCCACACCAGACCAATAAATCAGAATCTCTAAGGCTAACTATGTAAGTATCAGCATTTCAAAATCTCTTCCCTAGTGGTCAGAATGTGCAACCAGGATTAAGAAATCTTCAAAGGAGACAGTACCCACTGTCATTTATTCCCCTTTGCTCCCAAAACTGGGGGCTGTAAATTTACAGTTTTATGGTGCCCCCCCCCCCCCCCCATATAGTAGGACTCAAAAGATCTGTAATCCTGCCCTCTGGAGTCTTCTAGGATGCTTGTAGCCTTAATTCCATGGGAGAGTGCTTCAGTTTGCCTGGATATCTACCAACTCCATCAGCTTTTCCTCCTCTTTTCGGAAAGCCCTTGGAAGGTGGTTTACTTTGCCATTGCTCATTTCGAAATCTGGCCCCCAAAAATGAAATTCAAGGTTTCATTCAAATAACACAAATGTTTAATGGCTTTGTTCTAATTACCGTATTTTCCCAAGTAAATCCTAGGAACTATTATGGGAGCAATGTCACCCTATTGACTCCTATGCTGTAACCTACTAAAACTCTGAAGCAGAAGATTTTTCATGTCTTCTCCAAAGCACTTCTTCCCAGCCTATTCCCATTATAGTTTTTTCAGCACTTTGCACAAGAAAATTCAATAGAATCACATGTTAAGTTAGGCCCCTTTAGCTTGACATGTTAGGTATCATTGAGGTAATTGAATAATTCTACCTCCCACCTTCCTGTGTTCTGCAGATTTAGTCTGTATGCCATGTCAACATTCAAGTTCTCATTCTCAGATGCCTGCCACTGCTGACCCTGCATTAGCATGCTGTTGAACATGGCTTTTGAGAATGTAAAGCAATGTGGGTATCACTGAGAAGATTAGAAAATAAATATTTACTGAGACTTTTTAATTTGGGCGATTCAGGTGCTCAGGTGGTACTTAATTCTCTTTTTACCAAACTCTGGCTTTTTCTAGAGAAGTACAATTAGTTAAGAAAGTTCTGAGGACAGGTTCATGGCCCAGGAATTTGATTGCCCAATGTCCGTGTATTGTTACGGTCTGTTGGTTCAAGAAATAGCCTTACTTCTCTCTTCATGCACCCATCCCCTCACAGCCCTGCTGAAAGTAGTTGAGTTTATGCCAGGTTTCCACTAATGTGGAAGACAAACCTTATGGGACTTCATGCTCACATATTTGTGAGGCCATGAGGAATACTTAGGCAGTGTTCTGTAGTAGTAACTCACCCTAAGGCTGAATATTAACATCACCTACTATTTGTTTTAGAGGAGGACCTAAAACACACCAATGCTCAGACTTACTCCCAGAATTCTGATTTAATTCTTTCTAGGATGAAGTCCAGGCATCCCATATTCTTTCTAAGATGCCAGATGGTTCCAGTATGCTGCCGAAGTTAGAACCAATACTCTGCAACAATGGTTCCCCACCTCGGCTGTACTTTAGAACTACCCGGTGGGGAGCGCTTTTAGAAGTTGTGATGCCCAGACTGTAGCCTGTACCAATCAAAGCATAATAACTCAGTGTTTAAGGCCCTATGACTCCAGTGTAGAGAAAGCTTGAGAACCACTGTTCTACAGGGGTAATGGGCAGTTGAATCAAATGAAGCATTAGATTTAAAATATAAGTTTGTTCGTCATGCTTCTCCTGGTTTAATAATTATATAAAATATTGTGAAGATCAGTTTCATTTATATCAGTTCACTAATAGGTTTATTTCTAAACACATTTGTTGTTTATGCAGTTTGGGGAAGTGATACTTGATTTCAATATTGGTTGAACTAGTGAAGTTGCTTTCAGATTGTAATGTTCATTTCACATTTCTGCTGCCCAAGTATTATAAATACTGAATTCCAATAGCCAGGCTATTCAGGCTTTTTCTTCTGCTGGTGAGATTAACTGTATGAAGCAATGAAATTCTTGTCTGCTTTTCATGTATTGCATCTTTTAGGTGAGGAATAATTAACAGTTTACTGATATTAAAGCTAAGTATGCAATCCATTCTAAAGGAGACCAGCCCTGGGTGTTCTTTGGAAGGAATGATGCTGAAGCTGAAACTCCAGTACTTTGGCCACCTCATGCGAAGAGTTGACTCATTGGAAAAGACTCTGATGCTGGAAGGGATTGGGGGCAGGAGGAGAAGGGGACGACAGAGGATGAGATGGCTGGATGGCATCACTGACTCGATGGACATGAGTTTGAGTGAACTCCAGGAGTTGGTGATGGACAGGGAGGTCTGGCGTGCCACAGTTCATGGGGTCGCAAAGACTCGGATACGAATGAGCGACTGAACTGAACTGATGTGATCCAATGGTATTTTTCAACATCTTTTTCTAACCTGACTCCAAAGAATACAGACTGTTTCTTCTTCTGTGTTAGTTTTTATTTTAAAATGGTGCAAATTTTGAGTGGCCATTTTTACTCTTTGTGGACAAATGGAAACAAAATTAAAAAACCCAAGTAAAGTTTGACAGAAAAGCAGCATTCCTTAGAGGTGCTTATGATCTATACAATGAAGGTAAAATAAACTTCGAATAATACCCACCCTTTCATCTTACAAAAAAACTGAGGTTAACATAAGGGGTCATTGTTACAGTTCCTGGTGCTAATTACTGATAGCGATGGGAAGAGACTTCAGTCCTCCTGGTTTCTAGCCAAGCTTCATTTCTCCCACTTCTCCGTGCTGCGTCATTGACCAAAAAGCACACTTAACTTCTTTCCTTCGAGGTCCTCATATTTCAAATGAACTATGACCCTGCTTATTTAACTTATATGCAGAGTACATCATGAAAAACGCTGGGCTGGAAGAAGCACAAGCTGGAATCAAGATTGCCAGGAGAAATATGAATAACCTCAGATATGCAGATGACACCACCCTTATGGCAGAAAGTGAAGAGGAACTAAAAAGCCTCTTGATGAAAGTGAAAGAGGAGAGTGAAAAAGTTGGCTTAAAGCTCAACATTCAGAAAACAAAGATCATGGCCTCTGGTCCCATCACTTCATGGGAAATAGATGGGGAAACAGTGGAGACAGTGTCAGACTTTATTTTGGGGGGCTCCAAAATCACTGCAGATGGTGATTGCAGCCATGAAATTAAAAGACGCTTACTCCTTGGAAGGAAAGTTAGGACCAACCTAGATAGCATATTCAAAAGCAGAAACATTACTTTGCCAACTAAGGTCCATCTAGTCAAGGCTACGGTTTATTCCAGTGGTCATGTATGGATGTGAGAGTTGGACTGTGAAGAAGGCTGAGTGCCGAAGAATTGATGCTTTTGAACTGTGGTATTGGAGAAGACTCTTGAGAGTCCCTTGGACTGCAAGGAGATCCAACCAGTCCGTTTTAAAGGAGATCAGTCCTGGGTGTTCTTTGGAAGGAATGATGCTAAAGCTGAAACTCCAGTACTTTGGCCACCTCATGCGAAGAGTTGACTCATTGGAGAAGACTCTGATGCTAGGAGGGATTAGGGGCAGGAGGAAAAGGGGATGACAGAGGATGAGATGGCTGGATGGCATCACTGACTCAATGGATGTGATTCTGAGTGAACTCCGGGAGTTGGTGATGGACAGGGAGTCCTGGCATGCTGCAATTCATGGGGTCGCAAAGAGTCGGACACGACTGAGCAACTGAACTGAACTGAACTGAACTGAACTGGACTGAACTCAACTGATGGCAATTTATTTTAAAATGTCAAGATTCATTTTTTCCACTAACAGAATGTCAATGTATAAGGAGAAATAAGCTTTATTTTAGGGAAAAATCAAATGCCTACTCAAAATAGCACATTTATCATCATTAAATTTGATGCCATAGGTTACTGATGATATAATTTTCCACTGAGATTTAGGCAAAGTAAGCTCAGTACCACATACTTGCAATTGCTACCAAACCAAACTTTTGTCCTTGGGGTGAAATCTTCAGTAAACTTTTACCCATCTTGGTAATTTATTCATATTATACCTGGGGGTTTTAAGGCATTCAGAAAAATTTTCATCTTTCTATTGCACAAGTCAATTTTCTGTTTCTTGCTATTATACAAGAAGGACAGTACCAGTGTTTCTGTTCACAGTGAGCAAATTAATATTATTGTGTGAAGGTCAACCACATATATATTCATATACATGTATGCATGCTTGCTAAGTCACTTTAGTCATGTCTGATTCTTCTGCAACCCCATGGACTGTACCCACCAGGATCCTCTGTCCATGGTATTCTCTAGGGAAGAATACTGGGGTAGGATGTCATTTCTTCCTCCAGGGTATCTTCCTGACCCGGGGATCGAAGCTTCAACTCCTATGGCACCTGCATTACTAGCAGATTCTCTACTGCTTGATCCAGTAGGGAAGCTCGTATACACATGTGTGCGTGTGCGTGCATGTGTGTGTATGTGTGTGTGTGTATGATCTCACTTTCTATTCAGTCTTTAAGCATGTGGCAACAAACAGCAACTGTTATTAAGCAGACTCAGACTACAACATTCTTGGATTGTACTATCATGGAAAAGGAAAGTGGATCTGCCTGAATTAAACAAATGTTAATGTTGTGTGGGGGAAAATGAATGGGTTAATACTAGAAACTGAGAGTCCTGGGCTCTAGGACTAAGTCTTTCAGATGTCAGCAGTATGACCCCAGAATAAATTTTCTTTTTTTTTTCCTATAAATTTGGAAAAATTCAGCGATTTAAAATTCAGCATTTAAAACTTCGGCAAAATCACTCAACCTCTTTGAGTCTCCATGTCCTTAGCTATAAGTTGAAGAAACTGGGCTTGATCTGTGGTTTTCAATTCTATCTATACACTAGAATCACCCAGGAAACGTTAAAAAATAATGACACCCTGCAGTACCCTCAGGCAAATTAAAACAAGTTCTGCGGAATCCAGCCTAGGCTAGCAGTGCTCAAAATGTGGCTCACGGACTGCTGGCATCAGCATTACGTGGTATATTAGTCAGCTTGGGCTGCCACAGCAAAATGCCAGAGACTGGGTGGCTTACATGGCAGAAATTTAGGTCCCACAGTTCTGAAGACTGGCGAGTCCAAGATCAAGGTGCCAGCTGATTCAGTTTCTGGTGAGAGCTCTCTTCCTGTCTTCTCGCTATAACCTCACACTGCCTTTCCTTGGCACATGCAAGTGTAGAGACAGAAACAGAACTTTCTCTCTCTTCCTCTTCTTTTACAAGTCCTCCTGGATTATCCCCCCACACTTATGACTTCATAGAACTGTGCTTCTTCAAAGTCCTATCTCCAAATATAGTCATATAGGGTCAGGGCTTCAATATATAAGGTGCGGGATACGTTCAGTACATGGAATTGGGACTTAAAAAAATTTTTTTTAATTATTGAGGTATAGTTGATTTACAATGTTGTGTTAGTTTTGGTGTATAGCAAAGTGAATCTCTTATACATATGTATATCCACTCTTATTTAGCATATTTTCCTGTATAGGCCAATATAGAGCATTGAGTAGAGTTCCCTGTGCTATACAGTAAGTCTTTATTAGTTATCTATTTTATATGTACAGTGTATATATGTCAATTCCAATCTTCCAATTTATCTCTCCTCCCTACTTATCCCCTCTCCTCTGGGAACCATGGGACTTTTTAAAAGGTCAGCTCCAAGCCCAGATTCTGGGAGTAAGGACCAGAAGTCCATGTTTTAACAAACTCTACAGGTGGTTCTTAGGCACAGTGTGTTTAAGAATTACTGGCTTCGACCACTTATTCTTACACTAGGCTGCACATTGAATCATTTGGGAAATGTTTAAACCTTTGATGCCTGGGGCCCTATCCCAGAAATGTTGATTCGTTACAAGATGCCTATTCTAAGCAAGTTTTAAAGCTCTGCAGGTGACTCCAGTCTGAGAAGTTCTGGTGCAGAAGATCTCTAAGGATCTTTTTGGTTCGAAAATAGTGTGGATTTTAATACAATGACATACATATAATATATGTAAAATAATATTAATAATCTAGATAATATACATCAAAAGGAGGGTGATCAGATAGCTCTTTCTATTTTGTAGTTTCACATACAAACACATTTGTTAGTTTCTTTTCATTTCTTCACTATATGATACATGAAACAAATTATTTTGAGAATTTCTATGTTGATAGTACTGTTTTTCTAGATACATGGTCCTCATAGGGGACCATCTATCTTCATCGGGGATTCCCTGGTGGCTCATACAGTAAAGAATCCACCTGCAATGTGGGAGACCCAAACTCGATCCCTGGGTTGGGAAGATCCCTTGGAGAAGGAAATGGCAACCCACTCCAGTATTCTTGCCTGGAAAACCCTGTGAATGAAGGAGCCTGGCAGGCTACTGTCCATGGGGTCACAAAGAGTCAGATACAACTGAACGACTTCACTTTCACTTTATGCTTCATAAAAATAGAAGATCTATTTGATGGTCAAATGTCTTTCCACAGTACAAAACTAAAGGAGGGTTTGGGTAGTAGCCAGATGATTATGAGACATTTTAAAAGAATTTTACAAATTTGGAGACCAGGAGTAATTCTAAAAAACAAGCATAATGTGATTATTTTATAAATCTCAGAAAAGTTTATTCAACTGTATAAATAAAGGAAATAAGAGTATATTTCTTAGTATTAAAACTTATATTCATTTATATAATTTTAAAATCTCTTTTGATACCAGGATATAAATGGCTCTAGGCTAAAAATGGCAGATGCCATTTCCCCTCAAAATGTATAACAATAGTTGTAGAAAGCTGACATTTTAAAATATCTGAGACAACCAGAGCTCTAACCAATGAATTTAATTGTAATTCTGTCAGCACAAAAGTTAGCACATAAAAGTAGAAAAACACTACTGATGTTTTGTCATTTCTGTTCAGGCACATGAACTATTTAAAAACTTCGAATTCATCAGAGAGGAACAAGTAACTAATGAATCAAAACTAACAATTTTCCTAATAATATTGAGTCTAACTGCAGAGGTATTCAGTTCAGTTCAGTTCAGTTGCTCAGTCGTGTCCGACTCTTTGCGACCCCATGAACCACAGCACACCAGGCCTCCCTGTCCATCACCAACTCCCAAGAGTCCACCCAAACCCATGTCCATCGAGTTGATGATGTCATCCAACCATCTCATCCTCTGTCGTACCCTTCTCCTCCTGCCTTCAATCTTTCCCAGCATCAGGGTCTTTTCAAATGAGTCAGCTCTTCGCATCAGGTAGCCAAAGTATTGGAGTTTCAGCTTCAACATCAGTCCTTCCAATGAACACCCAGGACTGGTCTCCTTTAGGATGGACTAGTTGGATCTCCTTCCAGTCCAAGAGACTCTCAAGAGTCTTCTCCACATCACAGTTCAAAAGCATCAGTTCTTTGGCGCTCAGCTTTCTTTATAGTCCTATTCTCACATCCATACATGACCACTGGAAAAATCATATCCTTAACTAGACGGACCTTTGTTGGCAAAGTAATGTCTCTGCTTTTTAATATGCTATTTATGTTAGTCGTAACTTTCCTTCCAAGGAGTAAGCGTCTTTTAATTTCATGGTTGCAATCACCATCTGCAGTGATTTTGGAGCCCAGAAAAATAAAGTCAGCCACTGTTTCCCCATCTATCTGCCATGAAGTGATGGGACCAGATGCCATGATCTTCGTTTTCTGAATGTTGAGCTTTAAGCCAACTTTTTCACTCTCCTCTTTCACTCTCATCAAGAGGCTCTTTAGCCTCTTTAGTTCTTCTTCACTTTCTGCCATAAGGGTGGTGTCATCTGCATATCTGAGGTTATTGATATTTCTCCTGGCAATCTTGATTCCAGCTTGTGCTTCCTCTAGCCCGCGTTTCTCATAATGTACTCTGCATATAAGTTAAATAAGCAAGGTGACAATATACAGCCTTGGCGTACTCCTTTTCCTATTTGGAACCAGTCTGTTGTGCCATGTCCAGTTCTAACTGCTGCTTCCTGACCTGCATACAGGTTTCTCAAGAGGCAGGTCAGGTGGTCTGGTATGCTCATCTCTTTCAGAATTTTCCACAGTATATTTTGATCCACACAGTCAAAGGCTTTGGCATAGTCAATAAAGCAGAAATAGATGTTTTTCTGGAACTCTCTTGCTTTTTCGATGATCCAGCAGATGTTGGCAATTTGATCTCTGGTTCCTCTGCCTTTCCTAAAACCAGCTTGAACATCTGGAAGTTCATGGTTCACGTATTGCTGAAGCCTGGCTTGGAGAATTTTAAGCATTACTTTACTAGCGTTTGAGATGAGTGCAATTGTGTGGTAGTTTGAGCATTCTTTGGCATTGCCTTTCTTTATTAAGAACAGTATTTGAGCACTTGACTTAATTATAATTCTGTTTTGATGAGACCAAGGGGGCAACATTTTCAAGCATATGGATACGTTCAATATCCATACTAATACTCACAAAGTAACCTGAAAATTACCAGTGAATTGTTACATCCACTCAGAAATTCATGCTCTAATCAAAGTGGGATAATGGTGTTACCTTTGTTTACAACTCCTTCAAAAACCTGCATCTTTCAAATATTTTCTGCATCTTTCAACAAGTAAAAACATTAAAGAGAAATTACAAATAAAATATTAGAAAACATGTCAAGATGTAACTTTCTTTCCATACGCAGATACATGGCAATATTCTTTCTCTGTAAGCAAGTTTATAAGCAAAACATAATTTGGTGGAGAAGTGGTCGAAAGCAATGCTGTCATATTGCTTTTGCTTTTATTGGATACCAGTAAGAATGACCATGACCTAGCAACCAGAGAGAATGCTAACCTAAGAGATCTTGCCTCACAAGTCAACAGGTACAATTTTATGAAACAAAGCAAACTATACCAACACTTAAAACTACAGACGAGCTGAGATTAACAAATGCTTGCAGTGAATAGGAAGCATTAGACGATTCTGATTTGTAATAACATTGCAAAACATCCAGCTGTTTCCACTTAACCACATCACCTGTTGTATATACTGTATTGAAATAAAAGATCTCTATTATAGAGTTTATGCTTATGAGTGTGAAAGGACAGTAGTAACTTTTGTATGTTCTTGATCTTCAGATGTCATTCTCTGAAAGCCAAAAACCTTCCTAATGTCACAATTGAGTATTAAACTGCATTTGCTAAGTATTAAAACAGTGTTTACCATATATAGCTGTTGTTCAGTTGCTCAGTTGAATCCAACTCTTTGCAATCCCATGGACTGCAGCACACCAGGCTTCACTGTCCTTCACTGTCTTCTGGAGTTTGCTCGAATTCATATTCACTGAGTCGGTGATGCCATTCAATCACCTCATCCTCTGTCATTCCCTTCTCCTCCTGCCTTCAATCTTTCCCAGCATCAGTCTTTTCTAATGAGTCAGCTCTTCACCTCAGGTGGCCAAAGTCTTGGAGCTTCAGCTTCAGCATCAGTCCTTCCAGTGAATATTCAGGGTTGATTTCCTTTAGGATTGACTGGTTTGATCTCCCTGCAGTGCAAGGGACTCTTAAGAGTCATCTACAACATCACAGTTCAAAAGCACCAATTCTTCGGTGCTTAGCCTCTTTATGATCTTAATATATATAGGAGACAAAATATATGAATATAGTAGCTAAACCAAAGTTATAAATAGGAAAAAAAAGACGTATTTAAATTTGATCATGTATGGCTGACAATGACTACTGAAAATTATAAGATTCTGACAATAATGGTCCTTATTAAATTACTAAGAAACTAGGTCATTACTAAGAAACTGGGTAAAATACACTGTTTATTTTCAGTGAGAAAATGGCTAAAATATCACATTAAATATAATCTTTGTTTTTATTAAAAGAAGCATTGTCAGTTAGAACTATTATGCTCTTTTCTCAGTTCAGAAATATATTAAAAAGTTTTATTTGCCAGTTTTACGAGGAACTGACACCAGTGTCTGTATCTTCCTTTCCCCAATAAGAAGAATAGTTTTAATAAAGCACCTGACCTGCCTCTTGAGAAATCTGTATGCAGGTCAGGAAGCAACAGTTAGAACTGAACATAGAACAAGAGACTGGTTCCAAATCAGGAAAGAAGTATGTCAAGACTATATATTGTCACCCTGCTTATTTAACTTATACGCAGAGTACATCACGATAAACATTGGGCTGGATGAAACACAAGCTGGAATTAAGATTGCTGGGAGAAATATCAATAACCTCAGATATGTAGATGACTTCACACTTATGGCAGAAAGCGAAGAAGAACTAAAGAGCCTCTTGATGAAAGTGAAAGAGGAGAGTGAAAAAGTTGGCTTAAAACTCAACATTTAGAAAACTAAGATCATGGCATCTGGTCCTATCACTTCATGGGAAATAGATGGGGAAACAATGGAAACAGTAGCAGACTTTATTTTTTGGAGCTCCAAAATCACTGCAGATCGTGACTACAGCCATGAAATTAAAAGACTCTCCTTGGAAGAAAAGCTATGGCCAACCTAAACAGCATATTAAAAAGCAGAGACATTACTTTGCCAGCAAAGGTCTGTCTAGTTAAAGCTATAGTTTTTCCAATAGTCATGTATGGATGTGAGAGTTGGACTGTGAAGAAAGCTAAGTGCCAGAGAATCGATGCTTTTGAACTGTGATGTTGGTGAAGACTCTTGAGAGTCCCTTGGACTGCAAGGAGATCCAACAAGTCCATCCTAAAGGAAATCAGTCTTGAATATTCATTGGAAGGACTGATGCTGAAGCTGAAACTTCAATACTTTAGCCACCTGACGCGAAGAGTTGACTCATTGGAAAAGACCTTGATGCTGGGAAAGATCGAGGGCAGGAGGAGAAGGGGACGACAGAGGATGAGATGGTTAGATGGAATCACCAACTCAAAGGACATGAGTTTAAGTAAACTCCAGCAACTTCACTTTCATTTTTCACTTTCATGCATTGGAGAAGGAAATGGCAACCCACTCCAGTGTTCTTGCCTGAGAATCCCAGGGCCAGGGAAGCCTGGTGGGCTGCTGTCTATGGGGTCGCACAGAGTCGGACACGACTGAAGTGACTTAGCAGCAGCAGCAGGAGTTGATGATGGACAGGGAGGCCTGGTGTGCTGCAGTCCATGGGGTCACAAAGAGTCTACATGACTGAGCAACTGAACTGAACTGAATTGAAATGAAGAAAATATAAATTATTGTTGGTTTCTATCTCTGCAGGTAACTTCTATTGCCTAGACTTTGAGATGACAAATCACAGCTCGATTATTCTGGATGGACAGTGAAAGAAGTGTCAGATTCTACAGTCTGAGTGGAAGACTTCAGTATCAGAACTGTATAGGGAAGCAATAACTCTCATCAACTCCTTTAGAAATTATGCTCTGCTTTTCATATCACTATAAAGTTTTCACTTTAAATTTCTGTTTCTGTTTGGTGTCAGTATTGCTCAGAAGTTTAAACAAGGTTCACTGGCTACTGACCTCCAAGCATTGATACATGGATGAAGTATGAACATGAAGGACAGTATTTGAATAGGTCCCTGATCTTCCATAACCTCTTTCATCTGATGCACCATTAACAGACAGTGCCCACCAAGGCAAGGACTGTGAGCAGTTGACATTCCACTTGTTTCTTCCATTAGATGGCATCAGTAAGGAGGAATATGAGCTGAATCTGGCCCAGAGAGCTTTGAGCCGAGATCCAAAGGCCTCTAATAATTGATCTAGCTGTCTTTAAGACTCAACATTAAGCATTTTTTATCTTTCTATACACAGTTTGTAAAAGCAAAAAAAAAAACAAAAAACAAAAAAAAAACCCGCAAATCTCCAAACTCCCCCAAAATA
The DNA here is from genome assembly GCF_023091745.1 of Budorcas taxicolor. Lineage (NCBI taxonomy): Eukaryota > Metazoa > Chordata > Mammalia > Artiodactyla > Bovidae > Budorcas > Budorcas taxicolor. Next base: position 25,953,145 of record NC_068918.1, read on the forward strand.
TCCAACATGGAGTTCTGGGAGGAAGATGTTATAAAAAGAGAATGTCATTATATATGCAGACTTACAAGAAGTGTTCCCTATTTAGTCTACTAGAAAATCATAAGAACTGTTACAAAATCTAATAATATTTCTAACAGTTCCTTTAAAGCAGATTTTCCTCAATCCTTTTTTTTAAACTAAAAACTAATATGGATAGAGGAGATGATAGAAAATAGATATCAATAATAGCTAGGTAAATAATATATGATAAAGATACTGAAATAGGTATGTATAAAACAAAGTTTCAGAAACTAGTTTATTTTAGTCTGTTCCACTAGAAAACAAAGATTTTCATTGACTAAATAGATTCCCAAACTCACTAAGAGATTACGACTTGTAGCTTAAAAACTTTGCACTGGTGGTTTCTGTGTACATGGAGAGAGATCTCGTTTATGTTTACTTTCAAAGTTTAAAGATATAGACCTCTCAGAAGTATAAAACTGAAACAGTGGCATCTGCATTCTTTCTAATCTACATAAATCTAACTGTTAAACATGTAAGAAGATGCCTTGATGCTTTAGAAAGAGAGGTAGAGGCAAGTCTGCTTAAAAACAGATACCGTGTGATATTGAGAAGTCTGTTCAGAGTAGCAGGAGAAGAAGGAAAGAGTAGTAACACAGATAAGGTTTAAATCAATTTGCTGTTGTTGTTTAGCCGCTTGGTCATATCTAACTCTATGACCCCATGGACTACAGCATGCCAGGCTTCCCTTTCCTCCACTAGCTCCTGGAGTTTGCTCAAGTTCATGTTCATTGAATCTGTGATGCTATCTCATCCTCTGACACCATCTTCTCCTTTTGCCTTCAGTCTTTTCCAGCATCAGGGTCTTTTCCAATGAGTCTGCTCTTTGCATCAAGTGGCCAAAGGATTGGAGCTTCAGCTTTAACTTCAGTCTTGCCAATGAATATTCAAGGTTGATTTCCTTTAGGATTGACTGGTTTGATCTCCTTGCAGTCCAAGAAACTCTCAAGAGTCCTCTCTTTAAAGCAATACACTACATTTAAGATTTTTCCAAGGATCACATAGATCTTTTAACAGGAAGATTATGCGTTTTTGAAATACACCAAGAAAATTAGCAATTGTTAGAGCTGTAAGGCACCAGAGTTTTCCCACAGCTTCGAAGTAATCAGTTCATCAAAGAGAAGGTCCACCTGAATGATCATGAGTCATCAATTCCTGCTGTTGGGAAGGCTTCCAAGGACTGCACATCCCAGTCTTGCCCTATTTCTTCATTATGTCATCTCAGGTTTTTTATCAGCAAAGAATATCTCTTTCCCTCAACAAAGTTAAGACTGTCAAAGACTCTTTCTACCTCCTACATTTATAAATAATCATATGGTAGTATACATACATGGAGAAGGAAATGGCAACCCACTCCAGTACTCTTGCCTGGAGAATCCCATGGCCGGAGGAGCCTGGTAGGCTGCAGTCCATGGGGTCGCTAAGAGTCGGACACGACTGAGCAACTTCACTTTCACTTTTCACTTTCCTGCATTGGAGAAGGAAATGGCAACCCACTCCAGTACTCTTGCCTGGAGAATCCCAGGGACGGGGGAGCCTGGTGGGCTGCCGTCTATGGGGTCGCACAGAGTCGGACACGACTGAAGCGATTTAGCAGCAGCAGCAGCAGCAGTATACATACAAGCACAGGCTGCAGACTGCTGTTGCAGATGGTGTCAGTACTGTAGAATCTCTAAACAGTCATCTATTGATTATTATTTTTATGTCTTTTCACAAGATGAATATCTCTATGGTCAGGAAGAAGCAGCAACAGTGAAAGACACCTGTAACTTCTGAGGAAAATAGCATAATAATCAGAAATTTTTACTGCACTGGATATAGGGCCTTGGAACCGGGGAAAGAGAACTTAACTTGCTTGCCTTCTGCCAGTGTCAGGGATTCAACTAGATAGTGATGAACTGAAATTAGAAAGCATTTTATGACCTAGTTCTAAGAAATTCTAAAACAAGATTTATTTACCTAGTCTTATTTGCCTGGAGTATTTTAATTTATCAGTGACTTGGGTTAATTACTCTATAAATTCTGCACTTGACAGCTCATCTTAAACCTAAGGAATCCAGAAGAATATACATCAAAATGCAAAGGCTTCAGCCAGGTATTTCCCTGTGTCTTCAGACTTTTGACACACTTACATAAACAAACAGATTTTCATGTATTTTGGGATATGTACATACGTAGACTTCAACAGGCTTGGAATCATCTGGGAAAGTGGGTCCCTGGAATGTAGCATTCAGAGCAGCAGATATTCCTATTGCAGGGTGATGGATTCTAGAAATATTTTGGATGCTACCTATTTACTTAAAACTCTCAAATAGTTTATTAACAGATGAGAAAGAAGGAAAAATTTTTTTGGCTTAAAAAAAAAAGTCTTATATAAGCAAGGCTATGTTGATGTCATGTAAAAAATAATTTGTTTTTACAGCTAAAGGGCAGAAGCTAGGGAGTGGCTCACCACCCATCAGCACTTGATCCTTCTGAAGAGTGTACCAGTACTGGAGAAGTAACATTGTTTTCTGGATGCCAGAGAAAACCAAAATGTAGTAAATGTTGGGGGGAAACATAATAATGAATTTCAAAGTTTCACACTTCTCAATTAGCTAGAAGGGGTTTGTTTCTGCTTTTTCTTTTTCTCAGTTGGTTGGGGTTTTTGTTTCTCTGAGCCATGGTTTGAAAAGATACCAAGACCTTACTAAAACCACAGCTCCCTGTGGATGTCAAAATCAGTAATTAATATGAGATGATAAAAGGGGGAGACATTAACTTGAGGCCCAAATATGTCTTTTTAGAAATGAATTTGGAAGCACCAAACAATCGGACACGACTGAGTGACTGAACAACAACAACCAGCTATGAAGACAGATCAGGTGAGCAGAGATGGCAGCAGGGGCTGAGGCTAGTAGGCCTTTCTGTGCCCCAGAATTAGAGGAGTCCTGAAATACTCAGTGTGGCTACTGCAGCCAAACACAGGCATCATGGGAGGGAAAAGTCAAGTAAACACTTGATGGAGAGCCAGGTATGTACTTTCTGACTCTATCACCAATTGAGGGACATGAATATGTCACTGCACCCAACCAGGTGCCAATAACCTCATTCATGGAATGAAAGCTTGTTATCATCTACAAGATCCCTTCACCTTTAGAATTTTATGACTCAGGATTTCTGAACTGTGGTAGCTGTGGCATTCTAGATAAGGATAGTCCAGAAGAAATACAATGCTGGCCACATAGGTAATCTGAAATGTGTAGTGGCTACATTAAAATATATAAAAACAAACAGGTGAAATAAGGCTTTATAAAATTTTTCCTTAATCCAGTATGTCTGAAATATTGTTATTTCAACACCCCTTTGAAATCTCAAATAGCCACGTGACATCAAGTGCTCACAAGCGCCGTGTGTTGCTAGTGGCAGCTATCTCCCATTTTGGATAACACTGCTGTTGACAGTAGTGGAGTTCACAAATAGGAAGGAGTAGGAGTTACATTTTTCTTCAATGCTGTGAGTCATGGTTCCAAAACATGGCTATTCATCAAAATTATTAGAGGAACTTAAAAAAATATATTTCTGAGCGCATCTCATTCCTCGAGCATGGATCATATCTTTAAAAATTTCACTAGATAAATCTGAGATGCAGCCAGTTCATTCCAATCTACAGAGCAGTGTTTAAAACCTTTTTACTGACCTAACTGAGGCTTCGTGCTGTTCAGAGGTAGCTGGCCTAAGGGAAGCAGTGATTTATGGTTAGCAACCCCCGCAGAGACCCTCCAGAGAGAACTATCTTGTCTGCTAAGTGAGCTGGAAGATTTCAACACTAATCCTGACAGCAAAGGGTGCTTTCAGTTATGGAGGGCAATTTCAAGTTTAAACATATTTAAGAAACCAAACAAAACAGTGAGCTGATGTTGCAAAACAAAGGAGGCCAGATTCTGCTCTGCCAATGGGTGACTTGATGGAGCTGCAGCTGTGGTGATAGATCTGCTTTTGAGCCGCTTACCATTTGTTTGTAGACTGGCTGCCTTCAGTCTGAGATATTCTCCTCTTCAGATGTCTTCCAATGAGTGGTAACAGAGTGGTTGGGAGAACTTATCAGAGTGAAACATCCCACAGTACTCCATTTTACTGACAGAAAAGGCCTCCTGAAGTGTGCACACCTAGAGGGGACTGTGGAGACGCAGAAGAGCAGGCCGACAGCCAGGGCCCCTGCAGATTCTAGCGAACCTGTCATTGGCTCCTAACTCCCAGCACTATGTGTGTGTTTGCAGCCAGACTCCACCACTACACAGGCACTTGCAGCTGGCCCCCCAGCTGACTGTGTCATGCCATCTGCTCCAGCTGCTACTGCTGCCTTCCCTGGTTCCTAGCCACCCGACCTAGAGGCGTCACTGAGGACCCCAATAGCCCCTGCAGCCACTGCAGATCTCTAGCAGTATTCACTAAGCATCGCACAGTTGTCAATAAGGTGGACCCCAGCAGCCTGAGCCCATTATCTCTCCCTAGGAACCCAGTGCTGCTACACACCCTAACTTATCAAGGACAAATATGAGGAAGACTGTTCCTGTGCAGACTACACCAAATACTATCTTCTTTCTAAGAGAAGGAGTGTGTATCAGAAAATATTACCTCTATATAATACTGCAAATAAAGGTATATATTTAAAAGCTATCTGTAGTCTAGATTCTAGAAAATGACAATACATCACTTTTTAAAGCAGATAAGCATTATGATTCGGTATCTGAAGGCTGCTTATGTATACTCTAAAACCTTTTCTAAGAATCTAAGAAAACATATCACTAGGTTTAGATCGCTTCTAATACTTTTTAAACTTAAAATAATAATAATTTTCAAATTATTTTCCATTGGCCATTAAAGTTCACAAAAAGTAAACATCTTGATAGAGAAGCTCTCATAATTATAAAATAAGTCCCAAATCTACCCGAGTCCCTCTCTGTCATAATGGCAAATGTCCTATGGATAGAGATAGTCAATCTATGTTCAAGTAACAGTTGTACAATTTATTAGCTCTACAGCCTCAGGAAAATTGCTCAGCATCCCCAAATCTCAGTGTTCTGGGGCTATTAATGCCCATCTTGCAAGTTTATAAGGATGAAGTAAAGTGTTAGACACAATGCCAGACAGAGCAGATTCTCAAAGGTAACTATTATTATTAACGAAACAAAGTCTACTGTATAGACTTTACTGATACACATTTATAAGATTTTCTGGAAACTAAGAAGGCCCTCATGAAGAAAGATATTTATTCCCAGTAACTATGACATTTACAGATTTATTTGGACCATGACAAAGGAAAATATCCCCAAATTTTCCATTAAATATTACCTAATACACACACACACAAATCTGCCCCCCGCCGCCACCCTGAGTAGTCTTTCCATCTCTCCAGAGGAAAAGTAGAACATAAAATTCCTTCTGCTTAAACACAAAACAAAGGTCAGCACCAGTTCATTTGGAAAAATATCCATCAGTGTTTATATAAGGACAAACCCACAGATATATACACTTCCATGTACACACATACACACAAAGACATTTATTAATATGTGTACTTGAACTATAAATTACTAAAGACCAACATTTTAGTGCTTAGATAAAATAAATGATTAGGGTTTATAGAAGCCCAAGCACTTATGATGACCACAAGACACATGCCTCTGTCTTATTCTTAATTTTCCCTGATGCACTTGTCTGACAAACACATTCCACAATCCCACAGATTATTCTGGAGAAGGACACAGAGAGAGAGAGAAGGAAGGGAGAATGTGAAGAAGGAGGAGGGGAGCAGAGAGAAAGAGAAGGAGGAAGAAGAGAATAGAGGGAGGGAAGGATGAGGGATGAATGAAAAGAGGATAGGAAAAAGGAAAGAAGGAAGATTCCATGTGTGGGGCATGTGTGTGGGTTGCTTGGCAAGCCAGGTCAGTTTGTGGAAGGCAACTTTTTGCCCTCCCAAAGCCTGCCCAGACTTGCCCTAAGGTTATGTTGCAAAACGGATAGTGATTTCTCTGCCAGGCATGTTATTGGAATGAATGAAGCCCCAGATCTGACTAATATTTTCTCCTTGGCCCTCTTACTTCTTTAGCACAAACATTTGGGCTGTGGTGTTTTAAAGTGGTTTAAAGCTCCTCAAAGAATCCCAAAGTTCCTGTTTTTTGTTTCTCTATTTCCTACTACCTAGTTTCAGAGCTACTGGCCTCTACCCTATCTACACTGACCCTGCAGATTTTTAAAGTCTTTTTGCTTTTCAGAACCACCATTCCCAGCACAGCTACCTCCATGCAGAGTCTAGAAATGAGGATCAATGACCCATGTCAATTCAGTACATATTGAGAGATTCTTTCAGGGCAGCTCCTGTGTTTGGGGAATCTTTATGATTGAGAGAAGAAATGGTTCTAACTGGTCATTTTAGATGAACTGATACCTGGACATAGTAACAGGATAAGTTAAAGCCTGAAAAAATTAGTTGTGCCTAGGAAGCTACGTGTAGATAGACAATGTGTAGATATATACATATTAATAACAGCCAATTCACACAAAGTAACATTAAGCAAGGCTATATGTGGATACTGATTCCAAAAATACATAAACACATAAAATTATGAAACATCCCAGCTAGACATCTAGTTTGACCCTTTTATTTTACTTATTTATAGACAGAAAATTGAGGTCTGGAGTAACTTTTCCCAGATGATGGATGGAGACTAGAATGGGCTTTGGTTACAGTCCAGTGGAAACTAATTATAACCAAAGAGGCTACATGCAATTAGCAAAGATTTAATGATGGGACTTAAAGTTCTCATAAACTAAGGAGCAGCGCTCTGGGATAGGAGAACTGTGGTCAGTAGAAAGACGTGTGATAAAATGTACGAGACAACTCTCTGGGTTCTACCAGAATTGAGATGAACATTCAAGACCTTTGTCTCATTCATGCTTACCAGGGAGCTTTCTGATTACAAACTCAAAAGTTCCTAAAGTCTTGAGTTTAGAATTGGAGGACACCTGATGACAGAGAGGACTAGTCAGCAAAGACTGATCATTTGAATTAAATTGATAAACCTGAGGTTATAAAAGAATATATTTGATAACACATTCATGGAAAATTAATCCAAGATGGTCAATAACTCTTATTCTTTTTATCTTTTTGTGGAACATTATTAAAAATTTCAGTATACATGCAATTATTTCATAAGGAGGTAAAAATAATGAAGTTATTAATAAATAACAAATATTACTATAGTAAAATTACAGTAGATTGTAGTTGTGATATATTTAGCAAATAAGAATATATTTAATCATATTATAATCAGCTATAAAAATGGTTCCTAGAAATTTAAACATTAATAAGTTTGCCAACTTATTAACATTTTTCTTAAATAAAAAATACACATTTTAAAATGTGACATGAGTTATCAGATTTATTCTTATCTTCTACCATACTCAAAACAGACTGTTTTCTCTCATGGTTCTAGGAAGGGTTACTCTCTTGCTGCCAGGAGATTCGAGTATGGAATCATCAAACTAAAAATCAGATGACTATTCTGTTAAAATCAGGGTTCTAAGACTGGATTCATGAGACTGAAAATTCAGCAAGGAGAAAACATTCACGTCTCTGTTTTAGAAAAGTTATTAATGGTGTTGACTATATGGAAGTTATAAGAAAAGTAGGCAAAAACCCAAATTTATACTCAATCAAAACAAATGTTCTACTGGCCACAATGTAAAACCAAACTATAGTCTCAATAGTATTAGCCAATTTGAGTAGCTTTTAGCAAATGAATAAAACTTATTTCTAAGACTGTAAATTCTGTGTAAAATGATATATACATATATAGAAATATGATATATAATGTATAGATACATATAGATGTACATGTATATCTATCTATGAAATGTACACATATTTCTACATATATCTATATGTATATTTTTAATATTTACTTATTTATTTGACCACGTAAAGTCTTAGTTGTGGCATGTGGGATCTAGTTCCCTGACTAGGGATTGAACCCAGTCCCCCTGCATTAGGAATATAGAGTCATAGCCACAGGACCATCAGGGAAGTCTTTACTTTTATATATTTTTTAAACTGAGCAGAGACATCAGCACAAGCAAATGGCAGAGGAAAAAATTTTCACAAATTTAACCCAGGCAAATTCCTAAACAAGCAAACAAAATCAGCAGCAAAAATAACCTTCAGAAGTGAAAACAAAAATCAGAATCCAGACACATTGAGATATATTGCCTAATATATCTAGTTATGTCAGGCTCTGTGGTGCAATGGATAAGCATTGGATTTCTAATACATGCAGTTTTCAAGAAAATGATTATGACATGTGCAAAGAGATAAGAATGTGTGACCTATATTCAGGAAATAAAGCAGTTAATAAAAACATTGTCTGATTGTCCTCAAATGTTGAATTTTACAGACAAAAAATACAAAACACTTCTTTTAAAAAGCAGCTATTTAGTTCAAAGCACTGATCTGGAGTTAAAGGGAAGTATGGCAGCAATGAATTGACAAATAGAGATTCTCAGCAGGGTGACAGAAATTAGAGGAAAAGTACCAAAGCATATATTCCTGATTTGAAAAATAAAATAATTCACTAGAAGGCCACAATAGCAGATTTAAGATGGCACAAGAAAGAATCAGTGAACTTGAAGACAGATCAGTAGAAACTATCCAAACTGAAGAGACCATGGGACAACATCAAATGTCGCAGTATCTTAGTAGTGGGAGTTCCACAAGAAGAGGATAAAGATAAGACAGCAGAAAAAGTATTTGAAAAATGATAACTGAAAATATAACAAATTTCATTAAAAACATTAATACGTACATCTAAGCGACTCAAAGAACCCCAGGTAGAGCTTCTGCAAGAAGCTCTCCTCACTGGTTTTTTTGTGACTGTGTATCCTCATGAATACTTACATGACTACTGGAAAGATCACAGCTTTGACTACACAAACCTTTGTCACCAAAGTGATGTCTTTGCTTTGTAATACGCTGTCTAGGTTTGTCATAGCTTTCCTTTCAAGAAGCAAGCGTCTTCTAATTTCATGGCTGCAGTCACCATCCACAGTGATTTTGTTGCCCAAGAAGAGAAAATCTGTCACTGCTTCTGCTTTTTCCCCTTTTACTTGCCAAGAAGTGATGGGACCAGTAGTCATGTATGGATGTGGGAGTTGAACCATAAAGAAGGCTGAGCACCAAAGAAGGGATGCTTTCGAATTGTGGTGCTGATGAAGACTCTTGAGAGTCCCTTGGACAGCAAGAAAATCAAACCAGTCAATCCTAAAGGAGATCAGTCCTGGGTGTTCATTGAAAGGACTGATGCTGAAGCTGAAACTCCAATACTTTGGCCACCTGCTACAAAGAGCTGACTCATTGGAAAAGACTCTGATGCTGGGAAAGACTGAAGGCAAAAGGAGAAGAGGGCAGCAGAGGATGAGATGGTTGGATAGCATCACTGACTCAATGGACATGAACTTGGGCAGATTCCAGGAGATAGTGAGGGGCAGGAAGGCCTGGTATGCTGCCATCCATAGGGTCACAAAGAGTTGGACATGACTCGGGGACTGAATAAACAAATTTTCATGGGTCCCCCCCAACTTCTTGACTGTTCCTCTTGCATACTTGCCTTTATCAATCCTTTTTTTTCCTCAGTGAATGTATCTTAAAGTCCCATGCAACTCATCTTTCTATACTACATACTGTCACACAGAAATTATATCCATTTTCACAGCTATTGGTAAAGAGACTTTCAAATCTTATAAATTCTGTATTTCCACTGCCTGGTTCAATACCTCTTCTTGGATATTTCACTATCTCCCTAACTGCAGAATGGATTCATTCTTGTGTTGTTCCATATTTCTTAACAGCATTAGCACTAAGAGTGGGCAGTGAGCAACCTGAAACCTCAGTTACCTTTGACTTTCCTTCTCCCTAACTTAGTTGTTAGGTCCTGCCAGATTCTACAGACAACAGCTGTCTTCTTCCTATTAATTTCCACTACTACTTCCTTATTTAAGGGAAGATTTCATCACTTTCTCACTCAGATCGATCATACAACTGGCTTTCATGACTGTTCTCTTTAAGCCATCAAAAACACAGTAGTCAGATTAATATTTCTAAACCATAGCTCAGATCATTTCACTCCATGTTAAAACAACAAAATGGTAGTTTCCATGGCTCAAAAAAAAAAAAAAATGAGTTTGTTAGCAGAACTTTCCCTTCTGAACTGTACCACTTCCCTTCACCAAGTCCCAATTTCAGTGTTGAAAAAAAAACTTTGTAGACATTTTTCAATTCAACTGAAATACATCATAAAGTTTAAAAAAAGGATAGTTTATTTTTCAAAAAAAAAAAAAAACAAGAAAAAAGATTATTATTTGTGGGTAGGTACATGTTCCCTGACAACTTGTAAATGTTCTAAGTTTTAACATTACGTAAGTTTTTGGAAGCGTGAAGTAGCCACATCAGCTATGGGAGATGAAAAGTTCAGCACACATGGCCATGGGATATGGTGAACAGATGGACAGGACTGAGGTGGAAGATTCTTTCTTGGACTTTGTCATCCAGTTATAGACAAGAAAAACTAATTCATCTACTGAACAGGAGCAAATTACTAGTAAATGGATACAGATGAACAGAGATTCTAGCACAGGGTGTGTGAGACAAGTCAGGATTAGAGCAAACATTTCTGGAATATCGAGCTTTGCTATTTGGAACCGTAGAGGAACTTACAGTTCCTGATGGACCTAGGCAAGGATGTCTGGGCAAGGCTGCAGAGGTCCAGGCACAAGGGGAAGCTGGAGAATCTTGATTAACTGGCAAGAGCTGCTTTGTTTTATAACATGCTGCTGCCTGTACACTATTTTGCTGGAAAATGGAAAAAAGTTTTCTGTCACTCTACGGCTTTGTGAATGGAATAAGCTACATGAATTCTGCAAATTAGGTAACAAAACTCTGCAGATGCTGGTTGGGTATGGGTCAAATTTCTTAGCTACGCTTTCCACTCTCTCTGTACTTATGCCAAAAGTAGTTTTTGGTTCTGTTTATGAATTATAATGAATCCTTAATTTATAGGATCAAAATTTTAAATGTTTTGCTATGAAAGGATGCATATTAATTAAACGTAAATGGAGCCAGAAAAGTAAGGTTAATCAGGACACAAAACAGAGATGTGAAGAAAATCAAAGCTCTTGTTACAGAAAGGAACTGATGAAGTTTATCCTTTGTGGTTATTTTTGTTTCTTTTACCTGACAGGATCAATGTTAAGTGCAAAATTTCTGCTGCAAATGCTGAAGATAATTTTCGTGTTTATACCAAATTTTATTTTGTCTTCCCAAATTGCTACGGGTGTTATTGAATGCAGGAATAAAAAGTTTCCATATATCAGAGCAAACTTAACACATTTGATATCCTCAGAGCAGTTTCTAAAAAGAGCAAATCACATGGGACATTTTAGTTCACAGTCATTAGGAAGTAGGTAAAACCATTTTCTGTGATATATCTGAAACCACAGATTTCATCAAAGCACAATTTTGTAAATCTTTATTTGACCTCAAGACTCTATAATAATCAGTAATAATGCTGCTTTTCATTTTTTTCCAGACTAATTCTACAATTAGAGCATTTCTGATTTTAAATGATGAATTATGGTACTATTGAAAAATTTAGCTAAAGTAAAACCTGCACAAAGCAACTTTTCTTATATATGCTTTCCTCATATATATGAGGTACTGCATAGTACTGCAGTGGGGAGCAGGGGTTGTGGGGTCAGATTATTTAGATTTATGTACCATCTCTACCATTTATTAACTGTGTGACACTGAACAAATATTTATTGTGGGCCTCAGCTTTCTTACTGTAAAACAGAGATAATGATAGTATTTACAGCGAGGGCTATTGCATTAATAAAGACAAAATCTAAACTTAGACATTATCAGTGTTGTGTTTAGTCACTCAGTCATGTCTGACTCTTTGCGACCCCCTGGACTGTAGCTCACCAGGCCCTTCTGTCCATGGGATTTCCCAGGCAAGAATACTGGAGAGGGATGCCATTTCCTTCTCCAGGGGATTTTCCCAACCCAGGAATCAAAACCACATCTCCTATGTCTTCATTGTAAGCAGATTCTTTACCCACCAAGCAACCAGGAATACCCAATAAAGACAAATTCTAAACTTAGACGTTATCAGTATATCATTATTATTAGCTCTTCTCATTACAGTCATAAATATTTATACATATCAGAGTCACTAACTGTTTTTGCAACAAAGACTATGAACTTAACCTAAAATACATAGATATTTTGAGCACAATATAAATATACTAATAAAACTTGCTGCAAGCAAATACAGCAGATCACATGTCACTCAGGTAGGTGGCATTTTAATATTAGTGTTAAAATAATCTTTATTTTACACAACTTTTAGAAGTTATAACTAACTGTTACATTCAAATGAGCAAGACTTTGGCTAAAATCAATTCTGTCACATCATGTAGCATCTTGTACCTTGTATATCATCTCCGAGGAATGTATTTTCTGTTAACATACTAAAGGTATCTATTTTTAGATTTTTCTCCTATAAAACAGATATTTATTTTTAATTACTAAGTATAGCTGAAATAAAATTCTCCCTGGATTCTAAAAAAGTTGACATATGAATGCAAATGTATAGCAGGGATGCAAATTATAATGCTGAATATAATTCTGAGAGAGATGTTTATGATTAAATGTACACAGAAGAGGAGAAGAAAACAAAACTTTCAACACATTGTCTGGGTATAGTTTGTGAAACTTGGATAGTGTGTGAATGAATAGAGCAACAAGAAGTGGAATTGTTTGCAAATCACTTCAAATAGAAAGATGAAATAGAACCATTTCTCTTTGAGAACATGATTTGGCTTCAATTTCCCTAGAAGAGAGTAGAGTGATTTCAATCTTTCTTTAAAGAGTTAAAATGTTAAAGAGTTGAAATGGGAATTTGCCCATTGTGAGTCAAGATGTCAAGGGTAAGAGTTCATCCATTCATTCAACAGACATTTGTGTGATATGCTGGGGATATAAAGACACAAAGATAAGAGCTTTCCCACAAAAATATTAGAATCTAGTAATAAGAGACACATGTAAACAAATTAGTACAATAATGTTCACTAAGTAAAAATTTGTTAAAAGAAGACAGTTCTATTTTTAGCTTTTTAAGGAACCTCTATACTGCTCTCCACAGTGGCTGTTATCAACTGGCATCATCATCAACCGTGCAAGTGGATTCCGTTTTCTCCCACTCCCTGTCCATATGACTCAGCAATCCCACAGCTGGGCATATACCATGAGAAAACCATAATTCAGAATGACACACGTACCCCACTGTTCATTGCAGCACTATTTACAATCGCCAGGACATGGAAACAACCTAAATGTCCAATGACAGATGAACGGATAAAGAAGTAGTAGTATGTATCTATGGTGGAATATTACTCAGTCATAAAAGGGATAATATCGGGTCATTTGCAGAGAAATGGATGGGCCCAGAGTCTGTCATGCAGAGTAAAGTAAGTCAGAAAGAGAAAAACGAATATTGTATATTAGCCCATATATATGGAATCTAGAAAAATGGTACAGATAAACCTATTTTCAGGGCAGGAATAGAGCCATGGACATAGAGAACATGTCCACATGTGACATATGGACACAGAGGGGGAAAGGGAAGGTGGGATGAATTGGGAGATTAGGCTTGACATATATGCGCTACCATGTGTAAAACAGATAGCTGGTGGGAAGCTGCTATATAGCGCAAGGAGCTCAGCTTGATGCTCTGTGACGACCTAGAGGGGTGGGATGTGGTGAGGAGGAGGATCATGAAGCAGGAGACAATGTACACGTGCAGCTGATTTTCCTCATTGTACAGTAGAAACTAACACAGCATTGTAAAGCAATTATACGCCAATAAAAAGTTTTTAAAAAGAAAGCAACTAGGATAGAGATCAACATAGCAAAGAACTGAACTTCTTTCACAGATAATAATGATGTTCTAAAGTGCATTGTCTTAGGGAAAACAATATGGAGTTGAGAGTTGGAAAGACTTGATTTAGATGCTGGCTCTTCCACTCAGTAAACTTACACTAAAGATCTTTGGCTTTCCTGAGCCTCATTTTTCCTATTTGTAAACTAGATACTGTACGTATCCTGAAAGGCAGTTGAGACACAACAAGTCAGTGCTTGCCACCTGAATGTATGAATAATATATATACATGCTAATTCCATTCTCTTTTTATGGATAATTTATCACTTTCTAAAAATTTTAACAGTGAATAAGGATTCTTGTTGCTCCACAACCTTACCCATACTTAAGACTGTCAGTAATTTTCGCTCTTCTAGAGGAATTCTAGTAGTATATTGCTGTGGTTTTAATTTGCATTTAATTTAATATACATTTGCCTGACTACTAAAGAAATTAAAGACCTTTTCTTATAGTTGTTGGCAATTGTGGTATCCTATTTTTGTGAAATGCCTTTCTGGTCTCTTGCTTGTTTTTCATTGGGTTGTCTTAAATATTGATTTGCACATGTTCTTTATATGTATGCTGGATCTAAGACTCATATACGTAATATATTCCTCTACCCTTGAACTTGACTACTACACAATTGAAACTTCTCAATTATGAGAATAATAAAATGATGTGTTATTTCTAGAAATATTAATAAATATACAAATTATACTTCCTTTTGCTCCTTCATTAAGCTTGTTGAAATCATTACACTGCTTCAATTTCTTATCTGCTGTCACTGACAGTAGAGAAGCAGAATTACTTGACTACAGGTAATTAAAACTGTCTTTTGATAAATGGAGGTTCTTAATTTTAGCATGGTTCAATTATCAGTCTTTTTCTTTTATTGGTGCTTTTATGTCCAAGGGTATATATCTAGTTGAATATAGAGGCAACTGATTTATTGCAAAGATTCATCTCTTTCTGTATTCTGATTTGTGCCACTGATCTTTTTGTCTATTCTCACCCCGATACTAAACTATCTTAATTACTATAGATATACAATAAGTATTAATACCTAGTAGAACAAATCCTCCTATTTTTATCCTCCTATTTGAAGAGTGTCTTGCCTGTACCTGCTTCTTTAATTTTCATATATATATATTTAGAAAAATTTTATGATCTTTTCTTTCTCTCCCTCTCATATGCACATACACACACTTAAGTGCACATATAAAGCTACTTGGATTTTTATTGGAATTTCATTGAACCTAAAGCTCAGTTTCAGAAAAATTAAAATGTAAAATGCTGGGTCTTTCAATATGTGAATGTGACATAAGCCTGAATTAATTTGTTTTTTATGTCTCTCAGGAATGTTTTATGCTTTTGCCCCACAACTTTTCAATATCTATTCCTAGATTTTAAATATTTTTTGATACTATTATAAATTTTTCAGTTCTATTTTCTATTGCTACTTGTCATAGTCCTGCAATTTAAAAAATCTACAGGTAGATATTAGAATTAAATGAGCTTCACAAAGATAATCTTGTTAAAGTCATTTAATTCTATATCTATTGGTAGAATCTTTGGGATTTTCTGTGCACATAATCATAACAAATAATAGCAGTTTTGTTTCTTTGAATTTTTTCTTTCCTTCTACACTGATTAGGACTATCGTATAAGGCTGACCAGAAGTGGGGATAATTCTCATACTTGTCTTATTCCTGATCTCAGAAGAAAAGTTTTTAGTATTTCCATCGTGTCTGCCTATTGGTGTCTTGTAGAGTTCCTCTGTTAAAGGAATTTGCTTCTATTCTTAGTTTGCCAAAAGATGGTTTCATCAGCTGCTTTTCTATTAAGATGGTCATATGACTTTCTTATTCTTTTAATATGGTAAATTCTACTGATTAGTTTTCTAATATTAAACTAACATTGTATAATTACAACAAACCCATCTTATTTGTGACATATTATTGTTTATACATGTTATTTGGTTAGCTGAAATTAAGAATTTTGATGTATGTGTTCATGGCATTCTTTGAATAGGAGGGTAAAAGGAGGAGCATTTGTTCTACTAGGTATTAACACTTATTGTCTGACAATACTTACTGTCTGTCTGTAATAATTAAGAGGGCTTTCCTGGTGGCTCAGTTGGTAAAGAATTGCCGGCAATGTGGAAGACCAGGGTTCAATCCCTGGGTAGGGAAGATCCTCTGGAGGAGGGCAATAATTAAGATAGTGTAGTCTGCGGGTGAGAATAGACAAAGATCAGTGGCACAAATGAGAGTTCAGAAAGACATGCACCTTTGAAATAAACCAATTTTTTCTTCATAATTTCCTGTTCATGTTTTCAGGGTTATGCCAGCCTCATGAATTAAATTGGAGAGTGTTTCCTAAATTTTTTTTTCTTGAAAAGCATAAAGGTTTACTCATTAAACATTTGCTAGAATTACATAGTGAAATTCTGGACCTATACTGTAGAGTTTTAAATTAGGGATTCAGCTTTTTTTAGTTGTTATGTAATATGCATAATTTCTATTTCTTCATGTCAAATTTTAACAGGGTATATTTTTTGTGTGTCTTTTTTTTCATTCTACTAAGCCTTTTGAACTATGGTGTTGGAGAAGACTCTTGAGAGTCCCTTGGACTGCAAGGAGATCCAACCAGTCAATCCTAAAGGAAATCAACCCTGAATATTCATTGAAAGGACTGATGCTGAAGCTGAAACTCCAATACTTTGGCCACCTGATGTGAAGAACTGACTCACTGGAAAAGACCTGATGCCAGGAAAGATTGAAGGCAGGAGGAGAAGGGGACGACAGAGGATTAGATGGTTTGGTGACATCGCCGACTCGATGGACGTGAGTTTGTATAGGTTCCGGGAGTTGGTAACATATAGGGAAGCCTGGCGTGCTGCAGTCCATGAGGTCACAAAGAGTCAGACACTACTGAGCGACTGAACTGAAGTTTATACAAAATAGTTAAGACATGAAGCATACATTTATTAGAAATGTAATTATTACCAAAATTTATGGTGCATGAGAGGTGCATTTAAGAGTAGTTCTCTTTCTTATTAAAAGTTTGCCTTATTAAAATGAACTTATTTTTGACATAATTTTTAAAAACAAAGTTGTGGTACTAAAAAGACTAAAAACATGTTATATTCTTTTGAGTTAAAATGAAAAGATGAATGTAGCAGCACACCTAATGTATTTGACACCTGAAAGGAACCATTTTTAACACTTCTCCCTTAATATAACAAAAATATTTTCAGGAATAATTATGAAATAAACAACAATTATCATGTCCAGAAAAGAAATGCATAAATAATAGTTCTAGTAAAAAATTAATAATGTAAAACAGTAAAATTTTAGTATTTTTAAGTACATTGATTTCTTTTTTGAAAATGGAGAAAAATACTTACATATTGGTCCCCGTGGCAACAAATAATCCCACTGTGGTTTCTGACTTTGAGCCTTCACTTCTGCAAATTTGTCAATGACTTTGTCAAACTGATCTTTACATATTGTGGTCAATAAAATTGGTATGGCCTCACTCATAGTTGAATGAAGGACATGTATCTATTTTAATTTCAAATGCTTCTTGCACATAATAGATACATGAGTAGCTAGGAAAGCTTTAAAATAAATATAAGTTTATCAGAGATTCATAAAAATCCCATTTCATAGTAAATTCCTGAAATTGCAATACTGTCCATATCTTTGCTCTTTGGGATCAGCTCTAGTGCTTTAAAACATTTCTTCAGTTGAAAAAGTTCCATTAAAATACCTTCACCAGAAAATTCATCATAAATTTATGTTATACTCAGTAAAATTCTTCAAAGGATGTAGTGGTATCAAATTATTTGAATGTGCTTCAGGCTCAGTTCATATCTCTAACCTCTTTGATACCATGTAATCCTGTGTTTAAACATAGATTCAAAATAAACAATTACAGCACAGTAATTATGAAATTGTAAAAACAGAACTTGGCTGCTTATTCTTGAAATAAACATGTAACTGAGTACATGTCCAGAGGAGTTAGTTTTATTTTCATGTAGACTACAATGTTTGTTAAAGAGCAAGTAACCACAAAAAAAGAAAATTTTCAGCTTATAATTATACTATTAAATTTCAGTAACGGCAAATGTTATTTAGAACTTAGACCTACAAAAATTTTTTTTTAGAGAGGGGTAGAACCTTTGGCATTGCTTCCACTTGTCAGTGCATGGTGATAATAAAGGGCTTCAGGTGGCACTAGTGGTAAGGGACCTGCCTGATAATGCAGCAAACTTAACAGATTCTGGTGCAGTCCCTGGGTGGGGAAGATCCCCTGGAGGAGGGCACGGCAACCCACTCCGGTTTTCTTGCAGGGAGAATCCCATGGACAGAGGGGCCTGGTGGACTATAGCCCACAGGGTTGCAAAGAGCTGGACACAACTGAAGTGACTTAGCACACAACACAGTGATAATAAAAGGTAGACTGGCTTTTTATTGTCATTTTATTTTATCTCTTTAAGATTTTCTACACATAAAGCCGTCCCTTATTACCTATATTAAGGGTGGGCCACTGGCACCATCCCATCTTTGGTACACCACCCCATCCTTGCTACACCACACGCTGGATTATAAAAAATAATGAGGGAAATGACAAGGAACATTTATTTCATTTTAACCCCAGCAGGCCACATATCTTTTCGAATTAAGTGATTCCAAACAATTATGAGAATAATTAAATAATGTGTTATTTCTAGAAATATTAATAAATATACAAATTATACTTCCTTTTTCTCCTTCATTAAACTTGTTGAAATCATTACACTGCCTCAATTTCTTATCAGCTGTCACTGACAGTAGAGAAGCAGAATTACTCTGATGTAATAGGGGTGGATAACCAACTGATAAAGTAAGATTAAAAATTTTGGCAAGGCAAACAAACCTCTGGAGTACTATTTGAGGTATTTCCTGCCTTATCTGTCCTTTTTAGCACCCTATTACAAACTGAAGGGAGGTAAAATCATTTTGCTCAATATATGCACATTTTTTTTTAATCTAAAGAGGAACTGCCTGGCAAATTTAATTAAAGACTTGAGAATTATAATGTGACTCTCACTAGGCTACAGCAAATGGTAAGTTGCTGATTCACAGTTTAAAAAAAGAAAAAAATAACAAGATACGGTAAAATTTCAACATCTGAAGAATGTAGTATTGCATAAGTTGTAGCAAGTAAAATGACTGGAAAAACAGCATTAAATTACTCTGCAGTCAGACTTTAACCAAAATGACTACACCTTTTACGTGTTCTATGCTTTATTGACAAATTTTGTTCAAAGAACTAAACTACATGTTTCTTAATAGTCAGAAAATAAATAGCGGAAATGCCCATCGGTGCTTCCTGTTTGGTTCTGCTAATGGACTAATGTTCCCTTCTGCTGTAGCAATTGAGGATGTTTGTATTCTTGACCCCTCCACAGGGAAGCAGGAAAGAATCTGAACTCTGATGACAAGCTGTACTTCCGGCTTTAATGTGCTGTTCTGGCCTCTGCGGAGCAGGAACAGACATGAACTTGTGAAGAGTAGTGAAAATGCTAATCAAGAGTCTGACTTCAGCAGTCATGTCTTTAAGCTTCTTGTGTAAGAACATAATTTCTTAGTAACACTCATAATGATTTCAACTACCCTCATAATTAGGCAGATAAAATATCCAATAAGGTATTTTCTAAAAAATATATAAAACAGCCAGTGATATTGGAAGCATACACCAATAATGGGCGCTTAGATAACAGAACTACTTGCTAAGAGCATTTAAGAGTCAAGTATTCTGAGAATGCTTCAAAGTTCTAACCTCTAAATACCCTGTAATCCAATGATTTCTATCCCTTGGACACCAGTTATGTTTCTTCCAGAAAATCATTTGTCCAAGATTCTGATGATGCATATTAAAAAAAATCTATCATCCTAAAATGCTGTAGCAATTGCTACATCCTCAATTGCTCAATTTTCTGGAACCCCAACATCATACTAGATAATTCAGGGTCAGTTATAAGCTCTCCAGATCACATTTGGAAGCTTAAATTTTATTCTAACCCTGTCCCTTAACTTAACCCTCCTCTTTCTTACTTGTTTCATTCAGCTTGTGATCTAAAAAAAGGAGAAACCCATGAAATATGTATTTTAATTTTCTACTAGAAGATAATCTCCTAAGTCTTTGACTCACCTCTTTTAGTACCTTCAGTCAGTCAGTCAGTTCAGTCGCTCAGTCGTGTCTGACTCTTTGCGATCCCATGAATTGCACCGCGCCAGGCCTCCTTGTCCATCACCAACTCCCGAAGTTCACTCAAACTCACGTCCATCGAGTCGGTGATGCCATCCAGACATCTCATCCTCTGTCGTCCCCTTTTCCTCCTGCCCCCAATCCCTCCCAGCATCAGAGTCTTTTCCAATGAGTCAACTCTTCGCATGAGGTGGCCAAAGTACTGGAGTCTCGGTTTTAGCATCAGTCCTTCCAAAGAACACCCAGGGCTGATCTCCTTAGGGCCAACATATTACCCTTTGTGATGTGCTGGGTAACCAGGTAACTGAGGAGAACAGGGTCTGTTCTGGAGAAGGATGTCACTATACCAGCTGAAGACACCTTTTCCTGACTCTTCTCTGTTCTGTCCTCTTCTTACTATCTGCACTGTAATCCCCTTTAGAACCTGTCAATTTATTTTCCCTGGAGTTGTAAGGCCTACATAGAAGGCCTGCATATTTGAAGATCGTATAAATAACACCAAACATGAATCCCAAGGCTACAGTTTAGTAAATGTGAATCATCACATCTCACTGCCTGACTGTAATCATTTTGAACAGTCTGTTTAGGATTATATTTCTATTTGGGGTTTCCCTTTTTCTACTGGAGAGGATTTAGGAAAATATATTTATTTCTTCACCTTTCTAGTAATTTTTCTGCTGCATTTTGCTCTTACAATTATTTTCCCCATTTAGATTTAGATATATTTATTTTTCCTTTCATGAAGTCTTCATTTTAATTCATGCCCTATAAATCTGCAATAAATTTAAGGGAACACCCAATAGCTTTGCATTTGACAAATGAAGGGAGAATGTTAACAGTTTCTTTGGCCAAGCAAGAGAGAGACAGATTGTGACTATAGTGAGTCATGATTTGGCCACGTCAGCATCAGCCAAAAAACACCTACACTGCCAGAGCACTTAGATGAAAGTACACGGCAGTGAATTTGCAGACGGTCACACAGTGCTATGCTGGCATCACTTAAATATTATCAACAAGATCAAAAGAGGTATGAAGATCACAGTAACTTCCAAAAGATTTCACCACAACTGGCCCGAGCAGCTCCTAAGATATTTCAAACAGAAAGGATTTTCTTTCACAGAGAGAGTTGAACGGGACCCTTACCTCAGATTTTCCTTTATTCTCTGTCAGCGCTTGTTCCTCAGGCTTCTGCTTTCATCTCTTCTGAGCGCCTTCAGAATGAGGATTCTTTTGCAGTTATCACAGTGATGGGCCAGGGAAATTACTGAATGCATGCTGAAAGTCAGACAACAAATTATAAATGGGTCAGGCATTTGAGGAGGCAGAATTATAAAACAGAGAGTAGTGGTCTTTCCTGCAAGGCAGAGGAAAATTATATATTATGCATCAGAGCATGGGTCACACTATGACAAAACAGAAGCTGTATGAACATCTGAACTTGCAGAAGCCCATCTCTCTCCCCAGTTGCAACACAGTGCATTAGGTTTTCTGAAAAATAATGAAAGGAGCAAGAAATCTGATGGAGAGTCAGACAGTACTCAGAAGTTATGATTAAACTGAAATGTGAGGGTGAAGTGCATGCTAAGTTGCTTCAGTCGTGTCTGACTCTTTATGATCCTATGGACTGTAGCCCACCAGGCTCCTCTGTTCATGGGATTCCCCAGGCAAGAATAGTGGAGTAGGTTGCTATTTCCTCCTCTAGGCATCTTCTCAACCCAACGATCCCACACCCCTCTGTCTCTTGCATTAACAGGTGGGTTCTTTATAACTAGTGCCACCAGGGAAACCTGGTTCTAGAGGTATACCAGTGAACAAAACAGGTGGAAATCCCTACCCTGTGACATTTACATTCTAGAGAAGGGACATTTTGGCAAGGGAAGGGGATTGAGAGAATATGTGAAGATTAAACTGATTTTTAATGTAAGGTGCTAGGAACAGTGCTGGAGAAGGAAATGGCAACCCACTCCAGTATTCTTACCTGGAGAATCCCAGGGACAGAGGAGCCTGGTGGGCTGCCGTCTATGGGATCACACACAGTTGGACACGACTGAAGTGACTTAGTAGCAGCAGCAGGAACAGTGCCTGGTATAAAATGTTCAACAAATGCTACCTGCCATTTCCTTATTTTACCAATGAGGAAACTGATATCCACAGAGGGAAGGAGTCTGCCTGCATAACTCAGGCAGCCATTCCCTTCTCCAGGGAATCTTCCCAATCCAGGGATCGAACCCCAGTCTCCTGCATCGTATACAGATTCTTTATCATCTGAGCCACGAGGGAAGCCCCCTAAGTAACTAAGAGAGGAGGCAAATCAGGCTCCAGGCTACCCCCATTTCACCTCTCTCAACTCACTCCAAGAAGAATTTCAGTGTGGGGCTGGAAGACAGATACTAAATCAGTGCAGCCAGAACTGTCTCTTGACACAGACCTCTATACCTGAATGGAGAACTTGCTGGTGCCATACATCAGAAGCAAACACTGCTAAATGAAACATTTATTTGACATCCCTGAGGACATAGAAAAGATAAAGAGCTAAAGGAACTCATCTTGTTTGTAGCTCCAGCCAATTCTAAGTACCTCTATAACAGTCATTTATGAGGGGCGACCTACTCTTCTACATTTACATTATGACTAGGTAAAAAATGACTAAGGAAAAAAAATGTAAAGTCAGTTCAGTTCAGTAGCTCAGTGATATTTGACTCTTTGCAACCCCATGGACTGCTGCATGCCAGGCCTCCTTGTCCATCACTAACTCCCAGAGTTTACTCAAACTCATGTCCATTGAGGCGGTGATGCCATCCAGCCATCTCATCCTCTGTCATCCCCTTCTCCTGCCTTCAATCTTTCCCAGCATCAGAGTCTTTTCAAATGAGTCAGCCCTTCATATCAGGTGGCCAAAGTATTGGAGTTTCAGCTTCAGCATCAGTCCTTTCAATGAACACCCAGGACTGGTCTCCTTTAGGATGGACTGGTTGGATCTCCTTGCAGTTCAAGGGACTCTCAAGAGTCTTCTCCAACACAACAGTTAAAAAGCATCAATTCTTTGGCGTTCAGCTTTCTTTACAGTCCAACTTTCACATCCATACATGACTAAATAACATGGGTAAATAACAGGGATTCCTGTGGGCAAGAATCCCTTAGAAGAAATGGAGTAGCCATTGTGGTCAACAAAAGAGTCTGAAATGCAGTACTTGGATGCAATCTAAAAAATGACAGAATGATCTCCGTTCGTTTCCAAGGCAAACCATTCAATATCACAGTAATCCAAGTCTATGCCCCAACCAGTAACACTGAAGAAGCTGAAGTTGAATGGTTCTATGAAGATCTACAAGACCTTTTAGAACTAACACCCAAAAAAGATGTCTTTTTTCATTATAGGGGACTGGAATGCAAAAGGAGGAAGTCAATAAACACCTGGAGTCACAGGCAAATTTGGCCTTGGAATACAGAATGAAACAGGGCAAAGGCTAATAGAATTTTGCCAAGAGAATGCACTGGTCATAGCAAACACCATCTTCCAATAACACAAGAGAAGACTCTACACATGGACATCACCAGATGGTCAACACCGAAATCAGATTGATTATATTCTTTGCAGCCAAAGATGGAGAAGCTCTATATAGTCAGCAAAAACAAGACTGGGAGCTGACTGTGGCTCAGATCATGAGATCCTTATTGCCAAATTCAGACATAAACTGAAAAAAGTAGGGAAAACCACTAGACCATTCAGGTACAACCTAAATCAAATCCCTTATGATTATACAGTGGAAGTGAGAAATAGATTTAAGGGCCTAGATCTGATAGATGGAGTGCCTGATGAACTATGGAGGGAGGTTTGTGACATTGTACAGGAGACAGGGATCAAGACTATCCCCATGGAAAAGAAATGCAAAAAAGCAAAATGGCTGTCTGGGTAGGCCTTACAAATAGCTGTGAAAAGAAGAGAAGTAAAAAGTAAAGGAGAAAAGGAAAGATATAAGCATCTGAATGCAGAGTTCCAAAGAATAGCAAGAAGAGATAAGAAAGCCTTCCTCAGCGATCAATGCAAAGAAATAGAGGGAAACAATAGAATGGGAAAGACTAGAGATCTCTTTAAGAAAATTAGAGATACCAAGGGAACATTTCATGCAAAGATAGGCTCGATAAAGGAAAGAAACGGTATGGACCTAACAGAAGCAGAAGATATCAAGAAGAGGTGGCAAGAATACACAGAAGAACTGTACAAAAAATATCTTCATGACCAAGATAATCACGATGGTGTGATCACTCACCTAGAGCAAACATCCTGCAATGTGAAGTCAAGTGGGCCTTAGAAAGTGTCACTACGAACAAAGCTAATGGAGGTGATGGAATTCCAGTGGAGCTATTTCAAATCCTGAAAATGACACTGTGAAAGTGCTGCACTCAATTTGCCAGCAAATTTGGAAAACTCAGCAGTGGCCACAGGACTCGAAAAGGTCAGTTTTCATACCAATTCCAAAGAAAGGCAATGCCAAAAAATGCTTAAACTACTGCACAATTGCACTCATCTCACACGCTAGTAAAGTAATGCTCAAAATTCTCCAAGCCAGGCTTCAGCAATACATGAACTGTGAACTTCCTGATGTTCAAGCTGGTTTTAGAAAAGGCAGAAGAACCAGAGATCAAATTGCCAGCATTCGCTGGATCATCAAAAAAGCACGAAATTTCCAGAAAAACATCTATTTCTGCTTTATTGACTATGCCAAAGCCTTTGACTGTGTGGATCACAAAAAACTGTGGAAAACTCTGAAAGAGATGGGAATACCAGACCACCTGACCTGTCTCTTGAGAAACTTATATGCAGGTCAGGAAGTAACAGTTAGAACTGGACATGGAACAACAGACTGGTTCCAAATAGGAAAAGGAGTACATCAAGGTTGTATATTGTCACCCTGCTTGTTTAACTTCTATGCAGAGTACATCATGAGAAACGCTGGGCTGGAGGAAGCACAAGCCGGAATCAAGATTGCCAGGAGAAATATCAATAACCTCAGATATGCAGATGATACCACCCTTATGGCAGAAAGAGGAAGGAACTAAAAAGCCTCTTGATGAAATTGAAAGTGGAGAGTGAAAAAGTCAGCTTAAAGTTCAACATTCAGAAAACGAAGATCATGGCATCTGGTCCCATCACTTCATGGGAAATAGATGGGGAAACAGTGGAAACAGTGTCAGACTTTATTTTGAGGGGATCCAAAATCACTGCAGATGGTGACTGCAGCCATAAAATTAAAAGACACTTACTCCTTGGAAGGAAAGTTAGGACCAACCTAGATAAAATATTGAAAAGCAGAGACATTACTTTACCAACATAGGTCCGCCTAGTCAGGCTATGGTTTTTCCAGTAGTCATGTATGGATGTGAGAGTTGGACTGTGAAGAAAGCTGAGCACCGAAGAATTGATGCTTTTGAACTGTGGTGTGGAGAAGACTCTTGAGAGTCCCTTGGACTGCAAGGAGATCCAACCAGTTCATTCTAAAGGAGATCAGCCCCGGGTGTTCTTTGGAAGGAATGATGCTAAAGCTGAAACTCCAGTACTTTGGTCATGTCATACGAAGAGTTGACTCATTGGAAAAGACTCATTCTGGGAGGGATTGGGGGGAGGAGGAAAAGGGGACGACAGAGGCTGAGATGGCTGGATGGCATCACCGACTCGATGGATATGAGTTTGAGTGAACCCCGGGAGCTGGTGATGGACAGGAAAGCCTGCGGTGCTGTGATTTGTGGGGTCGCAAAGAGTCGGACACGACTGAGCCACTGAACTGAACTGAACTGAAATAACAGGGAAGAAACACAGCCCAACCTATCAACAGAAAACTGGATTGATTTACTGAGCATGGCCCCACCCATCAGAATAAGACCCAGTTTCCACCTCAGTCAGTCTCTCCCATCAGGAAGCTTCCATAAGCCTCTTATCCTTCTCCATCAGAAGGCAGACAGACTGAAAACCACAATCACAGGAAACTAACCAATCTGATCACATGGACCACTGCCTTGTCTAACTCAGTGAAACTAGGAGCCATGCCATGTAGGGCCATCCAAGACAGAGAGGTCATGGTGGAGAGTTCTGACAAAGCGTGGTTCACTAGAGAAGAGAATGGCAAACCTCTTCAGTATTCTTGCCTTGAGGACCCCATGAACAGTGTTAAAAATGTAAAAGTAAACTGTAAAATGTATTTTGATAGCATTTAATACAAAATTATAGTAATTATTAAAACCTCTGTCAAATGAAATAGCACTATCTTGTGAATAAAGCAAATCTGAAAATTTCCCCAATATATTTAAGCCAGAGTGTTATTTTAAAGCATTTTTTGAGTCAGATGGAACATTGAAAACTTACAGGAGGCCCAGAAAATGTACTGGAATGACTATCTGAGCCAAACTCCTATGAGATGTCCAAACATTTCTTCTAATCCTTTATTTGAATGACTAATATTTGTTTGCCTTACAAGATAACTATAATGGTTAAAATCCACATGATATAACTAAACTCAAACTTGTTCCCATGACCCTCAAGTCTTAAAAAAGGAAAAAGCAAAACTGAAGGGCTTCCCTGGTGACTCAGTGGTAAAGAATCTGCCTGTCAATCCAGAAGACTCGAGTTTGATTCCTGGATTGGGAAGATCCCCTGAAGAAAGAAATGGCAACCCATTGCAGTATTCTTGCTTGGGAAATCCCGTAGACGGAGGAGCCTGACAGGTTACAGTCTACTAGGTTGCAAAAGAGTCAGATGTGCCTCAGCAGCTAAACAACACAAAGTAAGAGGGGCAATCAATTTAAATATGTTGCAATACGTAGTAGAATATAATTTGAAAAACCCAGGTTGTTCCATTAGAGTCATGACTTATGATAACACAACAAAATTTTCTTTTATCCTTATTGTGAAAGCACATGAACTGGAAAAAAGACAAAATAGTAAACCGTGCTTTAAAAGTATAAGAGATTACACTGACTAAAAAAAAGAAAAAAAAAGGAAAAAAGGCAATCATCAAGGCAGTGACTGAGAGTCTTGAATACAAAGAAAAGTAAAGTGAAACTTGATGTAAACAGTGAGAAAACGACTCTGAGCCTAAGAGGGTTTATGTTTATGTATAATTAATGTCTCTATGAATTTTCTGATTCAGGATATGAGTTAGCAAAATTATTAGGATAGTGAGTCCAAAATCTCTTATAATAGTTAAAAGAATAGGCATAATAAATGACTAGATGACAGACTGTTCATGAGCTTAAAACCAAAAAGTTGGAATTTGTGCTTTATAAGAAAACAATAATTAAATCATTTGATCAGCTATACACAGAAATGAATGCTTCAAGTAAGAAAAAGGAAAAGAAAGCCTACTGAAGGTTTAGCTTTTAAACTGGAAAATGTTTAGTGAAGGTCTATGTCTGAATCTGCTGGTGACTTAGTGGCTTAAATTACTCCAACTCTGCTTGCAATTAACTTATAAAGGATTTACAAGCAAAAAGCATTTAAAGATGCTCACATACTTATAGGTGTTTTGTAAGCAATCCTTATCACTAACCAACAAAAAGAAAGAGAGTTCTAGTCAAATTTACCAAGTGCTGCATAAACCCATTTAGTAAGCAATGCTGTGATTTACTATGGTTTGGCTTCATTTAAAAATTAGGCTGTATTTTTTTTAATAAAAAATAAAAATTAGGTTGTAAAAGTGAAGATTGTAAATTCTTTTTCCAGGGCTGCTGTACCATAAACTAGGTGGCTTAGTACAGAAAAGATGTATTGTCACAATACTGGAGGTCAGCAATTCAAAATCACAGAATTGGCAGGGTTATGCTCATGGCATCTCGTCCCATCACTTCTTGGGAAATAGATGGGGAAACAGTGGAAACAGTGTCAGACTTTATTTTGGGGGGCTCCAAAATCACTGCAGATGGTGATTACAGCCATAAAATTAAAAGACGCTTACTCCTTGGAAGGAAAGTTAGGACCAACCTAAACAGCATATTAAAAAGCAGAGACATCACTTTGCCAAGAAAGGTCCTTCTAGTCAAGGCTATGGTTTTTCCAGTAGTCATGTATGGATGTGAGAGTTGGACTGTGAAGAAAGCTGAGCACTGAAGAATTGATGCTTTTGAACTGTGGTGTTGGAGAAGACTCTTGAGAGTCCCTTGGACTGCAAGGAGATCCAACCAGTCCATCCTAAAGGAGATCAGTCCTGGGTGTTCCTTAGAAGGACTGATGCTGAAGCTGAAACTCCAATACTTTAGCCACCTCATGCGAAGAGTTGACTCATTGGAAAAGACTCTGATGCTGGGAGGGATTGGGGGCAGGAGGAGAAGGGGATGACAGAGGTCGAGATGGCTGGATGGCATCACCAACTCGATGGACATGAGTTTGGGTGAACTCCCGGAGTTGGTGATGGATAGGGAGGCCTGGCGTGCTGCGATTCATGGGGTCACAAAGAGTCGGACATGACTGAGCTACTGAACTGAACTGAACTGAACTGATGCACCCTCTAAGCCTCTAGGGAGGATCTGTTCTTGCCCCTTCCAACTTCTGGTAGCCGCAGATGTTCCTTGGCGGATAATTCCAGTCTCTGCCTCTGTCTTCATGTGGCCATCTCTTTACAAGAACACGAGTCATACTGGCCCAGGGCCCTACCCTACCCCCATTTGACCACATCTTAACCAATTACATCTGCAACATTTCATCTCCCAATAAAGTCACATTTGGATGTAGTAGGGGTTAGGACATCAACATTTTTTAAAAACACAATTCAATCCATAATAAGCTATAATTAGTGTTTGGCTTACGTTATCTGTCTACAAAAAAGGAGAAAAAAAGTTTAAAGTATATAAACCAGAAAAATGTGAGAGTAAGTTTCTCCATTATTGGCTCTAAAGATTTATAGATTGACATTCCAGTTTCTATTTCCAGAGCAAACCATATTACAAGTGTTAACTGATTTCCTGTTAAGTCCTTACAGGTTTCTCTTCTCAGATTCTCCCTCCTATACCTGGATCCCCCCACCAACCACTCCTCATTTCTTCACTGCATTCCTGAAATGCTCCTTCCTCTTCATCATCACATCCCTTCTGTCCTTTGAGGATCAGCAGTGTTCTCCTTCTGGAAGGCTGCCCTGACCAGTGACTGTGCACATGGTGACTTACGTTCTTCCAAACCTGACTCATGGTCTTATGCCTGAATTACTGAACTGATTACCATCTTACTTATATTTTTCAAACTGCACTCATGTAGTTAAAACAAAAAAGGAATACATTACACTCTCCAAAGTTGATAAAAGCAAAAAAAAAAAAAAAATTGTCCTCTCATTGTGAGAGATGGACCATAAAGAAGATTGAGCACCAAAGAATTGATGCTTTCAAACTGTTGTACTACAGAAGACTCTGGAAAGTCCCTTGGACAGCAAGGAGATCAAACCAGTCAATCTTGAACATTCATTGGAAGGACTATTGCTAAAGCTGAAGTTCCAATACTTTGGCCGCCTGATGCGAAGAACCGACTCATTGGAAAAGACCTCAGTGCTGGGAAAGATTGAGGGCAAGAGAAGGGAATGCCAGAGGATGAGATGGTTGGATGGCATTGCTGACTCAATGGACATGAGTTTGAGCAAACTCGGGGAGATAGTGAAGGACAGGGAAGCCTGGCATGCTGCAGTTCATGGGGGTTGCAAAGAGTAGCACACGACTGAGCGGCTGAACAACTCAACCCTGAACCCCACATTCACTACACCTCCACACATCACTTTCATCTATTTCGCAAAACAAAGGCTTGGACTAGATGATCTCCAAGGTCTCTTTCAATCTGAAAACACTAAGGTCCTAACATAGAAGATATTAAGAAGGAGGGATAACACACTGTGGTAGTTGATATACTCTAAAATGAAACAGAACCTGATTTAGGAACTCAGTTCCACCTCTTTCTATACTTGTTTCTGAAAAAATGTTTTTTTCTAGCTGCAGCATAGGGCATGTGGAATTTCGTTTCCCAACCAGGGATCAAATCCATGCCCCTGAAATGGAAACGCAGAGTCTTAACCACTAAACCACCAAACCACCAAAAAAGTCCCCTCTCATTTCCTGTTTCCACCTTACTCCAGCCACTGTTCTAGGCCCTGACGATGCAGCAGCAAATTAGACTGTTAAGGTTACTGTCATCATGGTGATTACATTCTTGTAGAAGAGACAAAGAATCTAAAAACAATATAAATGTAAGAGTAAATAATATGATCTTGGATAGTGATAATTACCATGGAGAAAAGTAAAGCAAGGAAAGAGATTAATGCGTGAGGAAGCTGTAAAAGATGTTTTGAATAGCATGCGGGGATATGTTCTCTGGGAAGTGCTATTTGAGAGAGTGAAAAGGTTTGAAGAGCATCCTCGAGGGAAGCAGCAGGGTGAGTAAATATCCAGAGGAGGAAGGCAGATGGTCAGGCACAGGTCTGCTACTTACTTGTTTCATTTTATTTTAGAGATAGTATAAATAAAATGGACTGGAATGGTGAATTTAACTCAGATGACCATTATATCTACTACTGCGGGCAAGAATCCCTTAGAAGAAATAGAGTAGTCCTCATAGTCAACGAAAGAGTCCGAAATGCAGTACTTGGATGCAATGTCGAAAACAACAGAATGATCTCTGTTTGTTTCCAAGGCAAACCATTCAATATCACGGTAATCCAAGTCTATGCCCTGACCAGTAATGCTGAAGAAGCTGAACGGTTCTATGAAGACCTACAAGCCCTTCTAGAACTAACACCCCCAAAAGATGTCTTTTCATTATAGGGAACTGGAAAGCAAAAGGAGGAAGTCAAGAAACACCTGGAGTAACAGGCAAATTTGGCCTTGGAGTACAGAATGAAGCAAGATAAAGGCTAATAGCGTTTTGCCAAGAGACTGGTCATAGCAAACACCCTCTTCCAACAACACAAGAGAAGATTGTACACATGGACACTATCAGATGGTCAACACTGAAATCAGATTGATTATATTCTTTGAAGCCAAAGAAGGAGAAACTCTATACAATCAGCAAAAACAAGACCGGGAGCTGACTGTGGCTCAGATCATGAACTTCTTATTGCCAAATTCAGACTTAAATTGAAGAAAGTAGGGAAAGCCACTAGACCATTCAAGTATGACCTAAACCAAATCCCTTATGATTATACAGTGGAAGTGAGAAACAGATTTAAGGGACTAGATCTGATAGAGGGCCTGATGAACTATTGACGGAGGTTTGTAACATTGTAAAAGAGACAGGGATCAAGATCATCCCTAAGAAAAAGAAGTGCAAAAAAGCAAAATGGCTGTCTGAGGAGGCCTTAAAAATAGCTGTGAAAAGAAGAGAAGTGAAAAGCAAAGGAGAAAAGGACAGGTTTACTCATTTGAATGCAGAGTTCCAAAGATTAGCCAGAAGAGTAAGAAAGCCTTCCTCAATGATCAGTGCAAAGAAATAGAGGAAAACAACAGAATGGGAAAGACTAGAGATCTCTTTAAGAAAATTAGAGATACCAAGGGAACATTTCATGCAAAGATGGGTTTACTAAAGGACAGAAATGGTATGGACCTAACAGAAGCAGAAGATATTAAGAAGAGGTGGAAAGAATACACAGAAGAACTGTACAAAAAATATCTCCACAACCCAGATAATCAGTATGGTGTGATCACTCACCTAGAGCCAGATATCCTGGAATGTGAAGTCAAGTGGGCCTTAGGAAGCCTCAGAGTCAGCCATGACTGAAACAACTTAGCATGCACACACACACAACAAGAACAATAGTTAAGAGTAAGAAACCTATTAGGCATCCAGATGAGGATTTTAGGGAATGATTGGATATAGGAGGGCCTTGACAGTCACTTAAAAAATTTTTTTTTCAGCCTACAAATGACTCATCAATATATTAGCAGCCATTTGGTACATGAAGCAACCTAGGGAGGGAGCGTATACAGAGGAGAAAAGAGGCCAAAGGCTAAATCTGGAATCCTCCCATAATTAGAAGCTAGGAGGAAAAGAAGGACAAACAAAGAAAAAAAATAGCTCCCTGTAAAATAAGAGCAACAACTGGAGAATGTAGCGTTCCAAAGCCACCTACAAGTTACAGGATCTAGGGTTTGAGCTTTGGCTTCCTCATCTGTAAAACAGTACTTACCTATAAGAAGTTGGTGGAGAATGAATGAAACTATAATGTTAAGTACCTACCAGAAAACCTAGCCATGATAAATATTCAAGAGACTCTAACAGTTGGCAAAATGTAGAATGTTGTTTATACACATGACTGGGAAAGACTAGAGATCTCTTCAAGAAAATTTGAGATGTGAAGGGAACACTTCATGCAAAGATGGGCTCAATAAAGGACAGAAATGGCAGGGACCTAACAGAAGTAGAGATATTAAGAAGAGGTGGCAAGAATACACAGAAGAACTGTACAAAAGAGATCTTCACAACCAAGATAATCGTGATGGTGTGATCACTCATCTAGAGCCAGACATCCTGGAATGTGAAGTCAAGTGGGCCTTAGAAAGCATCACGATGAACAAAGCTAGTGGAGGTGATGGAATTCCAGCTGAGCTATTTCAAATCCTGAAAGATGACGCTATGAAAGTGCTGCACTCAATATGCCAGCAAATTTGGAAGACTCAGCAGTGGCCACAGGACTGGAAAAGGTCAGTTTTCATTCCAATCCCAAAGGAAGGCAATGCCAAAGAATGCTCAAACTACTGCACAATTGCACTCATCTCACACTCTAGTAAAGTGCTGCTCAAAATTCTCCAAGCCAGGCTTCAGCAATACATGAACTATGAACTTCCAGATGTTCAAGCTGGTTTTAGGAAAGGCAGAGGAACCAGAGATCAAATTGCCAACATCCTCTGGATCATCGAAAAAGCAAGAGAGTTCCAGAAAAACATCTATTTCTGCTGTATTGACTATGCCAAAGCCTTTGACTGTGTGGATCACGATATACTGTGGAAAATTCTGAAAGAGATGGGAATACCAGACCACCTGACCTGCCTCTTGAGAAAACTGTATGCAGGTCAGGAAGCAACAGTTAGAACTGGACATGGAACAACAGACTGGTTCCAAATAGGAAAAGGAGTACATCAAGGCTGTATATTGTCACCCTGCTTATTTAACTTATATGCAGAGTACATCATGAGAAATGCTGGGCTGGAAGAAGCACAAACTGGAATCAAGATTGCCAGGAGAAATATCAATAACCTCAGATATGCAGATGACACCACCCTTATGGCAGAAAGTGAAGAAGAACTAAAGAGGCTAAAGAGCCTCTTGATGAAAAGTGAAAGAGGAGAGTGAAAAAGTTGGCTTAAAGCTCAACATTCAGAAAACGAAGATCATGGCATCTGGTCCCATCACTTCATGGCAGACAGATGGGGAAACA
The DNA here is from genome assembly GCF_023091745.1 of Budorcas taxicolor. NCBI lineage: Eukaryota > Metazoa > Chordata > Mammalia > Artiodactyla > Bovidae > Budorcas > Budorcas taxicolor. The sequence goes on from NC_068918.1 coordinate 25,986,872, forward strand.
GTGGCTGACTTTATTTTTCTGGGCTCCAAAATCACTGCAGATGGTGACTGTAGCCATGAAATTAAAAGATGCTTATTCCTTGGAAGGAAAGTTATGACCAAACTAGACAGCATATTAAAAAGCAGAGTAATGACTTTGCCAAGAAAGGTCCATCTAGTCAAGGCTATGGTTTTTCCAGTGGTCAGCTATGGATGTGAGAGCTGGACTATAAAGAAAGCTGAGCACCAAAGAATTGATGCTTTTGAACTGTGGTTTTGGAGAAAACTCTTGAGAGTCCCTTGGACTGCAAGAAAATCCAACCAGTACATCCTAAAGAAGATCAGTCTTGGGTGTTCATTGGAAGGACTGATGTTGAAGCTGAACCTCCAATACTTTGGCCACATGATGCAAAGAGCTGACTCATTGGAAAAGACTCTGATGCTGGGAAAGATTGAGAGCAGGAGGAGAATGGGACAACAGAGGATGAGATGGTTGGATGGCATCATCGACTTGATGGACATGGGTTTGGGTGGACTCCGGGAGTTGGTGATGGACAGGGAGGCCTGGTGTGCTGTGGTTCATGGGGTCACAAAGAGTCGGACATGACTGAGCGACTAAACTGATTGGGCTATTTTTATACTGGAGTTAAGTAAAGATGAACGTGTTCATTTATGAACATCTGAAGCCACGAAGTGGCAAGAGTAGGATTCACAGAAAATAACAGAAAATCAATAGGCAATTGACCTTCATTTTGGAGTAACGTGTGTGTGTGTGCATGCGTGCACTTACTCAAATGACATCATGACTAGGTATACGTTATTTTCCAGACCATCTTAAAAGTTTCCTAAAAGGAGAGTTTGTGTGTGAAGTTTGGAGGGAGAACAGAATAAAAAGAGTATTTATGAGTGCTTACTATGTGTCATGTACTACAATAGATTATTCGAATTTACTTACATAAACTTCAGAAAACATGAGATAATATTAATATGTTCAATTTACTAAAAGGTGTTCTAAAAAATTTAAAATTTGCATAAAAGCAATAATCAATCAGAGATGCTAATTGCCTATCAGTTTATTTTCTTCTCTTGACTTAAAAATTATTAATTATAAAAACTACTATTTATTATCTACTATGCTTAAGGAACTGGAGCTCATAATTTACATGTATTGTTTCATTTTCAAAATAGTCCCACAGAAAGATAGGTGCTATTATCACCATTTTATAGAAGGTATACTTGAGGGAATTCCCTAGCAGTCCAGTGGTTAGGACTCTGTCCTTTCACTCCTGAGGGTCCAGGTTCAATCCCTGGTCAGGGAACTAAGATCCTATAAGCTATGCAGCACAGGGAAAAAAATTCAAGAAATAGAAAAAAATTAAAAATAAAGAAAAGAAGATATGTCAGTACTTGAGACCTAATGGGTTTATGTAAGTTGTTTTAAAAATATAGTTAATAAGTTCACAAAACAAGAGCATGGACTCTGGTTTTTCTCATTAAAAAAGGCCTCATTGCATTCACTATACTGGACTATCATCATAATATTTTGATAATTATTCTTCATGTTCAACCTTCCAAATGTTTTCACTTTCATTTATAAAGAAGTATTTTCTGCTTAAACAGTTCATTTCAAAATATATTAGGACAAGAAAGGACACATCCAGTTCTATGTTACTTTACACACTTACAAGATTTACAAATCCCTTATAAAATTTAAGCCAAGATCAAAACAAGCAAAACTCTAGAATTTCTAAGTCTAAAGCTTACTAGGGAACAACTTGCTTCTAATGCTATCAATGTACAGTATGGGGGCAGGCAGTGTCAGCGAAACAAACAGTGTGTGGAATCAGTCAGGCTGTATGCCAGCCAACAAAGGAAAATGAACCTATTCTGTTGTGGACTGAATGTCTGTGTTCCTCCTAAAGTTCACAATCTGAAGCCCTAGCTCTCAATGTGATGGTATTAGGAGCAGGGGCCTTTTATACATGATTAAATTTAGATCAGGTCGTGAGGGTGGTATATTCATGGTGGGTTAGTGCCTGCATAAAAATAGTGAGAGAGCTCGCTCTCACTTCCTCCATGCACACACATCAAGGATTGGCCATGTGAGCAAACAGAGAGAGTGAAGGATTACAGGCCAGGAAGAAGGCCTTTACTAAGAACTGAATATTTGGGTACCTTGATCTTAGACTTCTTAGCCTAAAGAACTGTGATAAATAAACATCTGTTATTAAAAATGACCCTGCTGCTGCTGCTGCTGAGTCGCTTCAGTCGTGTCCGACTCTGTGCGATCCCATAGACAGCAGCCCACCAGGCTCTGCCGTCCCTGGGATTCTCCAGGCAAGAACACTGGAGTGGGTTGCTATTTCCTTCTCCAATGCATGAAAGTGAACAGTGAAAGGGAAGTCGCTCAGTCGTGTCCTACTCCTTGTGACCCCATGGACTGCAGCCCACCAGGCTCCTCCATCCATGGAATTTTCCAGGCAAGAGTACTGGAGTGGGGTGCCATTGCCTTCTCCCAGTTTACAGTATTTTGTTATAGCAGCCCAAGCTGACTAATACACTCGGTGACATAGCTAACATAGAGCTGGAATTATATGTGATTCAGGACATTCAGAATTAGTCTAGCTGGTCTTTCAAAGAACATAAAGAGTGTATCGATAGATTTTACAATTGCTACAGATCTCACTGAAAATTCATGGCCATGTAGAGAATGAAATGAAAACAAAGAAATCAAGCAAAAGTGATCTCTGTGTTGACAGCAATTACTACCGGATAACTTAGAATTTAGGAATGTATCAATTTTTTCAGTATTTCTAATACTTCCTCCTAATTATGTTTGAATTTGACTAAATAATTCATATTTATACAACCTTTCTCCAACTTTCAACTGGAAATATGTACTTCCCCTTTGGAATGATCTTGTGCATATGTCCTCCAATACGCAGCATAGGCTGCACAGTTTTGAGGAAAATATCTGCTGAAATGTCTGCTGAGTGAGGGAGTGGGAAGGGGACTATATAGGGAAAAGTGTTTAATAAAAAATCAGCTGGAGTAAAAGAAACAAATAGAGATTAATGTTCTGCTGCTGATGATGCTAAGTCACTTCAGTTGTGTCCAACTCTGTGCGACCCCATACATGGCAGCCCACCAGGCTCCCTCGTCCCTGGGATTCTCCAGGCAAGAACACTGGAGTGGGTTGCCATTTCCTTCTCCAAGGTTAATGTTCTACCCTGTTCAACTTTGCACTACCTAATGTTCATAATTTATTTATTGCTCATAGAAATTTATTAATAATGTTACTTCACTTTTTAAAAACTTTCTTAATTAGTGTAGGCATGCTTTATTATCTAGTTCAAAGTGTATGAAGGAAAGTTTCTTTTCAGAATAAGTTTTCAATTAAAATATTCTTTACTAAGAATCCTCTTGAGGCTACTGAATCCATCACTGATGATATAGAAACAGGAAGGCAGGGCTATTGGTAATGTCTCTGCTTCATTAGAAACTGTGGCTTTCTCTGTAAAATGCTAAAATCAATCTGTCACAATTTCAAGCGAAGTCACAATGAATCCATACTCAAACAGTAGAGTTAATGAATAACTGAAGTGTTCAGGTTTAGATTCTGCTTCTTTCATTCAGCAAGCCTGGACTCCAGTGGGTCAGGCACTGTTTCAGGGACAGAGAAATAAGGTACACAGCTGCTGCCCTTAGGATTCACTTTCTTGTGTGACAGAAAAATCCATCAGCAACTCGTTGTTCATCAGAGTCCTAACTCCTATAGCTTACTTCTAGGCAAATTGCAATGTGTACACAGAGGAGACACATTAGTTTGCTTGGATAATGGAATGCATGGTTTAACAAACATAAATGCATTTCTCATCATTCGAGAACCCAAGAAGCCAAGATCAAAGTGCCAGAAGATTAAGGCTTGCAGAGGTGCACCTTCTCACGGGATCCTCCATGTGATGGAGTAAGAGACAAGTTCTCTGGTGTCTCTTGTTGTAAGGGCACAAATCCCATAATGAGGGCCCCATCCTCATGACCTCATATTACCCTTTTTACTTCCAAAGTCCCATCTTAAAATACTATCACATTGGGGGTTAGAACTTCAACATAGGAATTAGGGAACACAACATTCAGTCCATAACAGGAGGGATGTGTTAACTCTACCTACGGTTATGGAGTAGGGCATTGCAGAAGAATTGACCTCTGAGGTCTCAGAACAGGCATAAGAGGTCGCCAGTGAAGAAACAGTGAAGGCATACTTTGTAGAAAGAATAGCAGGGGAAAAAAACACAGGGGGAAGAATGAAAGGTGATCGTTGCATCATGGATAGGAAACAGTGAATGAGGCAGAAAAGTAGTTTGAGACCAGATTATAGAAAGGTCTGAGCATGATTCTGAGAAGCTTAAAATTTCTTCGGGTAGCAGGAAGCTGACGAAATTGTGTGTGTGTTATTAACAAAGTTTGTTTGGACTAAAGTACTACAACTAAATTTAATATTTAAAATTGATTTTTTAATAAGTTTTTATGGTGAAAAACATCAAACTTAGAGATAACAAGAATAGCACAAAGAACTGTATAGTCTTTACACAGATTTACCAATTATTACTATTTGGCCACATATACCTTATTCTCTTTCCTTCTCTCTCTCCATATGTGTGTGTGTGTGTGTGTGTGTGAGTGTGTTATATATAACATATATATATATTTCTTATATAGACACATAGATATGCAGGGGTATGTATACACACACACACACATTTATATATACTCACACGTATATACACACTTTTTTTCTGAACTAATTGAGAGTAGTTCATCCTTTTACCTCTTAATAGTTCAGTGTGTATTTTCCAAAAATAAAGGCATTCTCTTTTATAACCAAATTACAGTTTTCAAATTCAAGAAATTTTAATCCATATAATTCCAATTTTGTCAACTGTTCTAATAATGACTTTTACACTATGAAAAATTTTACCCTGTAGAATCAAATCCGGAACCCTGTATTGCATTTCATTTTCTTGTCTCTTTCATGTCCTTCTGCAAAGTTCCTCAGCCTTCCTTTTCATGATAATGGCATTTTTAAAAAACATTGAGAATTTTTAAAGAAAATGATATGTTAAATTATCTTATTATTGAAAAATGACTAAGGTCAGTGAAAAAGAGATGAATGAATGAGAAAATAAGGGGCAGAGAGGTGACTTGGGAGACAGAAACAGCTTGAGGTGATAAAGATTCAGTGGGAGGGTGAAAAGGGCACCCACATGGGAAATTCAACAGCATGCAATGCCGATTTTGTGCGAAACTAAAGAAATTAAAGTTTGCTTCTAGCTTGGTCCATTCAATGGATGATGATAGGATTATCAGTAAAGATTTTGCCTTCTGTTTGATTCTAGGTTGAAGGAGGATAACCAGTTTTGCTTTCGAGTGCTAAGTGGATCTAAGTATCATGCGGTTGGAAATAAGACATAGAGCTCTGGTAAGATATCTAGGGTAGAGAAGGAGTACCTGAAGAATAACAAAGCTAAATAGCCTATCTTCTGCTTAGCTTTCCATCTTCCAGCTGAGACTTGTACATGGGAGATGCTTAAGATGGATTGTAGCCTGACAACCATCTCACAGTAGCTTAAGGGAAAGGCAAAAGGGTAGTCAAGTTTTCTTCCAGGCAGATGAGGGCTGGGAGGACTCTGGGGATTTCCCTGCAGAATTGAGGAAGCCCTGAGCTGATCAGGGCAGCCCCACCCCTGCTGCAGAGACTCAAATAGGAATTAGTAGGGTCCCAGAGGAACAACGCTTTGCACCAGCTTCACAATCCCCCATTCAGAATTTCCAAATCTGGAAAACTCCTATAGAACCTTTCACCTACACTTCTCTTCTACTGTTCTGTCCTGCACCCGCTGTGGGGTTGGGAGGGAGTATGCAAAAAGGAATCAGACCATCCAGTTGGTCATTTATTGGCTCATCATTTATTCATCTATTCAAGAAATATATAGTGAATGTCTATAATGTGCCAGATGCTGTGCTAGGTTCTTCAAGTATGGCAATTAACAAACATATTTGACGTCATCATTGCATTTCCAATCTATCAAGGGAAACATTAAATAAATAATTAACTACAATTGCTAAGTGCTACAAATGGGGATGCTGAGTGCAGTCAGAGTGTGTGAGAGGGAGAGGCCCAGCTTGGTGTAGAGGCTCAAGGAAGTCTTCCCAGAAAAAGTCAAACGAGAAGGTAAGGAGGAAGCAGCTGGGTAAAAAGGGTGAGGAAGCAGGGAGGATGAGGTTGAGAGAATGCCAGGCAAAGCAAACTGCATACAAAGAACCCAAGGCAGGAAGGAACTTTGCCTAAATGTGGAAGTGAAAACGTTAACTGTGGCTAAAAGGAAGAGAGAGCTCCTGGTGTGAGGTCTTTATGCTAAAAGATAATCAGCCACTGGGGGAGGAGGGGGTTACTGGAAGCATGTGACATAATCAGCTACTGCCTATCAGGTCTCTCTGGTTGTGAGGTGGAGAAGAGATTAGAAGATCAAAGGTGAATGTATGAAGAACAGAAGAATACAGCTTTTCCCTCTTGGGACACACAGACATTTATTAATAATATAAGAGGTAACACAGAAACATAGCAAATGAGCATGACCCTGAGCAGGACTGGACCTCCTTGCTCCTGAAACACAGCCTAGCTCCACATGGCTAAGGCCAGGGATTATAGAAGTCCTGGCCATCTCCAGGGAAGAAAAGGAACAATACTCCCTCTCCAGGTAGGTCCTCAGGACTGCCTTGACCTCCAAGGGAGAAACCTGACCCCAAACAGTTTGCCTGCTCTCTCTCTCTTTATGCCAGCACATACACCAACTCCAAAATCTTTCAGCCTGACCAACTCAGTAATCTAAATACTGCTCTATAGTCAAAGAATGCTCTATCTCTTAGGACCTTGCTCCATATTTTCTGTTTGCATAGTATCTGAATAAAAATCATACTTGAGATGATTTCACCTTTAAATTTACTGCCTATAAATGCTCATCATAAGATGGCTGTGAAGTTTGCATTAAGAATCATATGTTATCATATATAAACGACTTCACTCAACTAGAGCAGCATTTACTCTGGCTTACTTCCATATTCCAAGACTTTAATGTTGCCTGCTGGCAATAGAAACACTGCTGGAATTCATTCTTGAACAGAACTTTTTCTGAACTGGAACTCGACACTAAAAAGCAGTGAAGAAAACTTGTTACCATTCATTTATTTTGGACTTAAATTCAAAGGGTGAGAGGAACGGGAAGGACAATAGTTCTTTGACGCAAGCAAGTTAGTAGAAGGCAAAAAATCTCTTTATTAGACTTGATAGCCTGAGGCAGAATAGTCAGGAAAACAATTTTGCAAAGTAGATCTTTGCAAGGGAGGGGAAAGATAAGATAAATATATGTAATGAAGCATATTAAGCAACTGCAAATGTTGTACCTGGACCCTCTAAATTCTAAAAATTCCGGCTCTTCATTTGGAATTTGATTAAAAAGAATGATAAAATTATATATTCAGAAGTTAAAGGAACTTGGACATTTGAAGTTGAACTTTTTTGCTTTCATTTTTGCATTTATATGGAAATCATATTCAAATATGACATGAAATGAGTACTGTATTATTAAAGTAGCAGTTATTATTATTCCCAAAATAGTAACAGCCACTTAAAATGTACTACTTGGAACTTACTCTTAAAGCATGATTCTATTACTTCCACTTATTTCCCAATTGTGACTTTGGGACCCAAAGGACAACAGCAACTTTCAGAAGCATAAATTTAGAAGTTTAGTGCTGAATAAAATGTCTTCCTGGAAGATGTGAAAGTGTGTCTACACTTTACTTTCTTATTACTGTACAGATCTTCCTAAGATAAACTTACACTCTTTTTTTGGACTAAGATTTATGAATAACTGTCAAATTAAAAAGAAATGGTTTGAACGAAAGCAAATTATTAGCAGACCAGCAGATTATTAAAATTCCACAACTGTATTTCCATCTCATGTTCTACATTATGGTTGTCCATAGCCAACCACTGCCAAAACACTAGCAGTCTCGGAAAATAGAAAAATGTGCAAAGCAATTTTCTTTTAGACCATGTTAATTTTACTTTCTGAACTTCAATATTCACAGTATACTATGGAATTTATTTCTGTACCCATCTCTCCACAAATGTGGCACACATTTTTTTTTTCTTCCTTACTCTGTGCACCATTCAACCCAGAAATTTGAAAAGGAGGAAATCTGGAAGGGCAGAGTCGAGTCTACAAAGCTGACTTAACTTGGCTTATGTTCTCAAAAATTTTGGCCTAGAATAGCCAGGTATATTCTAATCAGAATAGTTATAAGACTCAGACAAGCTCAAATTCTACAAAATCAATGATTTTTCTTTTTTAAAATTTAAGCAGACTTTCCAGATGAGAGAGTTTAGTACTCTTTCAGTTTACCATGCCTTGGGGTCATTTTGTTCCCATAATTTTATAAACCTATAATTACAGATAACTTTTAATTGGTTCAAATTATTCTTAAAACCATGAGAGGGAGAAAAACTGCTAGTTGTTCCTCAATATTCAGTCCTTCTTTTCCCAGAATTTTAGGTGAACACAAAATCACTTTAGCTAGAGACTCATTTCTCTTGCAAATCAAGTTTTGCCATTGGCCTGTGAGTGGATAAGACTGTGGGATTTTTTAGGTCACATTAGAAAACTGTTTGCCTTCACTTCCTCATTACCTATATTTATTACTTAACAATACTTAATAATTTACAAATCGATATCGTCCAGGCAAACCAGGATGGTTAATCACCACGTCTGAACCTTTTACCCAAGCCCCAATTACAAAGGTTTAGCAAGAATTTATTAAAAAGCCTGATGGTCACAGACCACATTTAAATTCCAGAGAACTCCATCGTGGTGGGAGATGATTCCTTGTGAGACCAAAAATTGCCAGAGAAACTCTGCCTCTTCCTCCAAGTTACCTTTTCCTGGGTTTGACAAAAAGTGAATTTGTTGGAAATGGTCCAGATAATTTACCCTAAGAAGATTCATAAGCAGGACCTTGAAAGGAGATGGGAGAACACATCTGAGAAGGAAATGCAGTTCTGTCATCTTGAAGCATGTGCTGCTGTTTAGTCACTTAGTCCTGTCTGACTCTGCGAACCCATGGACTGTAGGCCACCAGGCTGCTCTGTCCATGGGATTTCCCAGCAAGAATACTGGAGCGGGTTGCCATTTCCTTCTCCAGGGGATCTTCCCCACCCAGGGATTTCACTGACAGGTGGATTCAACCCAAGGATCAAACCCATGTCTCCTGCATTGGCAGTACATTCTTAACCACTGAGACACCACAGAAGACCACAGCATGTGTAGCTAATCAAATAATCCTAAAATATTACCTATCAAAGGTCTGGAGCCTCCCTGGTGGCTTAGACAGTAAAGAATCTGCCTGCAATGCAGGATCCCTGGGTCAGGAAGAAAAACCAGGCCTGGCAGTAGGAAGCCTTCAGCATCATTGAAACAGTGAATGTCCAGAGAATGTGGACAGAATATAGACCAACAGTCCTGCTATAATTGACCTATCCAAATTATATCCTGAGTCTTGCCGTTTCTTATCTTTTCTACAGTGACAACCCTAGTCCAAGCCAATGTCAACTCTCTCCTGAAATGCTGCAGCTGCTTCCTCATTGGCTTCCTTGCCTGTATTCTTCCACCCGTCCATATCCCCACAGAACCGCCCAGATGATTTTTTCAAAGCATGATTCCAATTATATCATCCTTACTCTGCCAAAAATGCAGAGATTACAGAACAGAATCCAGCTTCCTTACAGTCTTCAAAGCCTTTTACATGATCTTCTGCCCCACTATTTCTGACCTCATCCCCTCAGTAAAGTTAGTTGACTACCCAGTCACCCACTCTGTGTTGATTAGACTTGTCTCAACCTTTGTTCCGTCCTTCCTTCTGTTAATATTGCTCTTTTCAGTGGATCACCTTCTAACCACACAGGTATAACTCAAATATCATCTCCCCAGAAAGGCCTCCTCTTGATATCTTAGCCCTAATCACCTTATAAACTGCCTTTCCTTAGAGCATTTATCAGTCCCCCTAATTATCTTTTTATATGTTTTCATATTTCTTGTCTGCACACAAGAAAGTAAACTCCTGATAGTCAGGAATTTGGCATGCCTTATTCAAAGCTATGGGCTTCCCAGGTGGTACAGTGGTAAAGAATCCGCCCACCAATGCAGGGGACACAGGAGATGCAGATTCAACCCCTGGTTTGGAAAGAAACCCTGGAAGAGCAAATGGCTACTCACTCCAGTATTCTTGCCTGGAGAATTCCATGGACAGAGGAGGATGGCGGGCTACAGTCCATGGGGTTGCAAAGAGTCAGACATGACTGAGCAGCTAGGCATGCTCGCAGGCATTCAAATGTATATCCCCAGTACCTAGAACATACTAGGGATTTCAGAAATATTTGTCACTGAAAAAATGTTTCCAAGGTTAATGAGGTTGAATGAAAGGGCCCCTCTGTCTTATACATTGTAAACATAACTTCAATATACCCTGTTTATCATTGGTCTACAATAATAAAGAAGAGATGCTTTGCTAAGAAAAGGCAAAACTCGTGAGATTATGGAAAATTTTTCATCAGTGGAGTCCCAGTTAATGGAGTTCTACTTCTGAAGAGGTTTTTAATGACAATGTTCTAGCTATTTTTAGAAAGAAAATAAAACGACAACTTCCAATTTTTCTTTTTCCCCTTAAGTAAACCCATTTGTAGCTTTCAGTTAAAATTGTTTTTTCCAGGGTTTAGTCATGCATTGAAAAATTACTGAAACTAACAACTTCAGAAAACATAACAATTTCCAGGAGGTAAATTATTGCTTTCTGAAAATCTAAAAGCTTTTCTTGTTTAAATATTTAAATTAAGGTGGTTATATTTTATTTTCCATGTGGTATTTCCTGCCTTCTCTTTCTACATATTGGCTGATTTAGTCATTAGATCACATCTCATCTTATATAAAGACCCTGAAATTAAAAAATGTTTGGGATAAAGTCAGCAAATTTTAAACAGGAAAAAAAATAAATGCACACTGTCAGGGTTCAGTAGGATGCTGATGGCTGAACACAACACTCCACAGTGAGCGTCAAAGCCCCTCAGATAGAGCACTCACATTCCAACCTTCCCCCTCTCCCCCTTCTTCCCCTGCCCATGCCACTGACTTTGTCTATACTTGCTCATCTCCAATGCTCTCCTCTAATGCCTTTTGTCTTCCTTCAAGTCCCAGCCTGTGTCCCCTCTTCTATAAAGCTCCCTCCAAACCCCCCAGGGAATCACTAGGTGCTTTTTTTTTTTCTGTGCTGAGTGCTCAGCTTGTATTGGGTAAAACATGCCTAATGTTCCCCTTTTCAAATGGCCTTGTAATGTCCTACCTCCCACTGGATAATCTCTCAGGGCAGGAACTTTGACTTTGTCCTGGAATCCTCCATTTGTATATTTTACTGGGAAGTCTCAATGTGTGTGTGTGTGTGTGTGTGCATGTGTGTGCACGTGCACGTGTGTGCATGTGCGTGTGCGTGCTCAGTCGTGTCTGACTCTTTACAACCCCATGGACTGTAGCCTTCCAGGTACCTCTGTCCATGGGATTTCCCAGCTGTGTCTCAACATGTATATGTATGTATGTATATATGTATGTATGTGTGTATGTGTGTGCGCGTGCACGCATGCTCAGTCGTGTCCGACTCTTTGTGACCTCATGGACAGTGTGTGGTGTGTGTGTGTGTGTGTGTGTGTGTGTGTGCGTGTGTGCATCCATGCATGCTCAGTTGTGTCCGACTCTTTGTGACCCCATGGACAGTGTTGCCCATGGACAGTGGTGCCTCCCAGGCACCACTGTCCATGGGACTTCCCAGGCAAGAATATTGGAGCGGATTGCTGTTTCCTACTCCAAGGGATCGAACCTGTCTTGCATCTCCTGCATTGGCAGGCAGATTCTTGACCACTGCACCAACTGGGAAGCCCAGGAATAGTGTTCTTTCAATACACTCCAGGGTTCTGAGAGTATGTTCTACATACTGAACGACAACAGTTGTCGTTGTTCACTCACTCAGTCATGTCCGACTCTTTGCGACCCCATGGCTGTAGCATGCCAGGCTTCCCTTTCCTTCACTATTTCCTAGAGTTTGCTCAAACTCATGTCCATCGAGTAGATGATACCATCCAACCATCTCGTCCTCTGTCATCCCCTTCTCCTCCTGCCTTCAATCTTTCCCAGCATCTGGGTCTCCCAATGAGTCAGCACTTGGCATCAGTGGCCTTGATAGTTGTTAATAAAGATGGGCTAGGAGGAGATTGAGGGTGAGACTTGCTATGATCCCGTCTCCTCCTTTTCTTTATATTTTCCTGGTCTCAAGATGGGGCCAGAGACTAGTGGAGTCTGGACTGAGGTTCTGACTTGCTACACTACCTCTAACACCACGAGTAAGATACTAGCTCTCAGGTCTTTTAATTAACATCTTCTACTTCCTTTTATGAATACCTTTTATGAATACTCTCTCATCTATTTTCAGACCTCAAGGACTCTTGTACCCTAAAGCTATACACCTTTTCTTCTACTGACTTTAATAATCAGTAGAATAGGGCTTTCTTATTCCTTAACACTTCTAGATTCCAATTTCAACCTAAGAAGGTTGGTTTACAGGTTATTTAAGTTACTTAAACTAAGGCACAAACATAGGCGTGTTCCTATTTTAAATGAAATTCTAATAAATTCTAATAGACTATTTTTATCTTGAAAGCTACCATTTTTGGCTAACTGTAGCACCCTGGTTATAAGCCTTCTTTCATATAAAATAAACTTTTATGAAAAACAGACATACTTAATAACTATTCACTAATTACTAACTTGCATATTGTGACAACTTGCATATTGTGACAGTTAATTTTATGTGTTTTTGGATGCAGTGCCCAGACTAAATACTATTTTTGGGTGTGTCAGTGAAGGGTATTTCTGAATGAGATTAACATTTGAATCAATGAACTCAGCAGATTGCCCTCCCAATGTGAGTGGGCAGCATCCAATCCATGGAGAGCCTGAATAGAACAAAAAGCAGAGGAATTCGCTCCTTTTTCCCTGCCTCATGCTTGATCTAGAACATCTCTATCTCCTTCCTTTGGACTGGGATTCACACCATCTGCCTCCCTGGTCCTCAGGCCTTTGGACTCAGACTGAATTATAGCATGGGCTTTGCTGGGTCTCCAATTTGCAGACGGCAGATTACGGGACTTCTCAGCTTCTACAATCACATAAACCAGTTTCCCCAAATAAATGTATCTATAGCTAACTCCTGACAGTGCTGTTACTCTGGAGAACACTGACTAATATAGATGTATTATAAATAAAAATTACTATCAAATAAATCGCCAAGGTCACTTCTAGTTCACTGGTTAAAGCAACCAATGCTCAATAAGACAGAGGTTCATCTCCACGTATTAAGTTTCTGATTGAGTTCCAACTATTTCAAATTACTCTCTAGTCTATTATTGGCCTCATCTTCCAAATTTAAGCAAAAATAAAAAGCCTTCATTTACCTTGAACTCTGTCACATTTTAAGCAAGTGTTCTTGCTTCAGCTGTAATACCAGTCCAAAAAATTAACATAGCGAATGTGTTAGTTTTTGGTGTTTTCTTTTTTAATGACTGCTAAACTCTGTATTTGATCATATAAAGTAAAATTACTTCATGATTTTATGAGAGGGTTTTCTTCAATGCAGTTTGAAAATATTTTAAATTAATAATGTAAATGTTATTCTAATGTCACCATTTCTCTTTAAAGTTGTAGGAAGAAGTTAAAGATCATTTTCCTTTTCTCATCCCCATTTCCCTGGAGACCACCACTGTTAGCAGCTGGGTACACATACTTTCCAAATATTTTCCATGTTTAGATACATATATGGGTATCAATTTATGTTATTTATTAAAGTATAATTATGCTATATTTATTGATCTATAATTTTTTGTATGTTTCTAATTTAACATGGATACTTTCCCAAGTCACTATTTGGGATACATTTTATTCTTTCTTTAGGCTTCCCTGGTGGCTCAGAGGTTAAAGTGTCTGCCTGCAATGCGGGAGACCTGGGTTCAATCCCTGGGTCGGGAAGATCCTCTGGAGAAGGAAATGGCAGCCCACTCCAGTATTCTTGCTTGGAGAATCCCATGGATGGAGGAGCCTGGTAGGCTACAGTCCACGGGGTCCTGAAGAGTTGGACACGACTGAGCAACTTCACTTTCTCTTATTCTTTCTTTAAAGGTTATGTAACATTCAATTATTTATATATACCATATTTTATACACCTTTTCTTCTACTGACTTTAAGTTTGTTTCATTTGTGTGGGAGAAGCTCATGCAATGGACTGAAGGTTTGTATCCCCTAAAATTCCTATTTTTAAATCCTAACCCCTAAAGTGATGGTATTAGGAGGTGAGCCCTCTGGATGGTAATTAGGTCATGAAGGTGATGCTCTCATGAATAAGAATCTTGTCACTGTTTAGTTGCCCAGTTGTGTCTCACTCTTTGCGACCCCATTGACCATAGTCCACCAGGCCCTTCTATCCATGGGATTTTCCAGGCAAGAATACTGGAGTGGGTTGCCATTTCCTTCTCCTAGGGATCTTCCCCACCCAGGGACTGAACCCAGGTCTCCTACATTGGCAGGAAATTCTTTACCGCTGAGCCATCAGGGAAGCCCAGGTGAACAGCATTACTGCCCTTAGAAAAGTGACTCCAGAATGCTCTTGCCTTCCACCATATGAGGATACAACGAGAAATCGGCAGTCCGTGAATAGGAAGAGTGCTCTCACCATGTTAGCACCCTGATCTTATACTTCCAGCTCCTAGAACTATGAAAAATAAATTTCTGTTTGCAAGACACCTAGCCTGTGGTAATTTGTTCAGTTCAGTTCAGTTCAGTCGCTCAATCATGTCCAACTCTTTGCGACCATATGAATCGCAGTACGCCAGGCCTCCCTGTCCATCACCAACTCCTGGAGTTCATCAGACTCACTTCCATCGAGTCAGTGATGCCATCCAGCCATCTCATCCTCTGTCATCCCCTTCTCCTCCTGCCCCCAATCCCTCCCAGCATAAGAGTCTTTTCCAATGAGTCAACTCTTCGCACGAGGTGGCCGAAGTACTGGAGTTTCAGCTTTAGCATCATTCCTTCCAAAGAAATCCCAGGGCTGATCTCCTTCAGAATGGATTGGTTGGATCTCCTTGCAATCCAAGGGACTCTCAACAGTCTTCTCCAACACCACAGTTCAAAAGCATCAATTCTTCGGTGCTCAGCCTTCTTCACAGTCCAACTCTCAACATCCATACATGACTACTGGCAAAACCATAGCCTTGACTAGATGGACCTTAGTCGGCAAAGTAATGTCTCTGCTTTTGAATATGCTATCTAGGTTGGTCATAACTTTCCTTCCAAGGAGTAAGTGTCTTTTAATTTCATGGCTGCAGTCACCATCTGCAGTGATTTTGGAGCCCCCAAAAATAAAGTCTGACACTGTTTCCCCATCTATTTCCCATGGGACCGGATGACATGATCTTCATTTTCTGAATGTTGAGCTTTCAGTCAACTTTTGCACTCTCTTCTTTCACTTTCATCAAGAGGCTTTTTAGTTCCTCTTCACTTTCTGCCATAAGGCTGGTGTCATCTGCATATCTGAGGTTATTGATATTTCTCCAGGCAATCTTGATTCCAGCTTGTGTTTCTTTCAGTCCAGCATTTCTCATGACGTATTCTGCATATAAGTTAAATAAGCAGGGTGACAATATACAGCCTTGACGTGCTCCTTTTCCTATTTGGAACCAGTCTGTTGTTCCATGTCCAGTTCTAACTGTTGCTTCCTGACCTGCATACAGATTTCTCAAGAGGCAGGTCAGGTGGTCTGGTATTCCCATCTCTTTCAGAATTTTCCACAGTTTCTTGTGATCCACACAGTCAAAGGCTTTGGCATAGTCAATAAAGCAGAAATAGATGTTTTTCTGGAACTCTCCTGCTTTTTCGATGATCCAGAGGATGTTGGCAATTTGATCTCTGGTTCCTCTGCCGTTTCCAAAACCAGCTTGAACATCAGGAAGTTCATGGTTCACGTATTGCTGAAGCCGCTTGGAGAATTTTGAGCATTATTTTGTTAATAGAAGTCCAAATGATTAAGACATCTGGTCTATCCCTACTTTAGTAAGAATATATGATTAGGATTTCCTTTGGTTTTATTTCTTACAAACTTTCTTCCTTCAACCCACTGTCTCCCTCAATCAATCACATATTTTCTGAATGGCCGATTATGAAAGAACTGGCCTCACATACCAGCCATATTTTCTTCATTTCTCATTCATTCCTCAACCCTGCATCCTGCCCCTCTACTCTTCTGAAATTTTTCTTGCTAAAGACACCCATACCCACATAGTTGCCCAGTTCAGGAACTTTTCTTCCCAGTCTTCATCTTACTCAACATGGCTGCATCTTCTTAATCCTGGTTTCCTGAAGTCCTTTCCTCCCTTGTCTTTTGGGATAACATTCTCTTCTGGTTCTCCTCCTACATCTAACAGCTATTTCTCCATTGTCTCTGTTTCAGTTTTCTCTGCTTGTCAACCACATTACCTGTCTCTGTCATGTCAGTGTACAAAGTTCTATTCTTGGCTCATCCTTTTTTCTCCTTCTACATGTCTTTCTGGTGTTCTCATCCTCTCTGATAGTTTCAACTATCAGCTATACATTTCAGTTCAGTTCAGTCACTCAGTCATGTCCGACTCTCTGCGACCACATGAATTGCAGCACGCCAGGCCTCCCTGTCATCACCAATATGCTAAAGATGTCCAAATATATCTGTAGGCCCCGCTGTTCTCCTGACCTACAAAGGCCCAGATTTATTCTTCAGTATCTCCAAAGGGGGACCTTAGATTGACAACAAAACTCTCCTTGTCTATAGCTGGAAAACTCAGCAGTGGCCACAGGACTGGAAAAGGTCAGTTTTCATTCCAGTCCCAAAGAAAGGCAATGCAAAAGAATGTTCAAACTACCACACAATTGCACTCATCTCACACGCTAGTAAAGTAATGCTCAAAATTCTCCAAGTCAGGCTTCAGCAATGCGTGAACCATGAACTTCCAGCTGTTCAAGCTGGCTTTAGAAAAGGCAGAGAAACCAGAGATCAAATTGCCAACATCCTCTGGATCATCGAAAAAGCAAGAGAGTTCCAGAAAAACATCTATTTTTGCTTTATTGACTATGCCAAAGCCTTTGTATGGATCACAAGAAACTGTGGAAAATTCTGAAAGAGATGGGAATACCAGACCACCTGACCTGCCTCTTGAGAAATCTGTATGCAGGTCAGGAAGCAACAGTTAGAACTGGACATGGAACAACAGACTGGTTCCAAATAGGAAAAGGAGTATGTCAAGGCTGTATATTGTCACCCTGCTTATTTAACTTATATGCAGAGTATATCATGAGAAATGCTGGGCTGGAGAAAGCACAAGCTGGAATCAAGATTGCTGGGAGAAATATCAATAACCTCAGATATGCAGATGACACCACCCTTATGGCAGAAAGAGGAAGGAACTAAAAAGCCTCTTGATGAAAGTGAAAGACGAGAGTGAAAAAGTTGGCTTAAAGCTCAACATTCAGAAAATGAAGATCATGGCATCTGGTCCCATCACTTCATGGGAAATAGATGGGGAAACAGTGGAAACAGTGTCAGACTTTATTTTTGGGGGCTCCAAAATCACTGCAGATGGTGACTGCAGCCATGAAATTAAAAGACACTTACTCCTTGGAAGGAAAGTTATGACCAACCTAGGAGTAAGTGTCTTTTAATTTCATGGCTGCAATCACCATCTGCAGTGATTTTGGAGCCCAAAAAAGCAGAGACATTACTTGGCCAACAAAGGTCCGTCTAGTCAAGGCTATGGTTTTTCCAGTGGTCATGTATGGATGTGAGAGTTGGACTGTGAAGCTGAGCGCCAAAGAATTGATGCTTTTGAACTGTGGTGCTGGAGAAGACTCTTGCGAGTCCCTTGGACTGCAAGGAGATCCAACGTGTCCATCCTAAAGGAGCTCAGTCCTGGGTGTTCTTTGGAAGGACTGATGCTAAAGCTGAAACTCCAATACTTTGGCCACCTCATGCGAAGAGCTGACTCATTGGAAAAGACCCTGATGCTGGGAGGGATTGGGGGCAGGAGAAGGGGACAATAGAAGATGAGATGGCTGGATGGCATCACCGACTCGATAGACATGAGTCTGAGTAAACTCTGGGAGTTGGTGATGGACAAGGAGTCTTGGCGTGCTGCAATTCACGGGGTGGCAAAGAGTAGGACATGACTGAGAGACTGAACTGAACTGAACTCATGATTTCTCCCCTCTTGTCAAAACCTGATCCTCTGCCGATCTTCCATAGCTTAGTCACATTTCCACCCATCCTTGAGGTCCAAACTAAAAAAAATATTCAACTCCTTGCCCATCTTCATATCTGTTTTTAATCAGTTTTTTCACTGTTTATCTGAAGTAATCCATTATGTTACTACCACATTTCTAAAGAAATATTCATCAGTCCTTGTCTGAACCATTACACTTCACAACTAATATCCTAGCCTTTAGCCACACAACTTTCATTTTATTGCCAATTAAATTATTATCTGATATAATGTATGTCAGTCCCCTGTTTAAAGACCTCTAACATTTCCCAAGAGTCAGAGGATTTTAAGATGCATATAATTATATATACTATATGAATATAATAACATATATTACAAACATATACACAGAAGTACATAAAGGCTGTTAGTCATTAGACTCCATTTTACTGAAGCATCACCCCTCACTAATTGTCCTCTTTCAGTCACTCCTCAAGCTGTCTGGGCGCTTGAGTCCAGGTCTTTGCTCAGGGTATTTCATCAGCTTGTAATTCTCTCTCTCCCTGTTCCTAATAATCTGATTTTTCTACTAGGACTCATCTCAAAATTATTGATATCTCCTCTGTAATAGTTCTCCCAGCCCTCTCGTCAGTTACAGGAATACAAACTTCAAGTTCTGTGCATTCACAACCCTTAGCTCACACCTCTCTTGTTCCATTTATCACCTGGTATTGTAATTATTTGTTTCTGTATCTTCTCCACAATGGCATAAATCCCTAATGAACTAAGTTCACTTCTTTGTATCCTATCACACAGCGCTGTGTCTTGCAGGTAGTATACACCAACAAATATAGTTGAGTTTACTATTTGGAAAGACCAGATAGTGTGGTCAGGTCTCCAGCCTGTGCCTCCAGTCTACTGTGCTCCAGGTGACAATGCAGATCACAATGGTGACTAGATAATTTAGCAAATTTAGGTTGGTTGCTCTGTTTACTTTGTCACATTAGTAACATAGTTCTAGGATCAGCATTTTATCAGCAATTTCACTGGGGATGAACCCAGAAAACTTTCTCTCTTTGGAAGAGAAGAAAGCAGTTAAGATGATCGTGTTCAATTTTTAGAATCAGGGAAATGTTTTCAATGAAAGACTACATAAGGGGTAATGAAATGCTAAGTGGAAAGGATGAAGGTTATCTTCCTTTTCTCAGAGTAAGTTAGCATTACTTCCAAGTTGGACTTCATGTATTTCTTAACAAATCTTTATTTTCAAAATTTCCTCCTGAGTACAGATAGTAAAAACTAACAAAATATTTATTGACTAGAGCTCTCTGGGATATAGTAGAGGTCAGGGAGGCCTGGTGTGCTGCAGTCCCTGCAGTCGCAGAGTAGGACACGATTTAGCAACTGAACAACAGCAAGAGCTCTTTTACCCTTCAGTTCATTCATCACAAAGGAACTCTTTGAACTTCGAATCTGGAAATACTGTTAAGTTAGATATATCAGCAGTAGCAGGAGGTACTGTTTCTTAAATCTGTCCCACATTTAATAAATGCTTCCACTGAGGGCACTTGTCTCCTAAAAACCGTATGTTCTGTTTAGATTTATACAGTATAGTTTGCATGGCTGTTTATGCTAGATTTCAGTGTGGAATCATTCAATCAATGCAGTAAACACTGCAAGAAGATCCTCTGACTGCTAGGCATGGAAAATGCAAACCCTGGCAAAAGCAGTTATCAGCAAACAGGCTTAAGTTCCCTGGTTATTGCCTAAGATTTAAAAAACACTCAGAAAAGCAACATGACATAGTAGAAAGAGTTTTGAAGACAGGCAAACTGGGCTTATATCCACACTCCATTACTTACTAACTATATAACCTCAGGCAAGTCACTTGACCTCTCTGAATTTTCCTAATCTTTTCAATAAGATAAATTCTACCTATGTTAAACAAGAGATGAGATAATTTCTATCAATGATCAAATGAATGAATGATAGTCACTTTCCAACCTTCCACATTTTAGAAACAGATGTGCACAGAATGACTTGCTTACAAACCAAAGGAAATTTTAATACACAGTCTTAGAGCCAAAGAATTTATAAGGCAGAAGTCTCAACTAACAGATGAAGTGTTAATGAAAATCAAAATATTAAGTTATATACTATAATATGAACTTTTCATATTGAATTAATTTTTATGCCAAAAGTAGTAAATGACTGATGAAACTTGTTTTAAAACTTGTTTATTCATTATGACAGTCTGGTTGTTCTAACAAGGCTCTTTGACCTTGGGACTGTATTTAAAAAAATAACTACTATTCTTGTAACTTATATATGACCTCTGGAGTTTAATTAATAACCACAACACAAATTCATGGGAACAATATTTAAAGAGTTTATCTAGAAAATGCAAAGAAATATTTTTCCTGTATATGAAATTTCTTAACCTGAGGCATTTGAGATACTAGATGCTTTCAAATATAAAAGTCATATTTATTTAAAGGGCTTTACTGTCAATTTTTGGTACTGTACTACAAATCACTGACTTATATTATTTTTAAAATCTATATAATTATTTCCATTAATTGTTTCACATATTTTCATTTTATTAAAAATGTTTTTCACCTTACTAAAAATACAGTAGGAGGTCATTCATCAGGCACACATTTTTGGGTTACTTAAATAATTAATGTAATTACACAGATTTTTCAAGTAATTCTGCCTGAATTTGATTCCTTTAGTTTAAGTACTTTATCTGAAGGGTAATGGCTCACTTTGGCAAACTATTTTAAATCTATAAGCTTTATAGTAAAGGATTTGGATTGCATAATATTTGGATTCTCTTTTTGGTAATAAGTGAGCCAATAGACAAGTACTTCTAGTGAGAATACTTACTCCCAAAGTAAACACACAAAATTTTTGGTAAAAAATAAATGTTAACCGAACACATTCATTTTACCAAATAATTTTTCTTAAGATCTTTATAAAACATAAGTCTGCAATCTCTGTGGTTTGGCATTTTAATTCTAATCCGCCTTTTTTCTACCACCTGATGGTACCGTATGTATAGAACAGCACTGTCCAACAGAACTTTCTGCCATGATGAGATGTTACACACGGTCCAGTGCAGTAGCCATTAGCGAGATGTTGCTACTGAGCATCTGAAATGTGGTGTGACTGATGAACTGAATTTTTTATTTTAATTAATTTAAATTTAAATAGCTACATGTGGCTACTGACCACTACATTGCACAGTGTAGGGCTAGAATGCATGCTGAGGTATCTGGAGCAAGCAGTGGGCCAATATGCTTACTATGTCCTCATGCCCCATCTCCTTCTCAAGCTCTTCAACTCTTATCTACCCCCTAGCAGGATACAAGTTAAAACTCATTTCCTTCGTGAAGCTTTCACTGACCACTCTAATACACATGCATGTCTCTCTCTTCTGAACTCCTAAATACTTACCTGTTTTATAATGGAATTTAGTACCTGGTTATACACCATGGACCACAGTTTACTTTTAATGTATGTAAATTTTAGCATAAAAACAATACAAATAATAGTACCAGCTTCTACTCATTGAAAGGTTATAATGTTAAATATTTTATACACATCTTATTTCATCTTTTTAAAATAATTTTGCTTATTTATTTTTTGGTTGTGCTGGGTCTTCTTTGCTGCACAGACTTGTCTGTAGTTGTGGCAAGCAGGGGCTACTCTCTAGTTGTGGTGTATGGGCTTCTCTTGGCAGTGGCTTCTGTTTCTGGAGCACGGGTTCTAGGGCACTCCGGCTTCAGTAGCTGTGGCCTGAGGGCTCAGTAATGACAGTTCATGAGCTCTAGAGCACACGCTCAACCATCACGGTGCACGGGACGGGCTTAGTTGCTCCATGGCATGTGGGATCTTCTCAGCCCAGGACCAGGGATCGAACCTGTGTCTCCTTGGACACATTGGCAGGTGGATTCTTTATCCCTGAGCCACCAGGTAAGCCCTTATTTCATCTTTTTAATAGGCCTCTAAAGCATGTGTATATAAACGTAAAATTATAATCTCTATTTTACTTATGAGGAAACTGACTCAGAAAGATGAAATTATTAGTCCAGGTCAAAACAGCTAGTCGGGGGAACTCAAATTTGAAACCAGGTGCATGACTCCAGCAATACAGGGTAGGGACTTTTTCAGAGTAGGCACATTCATATGAGATTCTTTGGCCTGAGCTGATTACTGGAAGCCATAATAAACAAAGCTCAGTTTGTGTGAGAAAATTAATTGGTAACCATAACAGCTTAAAGGGAATAAAAGATTATGATTCAATTTAAATAACAAGAGTATTTCACTTAGAGTGAGAGAACCAAAGTTCTGTCATCATAATCTATCAATACCACTTTCTTATAGACAAGTTGCTCCCTCTAGT
This sequence comes from Budorcas taxicolor, assembly GCF_023091745.1. Lineage (NCBI taxonomy): Eukaryota > Metazoa > Chordata > Mammalia > Artiodactyla > Bovidae > Budorcas > Budorcas taxicolor. The sequence continues at coordinate 26,009,691 of NC_068918.1, forward strand.
GAAAAGTGATGGGAATACCATACCCTCAAATATTCAAAGGAGAAAAATCTCTGCAGAAGCTATACTTTCCTAAGGGGTCTTTTGGTTATTTGCGGAGGTGAGTTCTATATATTACAAAGAATGGAGGTTGTTATTGGCTTTCATTAGGTGGGGCTTCGGTGCTAGATACCATGCAGGAGGTCTTTATCAACAAAACACTGGCCTATTTCTGAGAGGGAAAACCCATTTATATTTATCTGAGCCTGGAAGTTAGCATCACTTTACATATAAAAACAAAATATTTTTGCACTGTTTTACTATGCAATGAAATTTTCCAGGAAGGAAACTATGGCATTTCACCTGACAAAACACTGTCAGTTGTATAGTATTTAAACATCATCCATGATGAAAGAGAAAGAAAAGGGAAGAAAAACACTGCCAATTAAGCTAGGACACAATATATTCTTATACATAATTTTATCTCTATTTAAATGGTTCCTTTAGACATATTTAGACGTAAGTCAAGTGCACACTTGGACACCTATAAAGGGGGAAAAAACAAAATAAATTAAGGTATTTCTAAAACTTCTTTGTATTCATAAGATTTTTGACTCAGAGTTGTTAACATCCATGTTTTTCAAAACAAAATTATTCTCTTGCCACCAAATATTTTGATGATGCTGTATTTGTTAAAACACTGCTCAACTTGTGTCTAGGTTTTTTCCAAAGCCACTGACACCAATTATATACATTTTGACATTGGCACTTTTTTGAGCCTTCCAAAGATATTGATGGTTGAAGGGGTTGCTGCCAGGAAAAACTTGAGCCACACAGAGATGCAACCAAACTTCAACCCAAGGAATATCCCTTTCATACTGTTCTAACAAATTACCACAGACTTAACAGCGTTAAGGTACACAAATTAATTATCTTACAGGTTTGGAGGTTAGATAAAATCAAGATGCGGGTAGGGCTGCGTTCCCTTGGAGGCTCCATGGGAAAATCTACTTCCTTACCTTTCCAGCTTCTAGAGAAGCTGCCTTTATTCTTTGGATCTTTGTTCCTTCCTCCATCTTCAAATCTTTTTTCTCCCTCTTTTTCACTTTCTCACCTCTGCTCTGGTCATCAGTTTCACACTGACACTCCCATTTCTTTTTACTGTAATTAAACAGGGTCCACCCACCAGGATAGCCCAGCACAATCTTTCAATCTCCTGATGCTTAACTGAAACATACCTACGGAGTCCTTTTGCCAGGTAAGATAAGATACAGGTTATGAAGGTTAGGTCATGGACATTTTAGGGGGCCATTATTCAGCGTACTATAATAGAAAAAAACAACCACCACCCCAAAACATTTGCCTCTTTCACATCTTGAGGTAACTAACCAGTTTTAAAACTGGTATCCAGCCATCTGTGTTCTACTCAAGGCCATCTTGGTTTTCCATTTTAACTGGCTTTTCTTCATAAAAATGGAGGTGGATGGCCCCTCTACCAGTAATTCTCCGAGGTCCCCTAGCTCTCTAACACCAGTTTTCCTCACAAGTCAACAAACTAAAACAACCAAAGACACTGACATCCCTTTTGAAAGAACTCTACAAGCTAATCACCATGAACAGATACTTCACCAGAGCCAACTTTTACTACCTTTTTTCAGAACTAAACTTGTTATTAGATTAATAAATTGATGGGGCTGGAAATAGCTTTTCTACTTCCTGCAGTGCCGGGCCGCGGAGCGAGATTCAGCAATTGATTCTGACTTAATTCCTGCAAACATCAAGCAAGCAAGCTCTTCTTTGATAGATTATCAAGGTAAGGCTAGCAAGGAACAATATGCATGAATGACTTTTGTGGTAAAAAGTCGTTCAGTAGCTTTTTCTCCCAGCGATGTTACAGTCCAGAATATTTTCACTACCCGAGAAAAGGGAAACATTTTGCTATTAATTTAGTTAAAAAATAAAGAGAATTTTGCTCCTGCCCATCATGGAGTAACAGGGAGGAGATATACCCTCTTGCCTACTGCTACTGCTGCTAAGTCGCTTCAGTCGTGTCTGACTCTCTGCGACCCCATAGATGGCAGCCCACCAGGCTCCCCCGTTCCTGGGATTTTCCAGGCAAGAACATTGGCGTGGGTAGCCATTTCCTTCTCCAAAGCATGAAAGTGAAAAGTGAAAGTGAAGTCGCTCAGTCGTGTCCGACTCTTCGTGACCCTATGGGCTGCAGCCCAGCATGCTCCTCCATCCATGGGGTTTTCCAGGCTAGAGTACTGAAGTGGGGTGCCATCGCCTTCTCCCACTCTTGCCTACAAAACCATAAAAACATGTTTTCAGACAACAGAAAGCAGTGTAGTACTGGGATCCTTACAATTAGCCCAGCGAACAATGTGGAGGTACTTCCAGATGCACTGCCAGGAAGGGAGGGGGGCGGTGGTCTCACTGCTTCAGACTCTGATTACGAGCCACATATTTACGTAAGTAAATTCGTAAAAATAAAGCTAACACTCGTAAAATTAAAGTGAACACTCGGACCGTAGGACGCCTGGTAAGCCATCCCAGAAGCCGCGAGTTCTCGCGTCACATTGAGATCTACTGCCCTGACGTCATCCTCACGGAGTCACTCGCGAGATTAGAGAGTGGGTGGCACGAGCGAGCAGTTTTCGTCAACCGCGGCTTCTGAGAGGAAAACAGACATTGGCCTTCGGTTTATCTGGGTGCTGCCGACATGAGCTGCCCAGACGGGGGCGAGAGGACCCCTCTCCTTGAAACCCACAGCCTCAGCACATCCGACTGTGCCGCCGGAGCTCCGGACCCTCCCCGGTGCCTGAAAACAGAGGCGTCACAGGTGATGGCGGAGACGGGTGAGGGGTATTTCGAGGCCGTCGCGCTCCCACCACCCCAGCTTCCAGAGGAGGAAGGCGCACCCCCAACTGCTCCCCTAGATCCAGGCTATGCCGGTACGTTCCAGATCCGAGACGGTGGGGATGGCGGTTACGTAGCGCCCGAAGCGGGGCTAGAGCCGGCTCCGCCTCCTACGGAGGGCCTGGAAGCGGCGTCTGTGTCCCTGACAACGGACGACAGCCTGGGAAATGGCCGTCAGCCCGGAGAGCCGCAGGGCTTGAGTCGAGAGAAGCCGCTAGAAACTTGTGGCGCGGAGAAGTTGGGGTCTGACTTGATGGCGGAGGCGAAGGCTGAGGAAGTGAAGACTGAAGAGGGCCCTGTCTTCTCGGTCGCAGTGGATGAGGAGGTGGTGGGGAAGGAAGGAGCGAAGGAGGAGGAGGGAGTGGAGCAGGGAATGGAGGTGGAGGAGAGGCCAGTCGGTGAAGAACTAGAAATGGTGGAGAACAGAGTGGTGGAGGAGGCGGGGCATCGGCCCCTTCGTATGGATCTCCGCATGAACCCGCTGGAGGCCATCCAACTGGAACTGGACACTGTGAACGCTCAGGCTGACCGGGCCTTTCAGCAACTAGAGCATAAATTCGGGCGGATGCGTCGACACTACCTGGAGCGGAGGAACTACATCATTCAGAATATCCCGGGCTTCTGGGTCACTGCCTTTCGGAACCACCCCCAGTTGTCTCCCATGATTAGAGGCCAGGATGCAGAGATGTTAAGATACATAACCAATTTGGAGGTGAAGGAGCTCAGACACCCGCGAACAGGCTGCAAGTTCAAGTTCTTCTTTCGGAGAAACCCGTATTTTCGAAACAAGCTGATTGTCAAAGAATATGAGGTTAGAGCCTCTGGCAGAGTAGTGTCTCTTTCCACTCCAATCATATGGCGCCGGGGCCATGAACCCCAGTCCTTCATTCGCAGGAACCAAGAGGTCGTGTGCAATTTCTTCACCTGGTTTTCAGACCACAGCCTTCCAGAGTCTGACAGGATTGCTGAAATTATCAAAGAGGACCTGTGGCCAAATCCACTGCAGTACTACTTGCTGCGTGAGGGAGTCCGTAGAGCCAGACGTCGCCCAATAAGGGAGCCCGTGGAGATCCCCAGGCCCTTTGGGTTCCAGTCTGGTTAAACTTTGCCGTTGGGAAGGTTCCTGCACAAGGTCCCTTTTTGCCTCTTAATGGACCTGCGCTTGGGCAACAGATACGGATATGTCTTCTAACCACCCCTCTCTCCCCCAACTTTTTTCTCTGACATTTCTGGAGCCTTTTTCCTCTGGACATTCAGTTCTCTCAGCCTCAAGATTGAGACAGTCATGGCCATGCTCCTTCATTTCCACATGGCCTTCGTGCTTTTCTGCATTAATATCACATGCTGCATGGCCCGTGATTCATACCACTCCTAAATAAGCTTGTAATGTAAATTGTATAGTCTTTATCTGCACTACTTGGACCCTGTTTGTTCCCAGAGCCTCCGGTTTGACTCATATCTAGAGGTATTTGTCTAGGAGGCCATTCTACCCATCCTGATCTCTGCAGCACAGGCATATAGCCTGTAGACAACTGGGCGTTAATGACATCAAGGGAGAATTGCAGTGGGCCACTGGGCCTGTATGATTTATGTGACTCCATTGCTCTTGTTGCACCTCTGGTCACGTACTGTTGCTGCCTGCTACTGGCTGTTCCCTTGACTGCTACCTACTGGATGGACATCTGCTAGAACGTTGTCAGCCCCACTCTGGTTTCTGGTAAACAATCTCCAGGTTTCCTGCCAACACTCAAAAGACCCTTCCATTTTCCCCAAAAGACTTCTCTATTCCTCAACTCCCCCCTCCAACCTCCGTTTCCTCCACTCCCATCATCCAGAACCCTAATAACTGTCAGGCAAGTGGTTGAGGTGACAGGTTAGACTTCTCAGGGCAGGTTGGCCTAAAGATGGTGTCCATTCAAAGTACCAGGCTTTCTCAGTCTCTAGTGAATCACTCAAAAGCTGGGTACCTCTTTGTGCCTCCTTTTTTCATCCTGAGCGTAATTAAGTGCCAGAGTGGCACCTTCTCCGTTGTCTCTGTACTGTCTTAAATGGTAGCTCATAAGCATATGCAAATCAGGTCTTTTAATTTGGCTCTCCATTATTTCAAGGAACAGGCTGTCTTGTTTAATAGATTGCCAGAGCTCTTACTTTCTTCTCTCTTCTGCATCTTCCACCCCCTTTAGCAATCTAGAGGATTTAAAAGGAGACAGATTTAGATGAAAAGTGCTGTCTAGGCCATAATTGATGGAAGAATTAAAGATATTGTGATGAGTGCCCAAAGCAAGAGAAACTGAACAGATCACAGATAGGCAAAAATGAGCCAGGTTAAAATTGAGCCTGAAATTAAGACAGAGTCTTCAAGGAGGTTCAGTGGTGATGGGAGAAGAGGTTCTTTTCCCAGAATTAACAGGTGAGAATTGAAGGGGGTTAGAATGTTAAATACATTACCTAGAAAAGAGTTGTGTAAAAAAGGCAGCTGAGTACTTTATCTTGTTTTCATTTGACTTAATTTATAAGGAAGGTTAGTACTGCGTGCTTTATTTCACTAGTATTTAGTAAAATCGTGTTATTTTCCTTGTTTCTGGTGACTGGGAAAATTGAGCTATACAGGCTTTATTTTGCTTTCAATTGAGAACATTTGGAAAAATCTGCTATATCTGTATGATATAGACACTTAAATGAATATCTAGTGAATTTCAGCTTGTTTCTGTTAATAAACTGTATGCTTAGAAATATAATCTGTGTGACTTGTTCTTGTCATATTCTTAATACTTTGGAAATTGTCTTCATGAAAAAGCCTACTAAAAATATGTGGCTTAATTGTCTGTCTTCATAATTGCCTGGTTAACAGCTTAGTAATTCATGTGTCCTTTCCTAAATAGCATAAATACTTGTGAAGCTGCTCTGTCAAATTGAAAGTGTACCATTGATATATTTGTCTTTCTTTATATGCATGATGGTAAAATAAAAGCATGTTACTTGCTGGATTTCTTATATTTCACTCTGCATGTAAATATGCATGAAGAAATTGTTCTAGGCGATGGCAGGTTATGAAATTAACTAAAGTTCTTAAATGGATACAGTAGGCATTCTCCCAAAAGTAAGAGGGGCTTCTCTGGTGACGCAGACAGTAAAGAGTCTTCTGCAATGAAAAAGACCCTGGTTCAATCCCTGGGTCAGGAAGATCCCTGGAGAAGGAAATGGCAATACACTCCAGTATTCTTGCCCAGAGAATTCCATGTGCAGAGGAACCTGGCAGGCGACAGTTGCAAACTGTCCATATGGTTGCAGAGAGTGGGACAGGACTGAGTGACTTAACTCTTTCACTTTCAAAAATAAGAAAATGAGGATCACTACTGTACCTTCCAGTGCAGGGAGGTTTGTTGTTGTTTTATTTAAAATGTTAACAATTTTAACTTCTTACTCATGATTTCATTTTTTTCCATACAGCTTGTGTAGCATCATCCCCCTTTCACTTATCCCCAAGTCATTCAGGCTCTTTTTATTCACTTTTGCATTTAATAAGCAAACATGCCGAGAGTTCTTATCATGAGTTATATACTTTTATATCCTTATACTTTCTCAACTCTAGAAACTTGTTTGTTCTTTTCTTCAACTTCATTACCTTCTGTCTGTGTCAAATCCTTTAAGGCCTGTCATAGGTAACATTTTTGCCCTAACAATTTTTCTATTCTAAATATTTCTTTATAAACTTGGTATACTTTGTAGGGATGTATGTTCTAGAAAATAACGTAATAATTCATTATAGTGAATTTTGCACAGTGATACAGTAAAATACAGAGATAAACTTTCACAAGTTTTTCACACCTTCCCTTTCTAATTTGAAAGCTTTGTGAAAATAGAGATAGGGTGTCTTTTACTTATAATGTTTGCCCATAGTTGTTACCAGATAGATACTAATATTTATTGAATGACAAAATGAATAACTCAAATGGAAAGAAATAACAACTTAGTACCCAGAAAAGACTTTTGATGAGGTAGTGGAAAGAAGAAAACAGTTTTTAAGACATTTGTAAAACTGATGTCAACAAATTTGCAGAGCCTTTCTTAAATTTCATGTTTAAATAGAAACGGTCTAAACACTAACTTTTCACTTGCCATTTCAACAGGGCATTACTTACTTAACTTTGAGTCAACTTTTGTGTGCTTTGGTTTTCTACATTTTAAGGTGACTGTCACACTGGGGATAGAAGAGGTTAGACTCTAGACATGTGCTGTCTAATAATAGTCACTTGTTACCAATGGCTATTGAGCACTTGAAATGTGGTTAGTCCAAACTGGAATCTGCTCTAAGTATAAAATATATACTTGATTTCAAAGACTGAGTGTGGAAAAAAAGGATGTAAAATATCTGTTTTTATATTGATCACATTGAAATACTTTTGATAGGTTAATATATATTAATAATTTCCCCTACTTAACCACAGAGAGTGAGACATGACTTAGCATCTGAACAACAACATTTAAAAAAATGGCTGACAGTAAATTTTATATAGAACAGCATGGTTCTAGACTTCGTGATGAATATGTCAGAGCATATAAAAAATATCTAAAATGTAATTTTCTCCCCATGAAATTTTTTGTGACTTTCAGTTCAGTCGCTCAGTCATGCCTGACGGACTGCAGCACGCCAGGCTTCCCTGTCCATCACCAACTCCCAGAGCTTGCTCAAACTCATGTCCATTGAGTCAGTGATGCCATCTAAGCATCTCATCCTCTGTCATCCCCTTCTCCTCCTGCCTTCAATCTTTCCCAGCATCAGTGTCTTTTCCTCAGTTCTTTGCATCAGGTAGCCAAAGTGTTGGAGTTTCAACTTCAGCATAGGTCCTTCCAGTGAATATTCAGGAGTGATTTCCTTTAGGATTGACTACTTTGATCTCCTTGCAGTCCAAGTGACTCTCGAGTCTTCTCCAATACCACAGTTCAACAGCATCAATTCTTTGGTGCACATTTTTCTTCGGCACAATTCTTTGTGACTTTGGAGCAAAGTTTATCTAGCTAGAATTCAAGGTGCGTAAAGTATAGCTTGGGCTTCCCCGAAAGCTCAGTGGTAAAGAATCCACCTGCAATGTGCAGGTTCAATTCCTGGTTCAGGAAAGTCCCCTGGAGAATGAAATGGCAATCCACTCCAGTATTCTTGCCTGGGAAATCCCATGGGCAGAGGAGCCAGGCAGGCTTAAGTCCATGAGATTGCCAAAGAGTTGGACATGACTTAGTGAGTGAACAACAACAAAATTATAGCTAGAAGCTGATGGGTAAGTTATAAAATGAACTGTCTTTAATCAGTTTGTTCTTGGATACCTAAGATACACTCAGCACTTTGTAACGTGTACTGTGTAAAACTGATTTGGGGTATGTAGGAAAGATGTCGAGTGCCAAATTTGTACTGACAGTTATATTGGTTATTTAAAGTAGTGTATAACAAGGACCTGCAGCTTCCTATTTTTCTAGAATGTTTTGTATTTTTTGGTGTACAGATGTACATGAAGCTCAGGAAATAATTTCAGTCATTAATCATATTGTTTATCTACAAATTTTAACAGTTGGCTATAACAGAAAAAGCAAGTCCCCATCTAGTATTGGACCAAATCCAATGCTTACCGCTTGAAGAAGCATATTTTATTTTTTTAATATTTATGATATATTTTTATGTTCTCTGTACCTTACTGTAAAGTGTAGTGTGTTTTAGAAAACTAGTGTTGTCTAAATTGTATTAAAAATTAGTTTGCAGCAATTACTACTTATTTTGTTTTGGATATTAAGGATTATATGGAATAGTGAAGTAAAGGTTGTCCTTGGGGAACTGTCTCATTGAGGGGGTATCATTCTTTGGATGTTTCTTCTTCAGGAAATTCACATTCAAACTAGTTACATGCATAAGGAGACTTGGGCATAATGTGGCCTAAAGGAGGTATCAGAGATGATCAGGACCATACTCCCCTCAGGACCATTTTCCTCTCCCTCAGAGTTAATATATAATTGAGGTCCTAGACTGTACAGAAGTAACAGATAACAATATATCCTTTCATCAGTATGGGAGGTGTTTCACTTGTGAACAGTTCTGTCTTTAAGTTTGCTTGAAGTAGATTGAGCTATGAAGAGTTTGAGTCATTGCCTCTGCCCTCAGAGTTTCTCAAAACCTTAAGGAGAATTTCTCTGGGGCTATATTAGATATACTGAATGTCTACTTGGCTCTACTTTTTAAGGATTTGCATTTAACATAATTTCCTTGAGAACAGACCAGGAAGAAATGGTTCTGTTAAGAGTGGAGTCACTTAGGTAAGTTCCTGATTTTTATGAACAAGTGTTTTATTACTGACTTGATGAAACTGGAAAGGCATGCTGGTTTTAAGTTGGAATTAACTGTTTTACAATCTACTACCCAGCGTATTTGCCAAAATAACTACCTTCCCTGAGCCTCAGTTGTCCATATGCAGGGATGATAATATCTTTATTATAAGCTAATATTGTCCCAGCGTGTATTTGGAGAATAGATTCTGTGGTTTCAGAGAGGATAATAACAAACATTTGGGAGCTTGCTGTGTTCCAAGCATTGTTCTAAAGATTCCAAGTATTAGTTAATAAAGGTTACATTGTTCTGAAAATGCCAATGCCTGGCATATGGTATAAATAAAAAAATATTAATTTCCATTTACCTGCCTCATTTAAATTTCTCATTTAATTCATATCCTGACAAGTAGCCATCTAGTTTAATATTTCTCAAACCTAACTGTTCATTATCAATAGCTGGGGAGCTTTGAAAAAAATCCTGATGTTTAGGCCCTACCTCAAACTAATTAAATTAGATTTTAAGGTGCAGGTAGGATATAGAAGCGACTTAGCAGCAGCAGCAGGAGAATTTAGAATCATGGATAACCTTTCCTTGGACTCCTCAAATGAGGGAATACTCAACTCTTTTCCCAGTTTTGTTGAATTTACTCAGAGTCCACTGCCTTACAACATCTAGCTGTTGCAAAGGGCCTGGCAAATAGTTGTCTCTGAGCACATTTGCTCCATATTTTGACCCCAGCAGTCTTGCAGAATGGAATTAACCTGATTCCACAAAAGAGTTCTAAGTACTTGAAGATCATCCTTAACATGCTTCTCAACTCCCCACTAACCAACCTGGCTATCTATCAGTTCCTTCCATTTCATTTTCTGTTCTGTATGCTAATTATTTATTTTGCCAGTGCTCTTTGTAAAGTCTGGTGCCTGGAACTGAATGAGATAACATCCAAAAATAGAATGAGATTTTTTCCCCCTGCCGTTATTATGAATAGTGTGTTTCTTTAAATGGATCCTTGGAGAGCATTAGCTTTTGAGGCAGCAATATTACCCTTTTACTAAACCCTTAAGTTTTAAAGTATTCGTGTGCTGCTGAGTTTGGCTAACCATCTTACCATATTTTATTGAATTTTGTGTCCAACACTTTACATGTATCTATACTAAATTTCTTTCTATTACTTTCCTAACCTGTTTACATTTGGAGGATTATTGCTAATGAGTAATTCTCCCTAATTTCATGTTGTTTGCAAATCTAGTCTGTAGTGGTGTCAGGTTCTCCCTCCCAGGACCTTGCCTTCAGAGTCACACAGCATCTTTAAGACATCATCTTTCCATCAACTATGAATCCCAACTATTATCTAGTGTGTGTATAGTTTAACACACACTATAGTTTAACTATAGTTTATAGTTCTAGGGCATCAGAACTTGGTGCCCAAGCATACTTGGCACCTCTTAAGGAATTAGGGAAAGATGCCCCCTCCAGACAGGGATTAGGAAAGTGTGCCAGTTCTTCCCAGATATAGTCCGTTATAGCAGATGTGTTTATCTTTCAAATTTCCTTGTCAAAAAAGAAAATGACTTAGTGATCTTCATTTACCTCTGTTGATCACTCTGCTTTTTTTTTTGAAGGCAGTATTAATATTGTAATATTACTACTTCAACATTTGTGGGTTTGAAATTTTTCAAAATGAAGTTGGAAAAATATTAAAAATGTCATACAGCTTATTTTAAATCAGTCATCAAAATTAGAAAACGTAAAGTATGAAAGTGCACAACTAAAAGCTTATAGACCTGATCAGTTTCCATCAAAGTAACATGAATACTCACATTTAAATGATTGTTCTATAATTGGAGACTGTAAGAAATGGGAAGTACATATTGTGAAGACGTATTGCTGAAAGTGGGTTATTTCTTTCAGCTCTAGATAAGACCCACCATTGCACCAAGCTGATCATATATCTTGAAACTTAGGATTCAGGTTCTCCTTTACAAAGTTCTAGAAATATGGGTCTTAGTAAGGGCTTCAGAACTAATTTCTTGAGGCTGAGGCCCACTGATGGAGCAGATTGGCATTGCAGAATCAGACACAGCTACTGAAAGCATGATTTGTACACCAAATCATATCTATGTCTTTATATTCACATTATATATAAGCAAATCATGGCTCAGAGAAGTCAGGTGACCTGTGCAAATTGAATAGCTAGTAAGCACAATTGAGACATGAAGCCAGATCTGTCTGATTTCAATGTATGTGTGTTTACTCTGTATTAGGTTTGCTAGAGAAATAGAGACAATAGGAATAGACAACTATGAGGAATTGACTTGTGTGGTTATGGAGGCTAAGAAGTCTCATGCTGTGCCGTCTACAAGCTGGAGACCCAGGGATGCTGGTAACAGTATAATTCCCAGCTGAGTCCCAAGGTCTGAGAACCAGGGGAGCTGATGGTATGAATACCAGTCCAAAGGCAGAAGAAGAATGATGTCCTAGCTCAAGTACTCAGGCAGGAAGTAAGGGGCAAATTCTTCCTCTACATTTTTGTTCTATTCATGCCTTTCTAGACTGGATAATGCCCACCTAAACTGGGGAGGGCAATCTACTTTACTGAGTCCACCAATATCAAATGCTAATTCCAGAGATACTCTCACAGATGCACCCAGAAATAATATTTAATCTGTCAAATTAACCCTGTCAAACACACAAAATTAACCATCGTTACCAACATACAAAGGTATGAGGTCTCTCAGGTCAGGGACTTGGCTCTGATTTCACTTATAAAAGCAAGGCTTTTTTTTTTTGCGGGGTTGGTTACGTGGGGGCTAAATGTCACAGAGAATCATCATAACTAAATAAGCTAGACTGAGAAAATTTTAATTTTGTAACAGAACCTAAGTATTAGATTATTATTCATTTTAATAAAATATGGAACATTAAACATTGAAAACTCATGCTGTAGTTCTTTTAATGAATGCATGGTTTATAAAATTGGTATAAATATACTCTTTGGAACAGTTTAAACTTTAACACCAAAAACAAACTAGTCAGGTTATTATTATTTTGGTTTATTATTTGCTTTTTAAAGAAAATAATGAGGTCAACTATTATATCTAAAATTGTTCTGTAAAATATTTTAAATATAGTGGATTATTTTAAAAACGATTTCCTCCCTCTAGTGACCAAGAATGGGAATACCACATCTACAAGCATTAATCTGATTCTCAGTGTGCTTGTGTACCTCCCCCTAGAGGATGCCTGGGAAATTTGCCAGAGTTATTTTGGTTATTACAATGAATGTGGGTGCTACTGGCATTCATCAGGGGCATTAAGAATGCTAGGTAGCATCCTTCAATGTGATGCACGGTGCCCCATATAATTGAATAATTCGTTGCTGAATGCTCATGTAAATTAAAAACATTAAGCCTCAGTTCAGTTCAGTCGCTCAGTCGTGTCCGACTCTTTGCGACCCCACCAATTGCAGCACACCAGGCCTCTCTGTCCATCACCAACTCCTGGAGTTCACTCAGACATGTCCATGAGTCAGTGATGCCATCCAGCCATCTCATCCCCTGTCGTCCCCTTCTCCTCCTGCCCCCAATCCCTCCCAGCATCAGAGTCTTTTCCAATGAGTCAACTCTTCTCATGAGGTGGCCAAAGTACTGGAGTTTCAGCTTTAGCATCATTCCTTCCAAAGAAATCCCAGGGCTGATCTCCTTCAGAATGGATTGGTTGGATCTCCTTGCAGTCTAAGGGACTCGCAAGAGTCTTCTCCAACACCACAGTTCAAAAGCATCAATTCTTCGGCGCTCAGCCTTCTTCACAGTCCAACTCTCACATCCATACATGACCACAGGAAAAACCATAGCCTTAACTAGACGGACCTACTAGTCAGCAAAGTAATATCTCTGCTTTTGAATATGCTATCTAGGTTGGTCATAACTTTCCTTCCAAGGAGTAAGCGTCTTTTAATTTCATGGCTGCAATCACCATCTGCAGTGATTTTGGAACCCCCCAAAATAAAGTCTGACACTGTTGCCACTGTTTCCCCATCTATTTCCCATGAAATGATGGGACCGGATGCCATGATCTTTGTTTTCTGAATGTTGAGCTTTCAGCCAACTTTTTCACTCTCCTCTTTCACTTTCAAGAACCTACTATAATCCTGCTGCTGCTGCTGCTAAGTCACTTCAGTCGTGTCTGACTCTGTGTGACCCCAGAGACGGCAGCCCACCAGGCTCTTCCGTCCCTGGGATTCTCCAGGCAAGAAGACCAGAGTGGGTTGCCATTTCCCTCTCCAATGCATGAAAGTGAAAAGTGAAAGTGAAGTTGCTCAGTCGTGTCCGACTTCGCAATCCCATGGACTGCAGCCCACCAGGCTCCTCCATCCATGGGATTTTCCAAGAAAGAATACAGGATTGGAGTGCCATTTAATCCTACATATGAAAACAAAAATTTTTGTATTCTTTATACACTGCATTTTTGAAAACAACTTATTTCATATACTCTAAAACATTGATTGTAAGATACATCATTACCGAAGGCTAAGAGTGAGGAAAACTGCCAACTAAGCTCTGATACACACATACACAAATAAATGTTGACACAAAGCTTTTTAAGATTTAGAATTTTTATCAACAATCAACAGAGTGAAAAGGCAACCTATGGAATGGGAGAAAGTATTTGCAAACCATGTATCTGAAAAGAGGTTAATCTCCAAAAAATATAGAAAACTATTGATTCTATAGTTATAGTCATCCAACTACCTCATCATGTAATTTAATATAGGTATACCCAAGCATTTACAAATTAAAACAGATATTCTAAGACTGATTTACTTGCCTAAATTTCCATAGCTCATGAAAGGCGGAGCTGGAACACCTTCTTCCCAACACCAGTGACAAGAATAACGCCAAGGAAATGTTATATCTAATGGGTTGATTTAAGGCATGGAGTGAGGACCAAAACTCTTGTTTCTCCCCTTAGTAATTGGGCACTTTCCCAACAACAGCCACTACTTTGTGGATGTGGGGCAGGGAATAGAAAGATGGGAATGATTTAATATTAAACTTGAATGGCCATATGGTCTTATTTCTAAGAAAGTTGCTTTCTCATTTTACATGTTGTGTACAGTTGAATAATATAATGAATGAGTGTACTCATTCCTGAGTCAGTTTACCTGGATTCAGATTTTGGCTCTGTCACTGCTATATGATCTTGGATGTTTTTGTTCAGTCACTAAGTTGGGTCCGACTCTTTGCGACGCCACGGACTGCAGTACATTAGGGTCTCCTGTACTTCACCATCTCCTGGTGTTTGCTCAAACTCATGTTCATTGAGTGGGTGATGCCATCCAATCATCTTATCCTCTGTCGTCCCCTCCTCCTCCTGCCCTCAATCTTTCCCAGCAGGGTCTTTTCCAATGAGTCAGCTCTTTGCATCAGATGGCCAAAATATTGGATCTTCAGCTTTAGCGTAAGTTCTTCCAATGAATATTCAGGTGTGATTTCCTTTAGGATTGACTGGTTTGATCTCTTTGCAGTTCAAGGGACTCTCAAGGGTCTTTTCCAACACCAAATTCGATCTTGAATAAACAACTCAATTTCTCTTTGCTTCAGTTCCTTCTGAGGTAAAGTCACTTAAAAAGAGGTGATCATACTACCATCTCATGGGGGTGTTGTTGGAATTAAATGAGATAACACATTTAAGTGTTTAAGTGGTGTATAGAAGACACAAAATAAATGTGAGCTATGATGAGGCTTCCCAGGTGGCTCAGTGGTAAAGAATTCCACCTGCCAATGCAGGAGATGTGGGTTTGATCCCTGGGTCAGGAAGATACCCTGGAAAGGGGGATAGCAACCCATTCCAGTATTCTTGCGTGGAAAATTCCATGGACAGAGGAGCCTGGAGGGCTACAGTTCATGGGGTCGCAAAGAGTCAAATACAACTGAGCATGCATGCATCTGCATGATGAATATATACAGGCAAACCTTGGAGGCATTTTGGGTTCAGTTCCAGACCACCTCAATAAAGTGAGTATCTTAAGTCTTAAGATTTTTTTTTTTTTTGCTTCTCAGTATATACAAAATTATGTTTATACTGTAGTCTTTGGTGTGCAATAGCACTATATCAAAAAATAAACATACTTTAATTGTTTTTCTTTTATTTTTATTATTTTTTCTTTTCTTTTATTATTACTATTTTTTTTTACTTTACAATATTGTATTGGTTTTGCCATACATCAACATGAATCTGCCACGGGTGTACACGTGTTCCCAATCCTGAACCCCCCTCCCACCTCCCTCCCCATACCATCTCTCTGGGTCATCCCAGTGCACCAGCCCCAAGCATCCTGTATCCTGCATCAAACCTAGACTGGCGATTTGTTTCTTATATGATATTATACATGTTTCAATGCCATTCTCCCAAATCATCCCACCTTCTCCCTCTCCCACAGAGTTCAAAAGACTGTTCTATACATCTGTGTCTCTTTTGCTGTCTTGCATACAAGGTTATCGTTACCATCTTTCTAAATTCCATATATATGCGTTAGTATACTGTATTGGTGTTTTTCTTTCTGGCTTACTTCCCTCTGTATAATTGGCTCCAGTTTCATTTCATCTACTTTTCCCATCAGAATCAGAATTAATTTTTGGTCTTGACTCTTGTTTTTTCTAAGAGCTACTCTTTCCTTTTGTTCACATCATCGGTGATGGTTTAGTAACTAAGTTGTGTCTGACTCTTGTGTCCCCATGGACTGTAGCCTGCCAGGCTACTCTGTCCATGGGATTTCCCAGGCCAGAATACTGGAGTGCCATTTCTTTGCCATTTCTTTATCCATTGTCTCAGGGGATTTCCTGACCCAGAGATCAAACCCGCATCTTCTGCATTGCAGGCGGTCTCTTGCATTGCAGGCAGATTGTTTACCACTGAGCCACCAGGGTAGCCCTTCTTTCACAGTATCTTGCTTTTATTTTGGAGATATAATATCTACTCTCTCTGTATCTTCATAAGAATATCAATTTATTACATTTGACTATATTTTTCATGCTTATTTTCCCTTCATTTCTTTTTATTTATAATAGTTGGTTTATTTGCCTTATCTTTTACGTTGAAGGCTTTCCTAAAATCTCTTGTCATTAGTGTCTATGCCTATGTAAGAGTAAAAACTGAAAACCTAGCTAGAGGTTGTGAGTATTTGAGTCAGTCTTGTATGAAAGGCTGGCTTTGCTCTGGAAAGGCAGGAATCCAGCTCTTTCACTGGGGACTTCCTTATCAAGACCTGCAAGTATTCTCTCCAAGGAGGATAGCTTCTCTAGAAAAGTGCCCTCCAGGAACATGTTACAGTTATCTTCTTGTGGGTATTTGGATTTTAAGGTAAAAATATTTTACCCCTTCTATTCTTAAAAATCATCTTCAAATAATAAGCACAAGAAACAAACATACTACTTCAATGAAACTAGAAAAAATTTCCAATGAAACTAGAAATATATGTAGAGTCAAACTACAGTATATGAAGACTGAACTCATAGAGGAATGGCAGATAAATTGCACAGCAGAGAAAGGTCAAGTCAAACTGCCAGCAGAGGAGTATATTGACAGGCTGGTTTACCCTGAGAAACAGAAAGATTTTGAGGAGTTGATAGGGCACTAGAAGTCAGGGGGAGTAGGAAAAATATTTACATGTTTAAAGTTTCTATAAAAAGTGTATAAAAAGCTTCCAGCTGCCCACAGGTTTGGACATTCTCCCTCAAAAGGAAGAGAGAAGTGTATATCCTGATGAATGTGAAACAAATTACTAACTCTGGGACCCCACACATAAGTAAGAAGTTTGAAGCAAAGGCATATGTTCATGAAAATATCAATGATAGAACATCCCAGCTCCTTTTTGCTGCCCAGTTACAGAACCATATCATACTACCAAATTTATTCTTATCCAAAAATAAACATACTTTAATTTTAAAATAGTCTGATTTAAACAAACGCTAACCATCATATGTGCCTTCAATGAGTTATACATATATATATTTTGCCAGTGAATGATTCTGCCTTAATAGCCAATGACTGATCAGGATGGTGGTTGCTGAAGGCTGGGTGGCTGTGGCAATTTCTTAAAAGGAGACAACAATAAAGTTTGCCACATAGATTGACTCTTCCTTTCATGAACAATTTCTCTGTAGAATGCAATGCTGTTTTATAGGATTTTACTCACAGTGGAACATCTTTCATAATCGGAGTCAATCCTCCCAAAGTCTGCCTCTGCTTTATCAACTAAGTTTATGTCGTAATCTAAGTCCTTTGTTGCCATGTCAATCGTCTTCGTAGCATCTTCACCAGGAGTAGATTTGTCTCAATAATTTGTTTGCTCATCTGTAGGAAGCAACTTCTCTTCCATTAAAGTTTTATATTTATAACAAATACAATGTAAAAGTATGAAATATTATAAGAGTTACCAAAATGTGACACAGAGACACAAAGTGAGCAAATACTTATTGGAAAAATGATGCCTATAGACTTGCTTGATGTGGGGTTGCCACAAACCTGCAGTTTGTAAACACCAGCATAGCCATATTATTCATTTCGGTAAAGCCTTTTAAAAAATCTTCATTTAAATCAAATCATCAAGTTTCACTAAAATCTATGAGATTGTCACTGGACTACTGTGTAAATATAGCAGATGCTAAAGAAGACGCCACTATGCTGCCATCCTTTTCTAGCTGGGGCGAGGAGACAGTTACCTGCATGAAACAACAAAGTTTAAGATAGAAGATAAATAAGTACAACCTGGATGGCAAAGGTAATAAGAGCTATAGAATGGTAAGTGATTAAGGAAGGTATAGGAGATGGGAGAATGCAATTTGCCAATTAATATATGTCTGACCATGGTTAACTTCTCAGTGATACCTGGGTTCTTATTTCGAAATTTACTCATTTAAAACACCTAGCACAATCTAATGAGGTAGGCTTGAATGGA